>NW_011494826.1:7355900-7389702 GCF_000754665.1 Bison bison bison | reverse complement strand
TTGGTCATAACTTTCCTTCCAAGGAGTAAGCATCTTTTAATTTCATGGCTGCAATCACCATCTGCAGTGATTTTGGAGCCCCCAAAAATAAAGTCTGACACTGTTTCCACTGTTTCCCCATCTATTTCCCATGAAGTGATGGGACCGGATGCCATGATCTTTGTTTTCTGAATGTTGAGCTTTAAGCCAACTTTTTCACTCTCCTCTTTCACTTTCATCAAGAGGCTTTTGAGTTCCTCTTCACTTTCTGCCATAAGGGTGGTGTCATCTGCATATCTGAGGTTATTGATATTTCTCCCGCCAATCTTGATTCCAGCTTGTGCTTCTTCCATCCCAGTGTTTCTCATGATGTACTCTGCATATAAGTTAAATAAGCAGGGTGACAATATACAGCCTTGATATACTTCTTTTCCTATTTGGAACCAGTCTGTTGTTCCATGTCCAGTTCTAACTGTTGGTTTCTGACCTGCATATAGGTTTCTCAAGAGGCAGGTCAGGTGGTCTGGTATTCCCATCTCTTTCAGAATTTTCCACAGTTTATTGTGATCCACACAGTCAAAGGCTTTGGCATAGTCAATAAAGCAGAAATAGATGTTTTTCTGGAACTCTCTTATTTTTTCCATGATCCAGCGGATGTTGGCAATTTGATCTCTGGTTCCTCTGCCTTTTCTAAAACCAGCTTGAACATCAGGAAGTTTACGGTTCACATATTGCTGAAGCCTGGCTTGGAGACTTTTGAGCATTACTTTACTAGCGTGTGAGATGAGTGCAATTGTGTGGTAGTTTGAGCATTCTTCGGCGTTGCCTTTCTTTGGGATTGGAATGAAAACTGACCTTTTCCAGTCCTGTGGCCACTGCTGAATTTCCCAAATTTACTGGCATATTGAGGTCAGTACTTTCACAGCATCATCTTTCAGGATTTGAAATAGCTCAAGTGGAATTCCATCACCTCCACTAGCTTTGTTCGTAGTGATGCTTTCTAAGGCCACTTGACTTCACATTCCAGGATGTCTGGCTCTGGGTGAGTGATCACAGCATCGTGATTACCTGGGTCATGAAGATCTTTTTTGTACAGTTCTTGAGTATTCTGTGTAGTTCCCTGTGCTATACAGTAAATCCTTGTTGCTTGTCTATTTTATGTATAGTATTAGTTTGTAAGTTTTCTGATTCTATATCAGTCTTAGTTTTATTTTATATGGTTAAGTTTTGGAAGACAAAAATGGACGTGCACTAGCTCATATGCACAGTGATAATCAATTACATGACAATGAAATCTATTGTACTTACATTTTTTCTTACCTTTTCCAGGTTGGTTCAGCTCTGTAAATCACTATAACTTTTAAAAAGTAGAGCTTAGTGACTGTACGATAAACACCTTGTACCCACCATCCAGGTCAAGAAATAGAACTTTTCTGGTCATCTCCTGTGCCACTTGCAATTCACAGTCCCTTCTCTTCCTCCAAAATAACCATTCTTCTGACTTTTATAGTGATCTCTTTCTTGCATTTCCAAAAAATATTTATTTATTTGGCTGTGCTGGGTCTTAGTTGCAGCACTTAGGATCTTCGAACTTCACTGGGGCATGCATGATCTTTCATTGCCCCCTGCATTGGGAGTGCGGACCACTGGACCGCCAGGGAAGTCCCTTTCTTGCATTCCTTTACACAATAGTCTGGTTTTTCTCATTTAAAAAAGAAAAAACCCCACCTTGTTATGTCTTTTTAATCTCTTTTAATCTGCGGGTTCTCCCTCTACCCTTTCTTTTCCTTAATATTTTGTCTGTTATAAACTCAGTCTGTTTGACATATAATGTATGCTCAATCACTAAGTCGTGTCTGACTCTTTGTGACCCCATGGACTGTAGCCCACCAGGCTCCTCTGTCTGTGGGATTCTCCGGGCAAGAATATTGGACTGGGTTGCCATTTCCTCCTCCAGGAGATCTTCCCAACCCAGGAACTGAACCAGCAACTCCGGTGTCTATTGCTTTGGCAGGAGAGTTCTTTACCACTAGCACCACCTGGGAAACCCCACTCAATGTTTAGATTTATTAATTTGTTGAGAGTTGCAAAAAAAAAAAAAGGATATATTTTTTAAATTTTTATTTATTTTTTAATTGGAATATAGTAGCTTTACAATGTTGTGTTAGTTTCTACTATATAACAAAGTGAATCAGTTATAGATATATACATATCCCCTCCCTCCCCATCCCATCCGATCCCACCCCTCTAGGTCATCACAGAGCACTGGGCTGTGCTCCCTGTGCTATCTAGCAGATTGTCTAAAGGCTTGTCTTTCTTTAGTGCTTGGAAATACTTGGAATGAAATTATTTATTTCATTCCATCTATTCTTCCTATTTTTGGAATTCCATAAGATGAATGTTGAACTCCTTGTATTAATCCTCCATGTAATCAAAAGGATGATATTCTATTTCTACAATGTTTCTTTCATATATTACTTTAGATACATGATTGTATCATAAGATGCTTTCCTTCATCTTTTGATACTATTTGGTTATCCAATGGAATGGATTTTCCAGAAAAAGGTAGGACAAATGTTTGAGTCTTCCCTTTTACTTCCCCAGTTTTGGGTACAATGAATTGATTCTCTATTATGGTTTTAAATTTTCAATGAGATTTTAAAAATAGTATAATGAACCTAAACCCATTTAAGAGATTTCAGTTTATTGCAACTCTTGCCCATTTATTTTTAAGGCCACACAGTGTGGCACCTTACTTCCCCAACCAGGGATTGAACCCATGCCCCCTGCATTGGAAGTGTGGAGTCTTAACCACTAAACTACCAAACATTTCTCTCTCTCCTTATCTCTTTCTCTCTTTTTTAAATTTTGGCTGTGCTTCACAGTTTGTAGGATCCTAATTTCCCAGCCAGGGATCAAACCTGTGCCCCATTTAATGAAAGTACCGAGTCCTAACCACTGGATTGTCAGGGAAGTTCCCAACTCTTATCCTCTTTCCAGGGTTTCCCAGGTGGCGCTAGTGTTAAAGAACTCGCCTGCCAAAGCAACAGACACAGGAGTTGCCGGTTGGATCCCCGGGTCGGGAAGATCTCCTGGAGGAGGAAATGGCAACCCACTCCAGTATTCTTGCCTGGAGCATCCCGTAGACAGAGGAGCCTGGCAGGCTATAGTCCATAGGGTCACAAAAGTTGGAGGCGACTTAGCATGCCTCCTTTTTGAAGCTCCAATTGTCTAGTGTTTGACTGTGGAAATCTTCAAACTGGCTCCTTGAACAAGATCCTAATAGTTTTCAATAGTTTTTTTGCTGGCTAGTATGTCAAGATGTTCCATTTTCTGCCCTAGACCTCAAACCCTGGAATCAGCCTTTTTCCTATGGACTCTTAGTTTCTTGAATGGGAAATGTTTCAAGACCACAACGTAGTTGCTATTTCTAAGCCTCATTGGTAAAACATATATTACCTTACATATTTGCATTCATATTTCTATTTTAAATTCAGAACAACGTAGTTTTTGCTTGCTGCTGCTGCTGCTGCTAAGTCGCTTCAGTTGTGTCGGACTCTGTGCAACCCCATAGACGGTATCCCACCAGGCTCCCCCGTCCCTGGGATTCTCCAGGCAAGAACACTGGAGTAGGTTGCTATTTCCTTCTCCAAAGCATGAAAGTGAAAAGTGAAAGTGAAGTCACTCAGTCGTGTCCGACTCTTAGCGACCCCATGAACTGCAAAACTCTTCTATATTACAACTGTGTCTTCTATCTTCCACACAAAGAACCCTGATTCTCAAGGTAACAGGGGATGATAGAGTTAGAATATTCCATAGTTTTCATTTACTTTTTCCCACCTTGGACTGCAAGGAGATCCAACCAGTCCATCCTAAAGGAAATCAGTCCTGAATATTTATTGGAAGGACTGATGTTGAAGCTGAAACTCCAAGACTTTGGCCACCTGATGCTGAGAACTGACTCATTGGAAAAGACCCTGGTGTTGGGAAAGATTGAAGGCAGGAGGAGAAGAGGATGACAGAGGATGAGATGGTTGGATGGCATAACCAACTCAATGGACATGAGTTTGAGTAAACTCCAGGAGTTGGAGACGGACAGGGAGGCCTGGTATGCTGCAGTCCGTGGTGTCACAAAGAGTTGGACATGACTGAGCAACTGAACTGAACTGAACATAATACCAACAACAGTCCCAGAATAACAATACTAGTTGTCTCAGAATACCAGTAGTAATACTGATTTTAATATTACTAATATTGTCATCAATTACTAAAAAAAAATAGAAAAGCTATTAATATCTAACCTGACAGTGGTGCTTCTTCCTGTGTTTATGTAATGTTTAAAAAATTTGACTGCTTTCTGGGATTTCCTGACCCTGTTCCCCTCAACCATTTTTATCTGGATCTTTTTACTTCATCATCATTTACTTCATGATCATATCCTGATCAATTTTTATTCCAAAGCCAGAGGTTTCTCCTCAGAGCTATGTCCTGGAAGGGAGGTTTTGTTGGTCAGCTCTGAGAATTCATATGGGTGAGACTGTTGCCACCCTTTCAGGTCTTAACAGGACTTCGTTGCACTCGTCTGTTATTGGAATGGATAAAACCAGTTTCAGTTGCTACTCTCAGATTTCATTTTCCAGCAAAATGCCTGTTTCTTTGGGATTGTCCAGTTCTCTGGTCCATCAAATATCTGACTGATTCCCTTTATTCTCTTGCATAGACTCTAATATTGTGGTCTTGAGTTTCAGGTGATTTGGCCCCACCTGCGTATACTTTGTATTTTGTAGGAATATCTTATTATCTTGTTTTGTTGTAAACATTATCCATGGGTTTTTAATTTTGCTTTCCAATTTCTCTGTTTATATTAGGGTTTTAAGAAGATTCAAAAACTATGCTATTACTTCCTAGAAGCCCAATATAACTTTCCATGAACTGAAATTTAATTATTTTTATATTACACATTTTGTTTTTTCAAAATAACTACTCTAAAATCATTTCAACCTTACAGAAATTTGTTAAGACCAGAACAAAAAATTTTAGTTTGCCCTTTGCCCAGGTTCTCTAGTCAGCTGTTAATATTTTGCTGGTTTGTCTTATTCTCTTTTATCTCTTTCTCTCTCAATTATTTCGTATATATAGTAAATCCAGTAAAAATCAAGAAATTAAAACTGATACAAAACTACCATCCACTCCATGGCCTGCATTCAAAAGTAGTAATGTACCTACTGCTGCTAAGTCACTTCAGTCGTGTCCGACTCTGTGCGACCCCATGGATGGCAGCCCACCAGGCTCCTCTGTCCCTGGGATTCTCCAGGCAAGAACACTGGAGTGGGTTGCCATTTCCTTCTCCAATGCATGAAAGTGAAAAGTGAAACTGAAGTCACTCAATCATGTCTGACTTTCAGAGACCCCATGGACTGCAGCCTACCAGGCTCCTCCATCCATGGGATTTTCCAGGCAAGAGTACTGGAGAGGGGTGCCATTGCCTTCTCCAAATGTACCTAAAGTTCCCTTCTAATCCCAGATCCCTTCTCATCCATCATCCTGTGTTGTACCCAGTTTTATATGCCTTTAGACTCCTTCTTGGAGGATTTCCTGTTTTTCCATGTCTTTCATGATATCAAGTTTTTAAAAGAGAATAGGCCAGTTATTTTGTAGAACATCTCTCAGTTTGAATTTGCATTTTACTTATTATGATTGGATTCAGATTATTCATCTTTTTGGAGAAGTACCACAGGCATGATGCTACATTCTTCTCAATGCATTATCAGGAGGCAAATGAACACATGTTAATTTGTCCCATTTCTAATAGTGTTGGCTATTATCATTCATTAAGACAATGTCTGCCAAACTTCTTCATTGTAAAATTAACATCTTGTACTTGTTAATTAATGTGTTATTAAGCAGTATTTTATGAAGAGCTACTTTGATATTATGTAAGTATCCTGGTTTTAATGGCCATTGTTGGTTCTTCCCTAAACAAGTGATTACTATAATGACTGACAAATGGTGATATTCTAATTCCATCATTCCTTCTATATTCATTATTTTGCACTGTTCTACTATAAAATAAAGCTTCTATTCATTCCCATTTATTTATTTATATATGTTTATATCAGGATAGACCCAGGATTCCTATTTTATCCAATGTCATAATCTGTTGCTACCATCATTCATTTTAAGTTTAAATCATCCCAGATTTAGTAACGGGAACTCTGCAGTTTGACTCTTTTCTAATAACTCATCATCATTTTTGAGTACTTCCTTATTTTTATGTTCCACAAGATGTTCCAGGAACATATTGTACTTTGCCTGTCCTAGCCCCGAATTCAACCATTTCTTCAAGGAGTTTTGGATCAATTTAGTGGAGAAAGATATTCAGAAGCTACACTTTGGCTGCTAGAAGTGCTCATTACTTCTAGGGGATCACTTCTTCCAGGCCTAGTTTTCTTCCTTTCCACATTGAGAAGTCTAGCTCCCACTAATTTGGTCTACTTACGTAACCATCCTGTTTGCCATCAATCTCCTGACCTAATAGCAGACTGACACATCACCCTCCATTGAGGCCACTGTGTAGTAGAAATGAGCCTGTCCCAACGGGCCAGCCCCACTGCTCTTCCCACATAAGTTGTGAATTACATTAAACAAAGCAAATGAGATACTTTTTCTCAACTCATTCCTATTCTGTATGCAAAAGAGAGAATATGTGAAACTTGGGACTCTACTTATATAATTTATTATAATTTGAAAAATTCATTTTATGGTAGAAATCAATGGCATAAATACTGTGGCTCAAATTTTCTTATCTGAAGTTTTTCATTTTGGGCTTTTTATTACATGGTGAGAATATTTGCTCAACGGCTTTCTGGGTATACATCAAACAAGCTGATAGGTGAGACTTGACCAGCAGGAAAGAAATACAGTGAAAAATTTTTAAAAATTCAGTTAGTCACAAAACTCACTTCTCGAATTGAAAAACTGATCTTAAAAAAGCTAACACAGAGACTTACCCAGCAGTTCAGTGGTTAAGACTCTGCAGGGGGCATAGGTTCTATCTCTGGTCAGGGAAACTAGGATCCTGCATGCCCTGTTTCATGGCCAAAAGGAAAAAAAAAAAAAAAAGCAAATGCAAATTTAATTCATTCAATTCATTAAATACATTTAATTAATGTATACCTAAATATAAACAATGCTATTGTAGGCTTTGTCATAAGTAATAGTTATTGTTTGCAGACAAAAACTTTTATCTGTATGAGCATTATTGCTTCAGTTCAGTTCAGTTCAGTCTCTCAGTCATGTCCAACTCTTGGCGACCCCATGAACCATAGCACGCCAGGCCTCCCTGTCCATCACCAACTCCCAGAGTCCACCCAAACCCATGTCCATCGAGTCAGTGATGCCATCCAGCCATCTCATCCTCTGTTGTCTCCTTCTCCTCCTGCCTTCAATCTTTTCCAGCATCAGGGTCTTTTCAAATGAGTCAGCTCTTAGCATCAGGTGGCCAAAGTATTGGAGTTTCAGCTTCAACATCAGTTCTTCCGATGAATATTCAGGACTGATCTCCTTTAGGATGGACTGGTTGGATCTTGCAGTCCAAGGGACTCTCAAGAGTCTTCTCCAACATCACAGTTCAAAAGCATCAATTCTTTGGCTCAGCTTTCTTCACAGTCCAACTCTCACATCCATACATGACCACTGGAAAAACCATAGCCTTGACTAGACGGACCCTTGTGTTACAAAGCCCTTAAAAACTATTATCTCAATCTTTTCCTAGCTCTGTAGAGTAGATGATATTATCTCCATTTTACAGATATGATCACAGGCTTTTAGAGGTTATGCAACCTATTAAGGGTTGCCCAACTATTAGGTGGTAAAAATGGGATGTAAACTCCTTTTCATTATTTCATTCCTCTGACTTGGGAGGAATGACTGTTTCATCCCTCTGAACTGGGATTTTTCTCTCATCTCACTCCTGTCCTGTTTGCCAGATTACAAATAGATAACTAACTTTCCCAAGTAGTTTACTACTTAGCCTGAGATCATTGAGTCAACCCTAGCAGATCTCATTTTTTCAGAGTGGCAGAGGGGGTTTGTCCCCCACATTAATTTCCCCCTCATTCTATAGTACCAGAAAAATGGCTATCTAGAATAAAGTTCATTTCCTAGCCTAGTTGGCACATGGTAGTGGTAGTTCAGTCGCTAAGTTGTGTCTGACTCTTGCGACCCCTTGGACTGTAGCCTGACAGGCTCCTGGTCCTTGGGACAAGGCAAGAATACTGGACTGGGTTGCCATTTTCTCCTTCAGGGGATCTTCCCCACCCACAGATGGAACCCATGTCTCCTGCATTGCAAGTAGATTCTTTACCACTGATCCACCAAGGGAGCCCAGCTGGCAGGTAGGTATAGTCATGTGATTAAGGTAGCCATGTGTGACAGCTTCTAGAAACCTTCCTTCAAATGTGCCCCTTTGCCCGTTTTTGTTTGTCACTTCGTCTATGCTGCTGCCTGCGGCAGAGATCTTCCCTAGGATAATGAGGATTAAGCCTATACCCTAGGAATGTTATTAGGGTGGTGAGCTCTTTAGCTTGAGACTTCTGGGTCCCAAGGAGATTATGGAGCAGAGCTGCTGACTAAGCTTGTGGTACAAAGTTCCAGACTTTTAGCAGGGAGAGAGAGAAATTCTACCTTGTTTAAGCCAATGATACTTGCCCAATCACATACAAATTCAGTATTCATCTGTGGAATCCTAGTTGTCTTCCTAACATTCATTTAAGCCTTCTGACCTTAGGAACCTGCCCAGCAGTTGAGCAAGATTGACCACACCCCTCATATCCAGAGGGCTCATGACTGATTACCTGTCAATCTGTGTTATTTCAATGTGCAGTGGTAAGTGTGATTGGTTCAGTGATGATCACCTAAGTCAATCAATTTATGCCTTTCCCCTAGCCCCAGGGGCTGGTTCAGGCATGACACAAATACTGCGATTTTTGGGTGGTGGTGGTTTAGTTGCTAAATTGTGTCTGACTTTTGTGACCCCCTGGGCTGTAGCCTGCCAGGCTTCTCTGTCCATGGAATTTTTCAGAGGAGAATACTGTAGTGGGTTGCCATTTCCTTTTCCAGAGGATCTTCCCGATCCAAGGATGGCACCCGCATCTCCTGCATTGCAAGCCAAAGATTTTACTGCTGACCCACCAGGAGAGAAGGATGTAATCTTAGATGTAAACACAGAAACAGGTAGATTTTGCTAAACCAGGGTGAGGATATAGCTGGCTTGTGGACTATAGAGTAAACCAAGAGAAATGAAGGAAAATGGTATTTTCCTTCAGTTTGCACCAACATAAAGCCTGCCCAACTAGTGTCTTTTCTGGAAACTAACCAACAAGATTTCAGTTATATTAGTTAAGCTAATTTGAATTGGATTTCCTGTTATCTGCCTCCAAAGACATCTTTACTAATATACCTTCCAATGGCTTCAGGATTATATCCTATCCAATTGTGTAAATCAACACTTACAGGGAAGTATTTTTGACTGGAAGTCCTAATTTAACAAAACTTGTTCATATTGTTGACCTTGTTGTTCTATTTTCAAAACCTGGAAGGAAAAAAACAATCTTGAAGGATCCTTCTGCAAAGGCTGAGATGTCTGTGATACAATTCAAATGTATCTTTTCTGGAATCATTCCTTGATTTTCTTCTTGTTGTTATTTTTGTTTTTGTGGGGTTTTGTTTGGCCACACCTTGCAGCAGGCAGGATCTTAGTTTCCCGACCAGGGATGGAACCTGTGCCCCCTGCAGTGGAAGAGTGGCGTCTTAACCACTGGACCACCTGGGAAGTTCCATCCATGTTTTTCTTATGCTATTTCATTTCTCCACCTTTTTCTCTGTCCAGTTTTCATATTGTTTCTGTACTGACTCCTTTAGTTTATTTTCTCTTCTAACTCCCTAAAGATCAGCATGTCCTACTGTTTAGCCCTGAGGCCCTGATTTAATACGAAGCCTTTCTCAGAGGTGCTGCTTACTTTTATGATTTCAAGTCATCTCTTCAGTTGTCTCTTTTTGTTTCATGCCTCCATTTCCATCTCTACTGGGAGTCACGGAGATACTTAAATGCAATGTATCTAAAACTTAATTAAATTTTCATCTAAAACTAGCTCTCTCTTAGAAGGTTTTCTGTTTTTGCCTCTGCACCATCATACTCTATCTCTCAATTCCACAATTTGTCATCTTTATGTTCTACTTTCCCTTTCCTACCTCCTGTACCCTCTGAATAGGCTTCCCTGGTAGTTCAGCGGTAAAGAATCAATCTGCAATGCAGGAGACATAATTTCGATCCCTGGGCTGGGAAGATCCCCTGGAGAAGGAAATGGCAACCAACTGCAGTGTTTTGGCCTTGGAAATCCCAGGGACAGAGGGGCTTGGTGGGCTATAGTCCATGGGATCCCAAGAGTAGGACACAACTTATTGACTAAACTACCACTACCTCATAGTCAAAGTGTAGTTTCTTCCTTTGTGATGTTTCAAGGACAACTACCTGGCACAGGCCTTTATAAGCTCACATCTGGATAACTACATTTATTTTCTAACTGGTCATCCTGTCTCTATACCTCCAATCTATTTTATATGTGACTTCTGAAATACTGTCTCTTGCTAAGAAGACTCCTTAAAGCCTTTATCCTGGCATTTGCTGCTGCTGCTGCTAAGTCGCTTCAGTCGTGTCCGGCTCTGTGTGACCCCATAGACGGCAGCCCACCAGGCTCCCCCGTCCCTGGGATTCTCCAGGCAAGAACACTGGAGTGGGTTGCCATTTCCTTCTCCAATGCATGAAAGTGAAAAGTGAAAGTGAAGTCGCTCAGTCATGTCCTGGCATTTAAGGCCTCCCAAATTGGTACTTCTTTACATCAAACAACAATGTGTGGTGTACTAATTTCTTCCCAATTGCCACATTTATATCTTCTTTGCTCACATCCTTCTCCACTCTCTGAAATACCCTCTTTCTTATCAGTTGTTTAATGTTGTTTCTCCCTTAAAGGTAAGCTCAAGTTCTGCTTCCTCAAAGACATAGTTTTTAGGGTGGTAGGATAGAGGTCTCTCTCCAGTTCTTCCCTTTCTCTCCCAGAGTTAGACATGTCAGGCTAACCTTATAGAAGACATCCAGCCCTTTAGTAAACCTTCTAGCAAGTGCAGGAAACACCTACAGGATTTTTAACCATATCCATGGATGATCTGATTATCTTATAGATACCACAACCTGAGTGCAGTCCACTAAGTTCTCTTTTTTCTTTTTCTGTCTTGAGTCTCCAGGGTTGGAAACCCCAAGGGACTTGACTAGGTCAAAAAACTGACATTTGGCACAGAAGCAATGGGTTCCTGAAGTCAGGGAAAGGGAGAATGAAAAACAAAAACTTTGTAGCTATAGGAGAGGAGGCTTCTCTGATAAGGAGGTTGGGGAGGGGAGAGGTTGAGGTCTGGGTCCCATGAAAGAATTTGGGGAGTGGAAACTGATATAAGAAAACAGAGGAGTCACTCTTGTATCTCCAGTACTTTTATTAAAGGCTATTTTGCACATTCTTTCTGTGTGAACTTGACCTGTCTCCAAACAGTAAGACTACTTGGGAACAAGTACAGTACTATCTCCTCCTTTCTAGAATATGAATATAATGTTGCAGTCAGCATGCTGGCTGGAAAGAAATGGCACATTCAGCAGGTTTAGCCAAAGAGTTTAAGCAAGGACTATTGTCAGAGGCGTGAGCAGAGTAAGGGACACAACAAAATACTGGTGATGCTCCCAGGGATTAGCAACAGCTGAGAGCTGTTACCACCATAGGTCTGGAAAGGCAAGGGAAGTGAGCAGTATCACTAGAGACCCAGGGAGGGAACCATGGAGAGAGGCCACTTGGCAGTAGTTGCAGCCAGAACATAACATGACCTCTGCTAGAACCCTGCAGTGTTGTGGGCACTACGCTCCCATATCTTCTTCCCTCCCTCCCACTATCAGGAGCAGTGCTTCTCTTGGCAATTCCCAGGGGAAAGCCACAGGATAAGGGAGTACAGGGCATGAGGTCCTTGGAGGTCATCCTTCTAAGGCACAGAAAGTGGGGCAGAGAAGAGCAGATAATGAATCTCTGGTGAGAGGACCAACCCAGAGCACCTCGAACACTGGCCTTTGAAGGGCGATTGCTTTCTATTCTGAATCGTACAGCACTTACAGCTTACACCCTCAGTTCAATTTTCAACAAACATCTCCTGAGCACTTGCCATAAATAGTAGATGCTTTGGGATGAAATTAACCTGACATGGGTCCCTTAGGAGCTCAAATCTAATGGACAACCATTGGGACACTTGGAATTTGCTCTACCTTGGGGAGGAGGGGTTCAGGAGACTGCACATTTCAGATTGCAGGAGCAGAGTGATGTGTTCAGAGATGTTTTCTCTTGGGATGTGATTATGTCGGGCTCCATTTAGAATTAGAACATTAGTTCAGATATTGTGGCAAATCAGGTAATACCACAATGGCTTCTGCAAAAATCACCTCTGATGCTGGTGGTATGGCTCTCTGTTCCCTGCTCTTCTCTCTCTTCTCTCTCTCTGTTCTTGTAACCTCACTTTTCTCTGTTTGCTAACTGCTCATCTCTTTGTATGTCTTACACAGATTCCCTGAGACAGGGTTATGTTGTATCATGGTGTACCTATTAGAGTCCTATAAACCACTTCAAAGAGCAAATATTTCCCTTATGTTTAGTCTTTAGATGAACTGTTATGTCCTGAATAGCCAGGTCACATGACCCAATATGACAACTGTAATGGGCATCTGTAATTCATGGCTGCCCAAAACCTTCTGATCATTCTGTCTGCATAATCACAATTCTTCACAGTAGAAATCCTGCCTTCTCAGTGTGGAACCATTTTCCTTTCCCCGCTTTCCTCCTTGTTAGGGTGCAGACATGTGGTATAAATTCTGCTAGCCAGACTCAAAACTTTGTTTCTCAATGGAGTTCTATGTGCTAAGAGGAAGAGTTCAGGGTGTGCATTTTGCCGCTGCAGATCCTAGCAATGGTGGTTTTGGAGCTGGTGAAGGGAACTGTAGAAAAAAGAGGAGGTGGGCAACCACAGCTGCTCTTACTGTACATCCCAGTTCCAAACAGTTTCCCTGAGGATGAAGACTTTATGGAAAGAAAAGACCATCAAAACAGTTGTTGCTATCTCACAGCCAGAGGAAACTTCTTAAAATGCAAAGAGTTCTTCTGCCTCTGCTGTTGCCAAGGGAAGATGTGACTGGGCTTTTCTGCCATTCTAGGAGGAAGATGAGGAACAGTAAGAGTAGAGCCCAGTGCATGGCAGGGTCCAGTCTGCATCAGCTTATTCCCAGCTGACTCGGAGATACATTGAGTTAGTCTAGCCCAATGCACCCTCCCTCTGATGACCCCAAGGCACGTGAGCACATGTAGCCAAGGTCGGCAGCACTGCCCAGATCAGCACAGGTCAGCTCATCCCCAGGTAACCTTGAGACATATATCAAGGTCAGCTGGGGTTATCAGACCTATTCATCCCTGCCCAGTTAAAATTGGCCAGTTCCCAGCTGACCCAGAGATTCAACAAGACTGAACTACTCATTGAGCTGGACCATGCCTGTGTCCCCCAGGACTCAAGGAGTAGACTCTGCATTGAGGAGATGCTCATATGGCCCAATACTCCTGCCCCTGAGAGGAGCATCCAGCCAGCTCCCGAAAGCCCCTGAAATGCTCACTGTGAACCAGTAGCACCTGAGTGCCTTCTGTGTCGTCATTCATTTTACTACTCTGTGCAGGAATAGTTTGAAAATCATGCTGTTTTTAATCCCAGTTGGACTACACAGTTTCAAAATGTGAACACTTTGAAAACCCCTCTTGCTTCTTCCTTAGGTTTTTTTTTTTCTAAATATTTATGTATTTATTTGGCTGCATCAGGTCTTAGTTCCTACATGCAGGATCTTCGATCTTTGTTGATGAATCTTTAGTTGCGGCTGGAGAACTCTTAGTTACAGCTTGTGGGATCTAGTTCTCTGACCAGGGATCAAACCCAGGCCCCTGCACTGGGAGCACAGAATCTTAACCCCTGCATCACCAGGGAAGTCCTCCCCTAGTTTTTAAAGATAAAGTTAGTGAAGTAAGTTGAAATTCTGAAACTGCTTCAGCACTTCTTACTTTATTCAAAGGCCAGTCAGACACAAGCCAAAGAAGGGATCTGAGAATAGGGAGATTTCTGTGAGCTTTGTGGGCAGGATAAGGCCTCCAGGACCTCAGAATAAAATATTTACTTAAAAAAGGGAGAGCCATTGGCCAGTGTTTTACTGATTCTTCTTCCTCACCTCCATCAAGGTCTGTGCCTGTTTCTAATCACTAGTTTGGCTTTGGACCGAGTGATCTGGTGTGTTCTCTGCCATTTGAGTTAGCCAGCAGGGTCCTGGGAACGTGATGCTCTGTGTCACACGGGAGCCGTGTGACACTGTACCAGGTGATGGCAGCACAGGTAAGGGAATACAGACCTGGCCCAGATTATCCTGGATTTCTGTGGGAAATGATGTACTTATATCTATAGTCACAGTTTTACTTATTATATGCTACTCTATACGAGACAGAAAAAACTGGCCACTGGAGTCTGTGCCCTTCTAGAGAAAGACATCTAGTTTTTGACAAGTTTAACTTCATTCAGAAAGAATTTAGAAAAGGCTACATGCTGTATGATTCCAACCACATGACATTCTAGAAAAGGCAAAAGTACAGATACAATAAAAAGATCAGTGGTTGCCACGGGTTGTGAAGCTAAAACGGATGAATAGGTAGGAACACAGAGGAATTTTAGGTCTGTGAAACTATTCTCTATGAGACTATAATGAGGGATACCATCTGTCAAAGCCAAATGAAGAGTGAAATGTAAACTATGGACTCTCGGTGATAATAATGTGTCTGAGGAGGTTCATCAGTTGTAAAAAATGGACCACTTCTGTGGGGGATGGTGATAAAGGAGGGATATGTTGCCCATGTGTGAAAGAGAACAGGGGTATATGTGGTAACTTTCTGTACCTTCTGCTCAACATTGCTGTGAACCTACTCTAAAAAATAAAATTTATTAATTAAAAAAGTGATCTGAAATTTACAGGAAAACTAAAAGTACAGTGCAGACAACATTTTATCTTAAACCATTTGGGAGTATTGGAGTAGGAAACTCTAGTTTCTACTCCAGTACTCTTGCCTGAAAAATTCCACGGACAGAGGAGCCTGGCGGGCTACAGTCCATGGGGTTGCAAGAGTCAGACACGACTGAGTGACTTTCACTTTGGGAGTAAGTTGCTAACCTGATGCCCCATTGCCCCCAAATAGTTCAGAGGTTTGTATAGGACATTCTATTTCATAGTCACAATACAATAATCAAAATCAGGAAATTAACATTAATAATAGTAACTAATCCTGAGACCCCATTGAATTTTACCAAATGTCTCAGGAGTATCCTTTAATGCAAAATAAAGGATCCAATTTAGGGGGGGGGAAAGAATTTAGAAGCCTTGAATCAACTTTAATGGATGCCACATTTGAGGAAAAATGATCAGAAATATAAAAGCTGGAAGTCATTAATAAAGAGCTGGAAATTTTCAACACATTTTATGAGCTTAAAGAAATTGAGAAAAGGACTCAAGGAGAGAAATGTAAACCCTTAAAAGAAGTTGAGCTGGTGATTGACGTTATAAGAGAGATTCAGTTTTTAGAATATGCATCAAAACATAAAATTTAAAGCAACTTCAACCAAAACAGCCTTCAATATACACAGCAAGGGTAAGAAACAATTCCAGAAGCACTAAAAGATGCTTTGATGAGAATTTTTATTTTTAAGGAAACATAAAGCTGTACTCACATGAAAGGGAAGAATAGAAAGGAAGAATGACAGACTGATCCAACAGAAGGAAAAAAAGATGAGGAAATGCTAAAGTGCACATGGAGCAAGGCTCTGGGGAGCATGTGCTAACGATGAGCCACCAGGCTTCTGTTCTTAAAGACAACGTATGTTGTGGGCACTTGGAACTGGATATGAGAAATGCTTTAGAAAATGTTCCGCTCCTAGAAGATGAATAAAAGAGGTTTTGAAGAAATGGATTGATGTGAGTTAAATACTTATTGAAAGCTTTTTGAAGAAAAAAGAAACCAAATGTGCACAAAATTAATGAAAGAAGGTAAGTTAATTGATGCACTTAAAGATCACATTAAAAGAGGTCTTCCCTGGTGTTCCAATGGTAAAGAATCCACCTGCCAATGCAGGGGACACAGGTTCAATCCCCGGTCCAGGAAGATTCCACATGCCTTAGAGCAACTAAGCCTATGTGCCACAACTACTGAAGCTCATGCCTAGAGCCTGTGCTCCAAATCAAGAGAAACCACCGCTATGAGAAGCCCTCACACGGCAACCAGAGAATGCCCTCAGGCATCAATGAAGACCCAGCGCAGCCATAAATAAATAAATACATACATTTTTTAAAGAGCACATTAAAAGTTGGCAAATGTATAAGTGCCTTAAAGTTAGGGGGTAAAAAAGGCAGGGAAACGGTGAGGCTGATGGTCTGACTGAAACTCCAAGTTCTTCCTGAGTTGCATCAAGAAAAAGAAATGAATATTCACCAAACAAGCAATTTAAAGAGAATTTACCCTTTGAAGATAAAGGAGAATCTTTCCAAAGCAGATGTGAAGATGAACCATGCATGTGAAGGGCTGAACACCTACGAAATAGAAGCCAAAGTTCTTTCAGAAAAATTCAAAAGAGCTGCTCGCTATTATCAACGCTAGTTTATTTTCCACTTAAGAAAGGCTTGTGTAATGGGTTGAGAGCTCTGCTGGCTGAGAGAAACTTTGATAATTTAAGAAGAGAAAATGCATGCTGTAAGATGTTTGGGAAAATTCTTTATGTTCCCAATCTTCCAAATAGGATATTTGGCAGACTCAGGTGGATCCAGGTCCTTTATGGACCAAATACCACCCTCAAGGGGTTGTTACTGAACGTAAGTTCCTGTGCCTGATGAACAGTGAAGCCAAACAGAAACATTGGAGTTGGCAGCAGAGAAATGTTTATTGCAGGGCCAGTCAAGGAAAACAAGTGGCTTGTGCTCAAAAACCCTGAACTCCTTCATGGTTTTTGAGGAATTTTTAATAGGTGAAATTTGGGGTGAGGGCTACAGGGCGTGTAGAGGGCTGCACTCTCTTCTGACTGGTTGGTGGTGAGGTAACAGGGTGGTGTTCCAGAAACCCAGCACTCAGCCTTAAATTACCACCCTCCTCCTGGGTGGGGGCCTTAGTTCCCCAGAAGAACTCAGAGATACTGCTCTGTATATTCCTGGTGGAGGAACCAGGACTCTGCCCCAAGGTTGCACTATTGTTTCCTGACTCCTCCTCCCTAGTTTCTGCGTTCCCTCCCTTTCCTGATTAGCAGATGTTTGAATCTGCCCTTTGGAACTCAGGGAAAGTCCAGGAGGCTGAAAGAAGCCTATTTCCTACAAAAAAGAAACAAATGAGGAGAGGGAGGGGAGGGAAGTGAACACAGAAAGGATTTTTAGTTGGGAGGGTCCCACAGGTTCATTTCAGGTTCAGGATCCCAGAAAAAGGATCCAACCATCAGGCCAACTTCATCCTGCAATAGATCCTCTTCCAGAAGCAACACAGAGCTTTCCCTCTTTTCCTGGTGCTCCTTATGGTGACAGATGCTTAGGATTTTTTTGGTTACCTTACCACTGAACTGGAAGACACTGACCCAGGCAGTTCCTCTCTCATCCTCCTGTCAGGAGTTAAGATGTTGCAGAGGGGACAGAATGTAATTCCTGAAAATTAGGTCCCCCTCCCTCTTCTTCCCTTGGGGCTTCCCTGGTAGCTCAGCTAGTAAAAAATCTGCCTGCACTGCAGGAGACCCTGGTTCAATTCCTGGGTCGGGAATATCACCCAGAGAAGGGATAGGCTACCCACTCCAGTATTCTAGGGCTTCCCTGGTGGCTCAGACGGTAAAGAACCTGACTGCAATGTGGGAGACCTGGGTTCAATTCCTAGGTTGGAAAGGTCCCCTGGATGAGGGCATGGCAACCCACTCCAGTATTCTTGCCTGGAGAATTCCCATGGAAAGAGGAGCCTGGTGGGCCACAGTCCATGGGGTCGCAGAGTCGGACATGACTTGAGTGACTAAGTACACATATTCAGGTCCTTCTTCCCTTACTCTGGAAAGTAAGGATGAAGCTCCCCAGGAATCCTTCCCACCCTCCTCTGGGGAAGGTCCCGACTCAGCACATTCTTCACTGGCAACAAGAAAGGACTGCACACCAAGGCTCAGTCTCTAACTACACAGCTGGAAAACAAAGTGTATCATTTTCCAAGGTGATCCCTTGTCAGTGAGTCTACTTTTGAAGATCCAAGACCACAGCAGGTAACTTTTGTTCTCTCTGCTAAACTAAATTATATTTTTTCTTTTAGTTTTATTGCTATGAAGCATTTATATCTGCTACCCTGGTGGCTCAGATGGTCTGGGTTTGGATCCCTGGCTTGGGAAGATCCCCTGGGGGAGAGCATGGCAAGCCACTCCAGTATTCTTGCCTGGAGAATCCCATGGACATCAGAGCCTGGCGGGCTGTGGTCCATAGGGTTGCACAGAGTCAGACACAACTGAGCGACTAAGCACACAAGTGAATATACAGTGGTTCTAATGGAAGCTTGGTAATATTATAAATTCTTAGAATAATGTTTTCCAGTGGTTTGTCATTCTTTGTTGTTCAGTCACTCGGTCATGTCCGTCTCTTTGTGACCCCATGGACTGCAGCACGCCAGGCTTCCCTGTCCTTCACCATCTCCTGGACTTCATTCAAATTCATGTCCATAATGTTTTACGATGATAGATTTTTAAATTGCCAATCTTAAAAATTAATTGCTTTCATTTTATAATATTTTTGGGTAGAATAATTACAATATTTTTGTTTTTGTTAATAAGTTCATTAAAATAATTTGGAAACAAGTTTTTGTCTTTAAAATAATTTTATTTCTTTTTCTCTTCCTTTTTTTAGCTATGCTGGGTCTTTGAGATGTATATGGGCATCTCATTGTGACTTCTCTCATTGCAGAGCACAGGCTCTAGGTGCTTGGGCTTCAATAGTTGCTGCAAGTGGGCTCTGTAGTTATGGCTCTCGGGCACCAGAGCACAGGATCAATAGTTGTGCACAGGTTATTTGCCCCATGGCATGTGTAATCTTCTCGAACCAGGGCTCGAACCTGTGTCTCCTGCATTGGCAGGTGGATTTTTAACCATGGGACCACCAGGGAAGTCCTCTCCTGGTTTTACTATTTAACTGATTATACAATTACTGACGTAGAAAATTAATAGGACTATGATTCTTAGATTTTCTAAATGTATACTAAATGAATATGCATCTGATTAGCGAATTGTTTTTATTTGATTTGATTTCTAGATAGTTCATCACAATTTTGTATTATTTAACAAAGCTGTTTTTTGTTTGTTTGTTTTTTGGTCTCTCTTATAAAGTGGTTTTGAATTTTCTTGCATTTAGTTTCTCTGCTATAGTTGTTATATATTTGCTCAGAAAGGAGCTTGATAGGATATAATTCACAGGATAGTGTTTTTAAATGTAATTTACTTAAAAATGACTTTCACAAGTAAATGGTTTCCTTTTCTTCTATTTCTGGATGGTATAAGGACAACATTTCACTTCTCTTTAACAAGTCTTCCTTCCATAACATGAATTGTTGTAGCAGTCTCATATGAGATATGAGACTTTGGTCTCATAACCAAAGACACTTGAAACTCATAGTTTATGTCCGTATACCGAAGACTAAATTTACTCTCGTTGTGAGACTGAATAATTATTGCAAAAACGACCTAATTTCAAATAATTATTAATAAAGTGGAAAAAGAGAATTCTCTTTATAAGACTGATATTTTAAAATAACTTTTGGTTTAGAAAAGAGTGGAATGAGAAAAAGCTGATGAAATGGTAGATGAGTCTTGGTTTAATATGTTAGTTTGTCCTCATATTCTTTAAATTGATGAAATAAACTCTGACTTGTCTCTGTGCTATTGCTTTCTCACCCTTGACTGTAACTTCATCATCAAAAGCCCCTAAAGGTCATTGCTAGAGCTAGCACTCAGGAGCTTGTGAGGGCCAATTATGCCCATCTGTTTCTAATTCCACTTTGTCTCTCTGAAACTATGTAACCCAGTTTAGGACTTGAACCCACGGTCTTTTAACTAAGATCACACACCTGGATTCAGGAATTAATTAAGCTCAAATTACTGATATCTCATCAGAGAAAGAATTCAGTGAGAAACAAAGTGATAGGTAAATAGTGGATGTATTTAGAAACACTTTCCATAGATAGAATGTGGGCCATTTCAGGTGAGAGGCCTGGAAATGTGGCACGATTAGTTTTTATGTGTTAGGTAATTTCATAGGCTGATGAGTGGGAGGATTATTCCAACTATTTTGGGGGAAGGGGTAGAGATTTCCAGGAACTGGGCCACTGCCCACCTTTTGATCTTTGATGGTGGGCCTTGGAACTGTTATGGCACTGGTGTGTGCGTATCACTTAGCTTGCTGATGTGTTAGAATGAGCGTATACTGGGGCTCAAGGTCTAGTGGAAATCAACTTGTCCATCATCTTGGACCTATTTGGTTCTAACCAGTATTCTATATTCTACGGCTATGTCATTCTTCTAAAGGCTATGCCCTACCCACTTCCCTCCTGTTTCATTCTCACATTAGTAGCTTGAAACTGGTCAAGGTGGGAGTATTTACACCAAGAAATAGGCTCACATTGTATGAATCAGAGCTCACTGGAATAACCCTCCCCCACCCCCAAGAACCAGTTTACCAGCGAATCCCTGGCACTATGGCAGCAATTCTTAACCTTACTGTGCATCAGAATCACAAACGCCGCAGCTCCCCCTCCCAGAGATTCTGATTCAGTTGGTCTGGATGGTGCCTTGGTATCCTACTCTTCAGAAACTCCCTGGGTGATTCTAATGAGTACCCAAGGTTCAAAACAACTGCCTATAAATACTTTCAACCAGCCTTTGATCTGTTTATTGTGCAAGAGACCTTTGGATGTTTCCTTAATACTTCTTTACGGAAAAATAAATCTACTTTATCAAGTTCTGAGTTCTCATCTCCTGGGACCTCTCTCTCCTGAGTCAAGTAGACGCAGTACATGAGAAGATTGTAGAATGCCTTGCACAGAGTTACTGGCTTTTCTCAGCTGGAAATTCTTCCTGAGGATGCTTGGGTGTTACTAGCTCTCCTTCCCATCAGCTCTCTAACACCAGAGTGTGGTTGCTTTATGTAGCATGTTACTTTTGATGTAAGTCCTTGGAACTAAGTCATTTTCAGTAAACAGGACCTTTTTCTTTTTTCATAAGAATTTTAAATCTTTCAGATTTAAAGTAAAAGTCTTTAATGATGAATCAGGTTTTTTTTTTGTTGTTGTTATTTAGAGCTTATTGAGGCCTCATTAGCCCTAACAATATGTTTGAAATTTATTTTGCATGAAGAATAGAGGTCAAGGGTTTGGGCACTTGGTGGGGTGACCATAGACAGTGCCTTTGCCACAGCTCCATAAAGGCTCGTAACAGAATTCTGTGGGTGTCTCCTTACTTGTGTCTCATCCCTCTGCCCTCCATGGTGTTTAGTCATTGAATGATGCTGCTTTGTCATAGGTTAGTCATATATTTGTGTGCTTTGTTTGTGTACAGTTCTGGGGGTTATGGAACCAACCAGAAAAGAAGCTGAGAGGACGATGATATAGGGATGAGAAGAGAACTTTGATACTCTGTCTCACTGTCAATTCTTTGTGTGCTTTTTTTTTTCACTTAAAATTTTTTTTTAATTGCAAGATAATTGCTTTACAATGTTATGTTGGTTTCTGCCATTCATCAACAAGAATCAGCTGCAGGTATGCATATGTCCCCTCCCTCCTGAACCTCCCCCTACCACTGTGGGGTTTTTTTGTTTTTTTTTTTAAAAAAAAAAAACAGCATTACGGAGGCATTTGCTCCTAGAGTTCAAATTCCAGGTGGCTTATAAATGCCTGAGTTTTGTCATTACCTTCTCACTGGAAAAATAGAGCAGTAATGCCAGGGTAAGTAAAGACAGAAATCTTAACTTCACTTTCTCCACTTAACAAAGAAGTATCATTTTTATACATTAAGACTTCTGCATGTTTCACAGTGTCATAAATACTTTGGTATAAAAGGAGAAAAGAAGAATGAACTGAAGCTTTTTTGCTTTCATCTCTATTACCTATGGGCAGTAAGTTAAATGGTTTTTTTCTCAAGGATATTCTATGCATCACAACCTCTTCTAAAATTGTCAAGTGAAAAGTTTCCATTTACTTGTTACATTTATGAAATACATCTAAGATGCCAAAAAAAATCTGAATAATTTTACAAATACTTCTGTAGTCACCATTTTTATTTATTTTATTTTATTGGCTGCACTGCAGGGCATGTGAGACTTTAGTTCCCCTACCAAGGATGGAACCCATGCCCCTTGCACTGGAAATGCAGAGTGTTAACCATTGGACCACCATAGAAGTCCCTCACCATTTTGATTTTTAAAAAGATTAGCTGTGAACCCAGAGAAGGCAATGGCACCCCACTCCAGTATTCTTGCCTGGAAAATCCCATGAACGGAGGAGCCTCGTAGGCTGCAGTCCATGGGGTCGTTAAGAGTCAGACACGACTGAGCGACTTCACTTTCACTTTTCACTTTCATGCATTGGAGAAGGAAATGGCAACCCACTCCAGTGTTCTTGCCTAGAGAATCCCAGGGACAGGGGAGCCTGGTGGGCTGCCGTCTATGGGGTCGCACAGAGTCGAACACGACTGAAGTGACTTAGCAGCAGCAGCAGCAACAGCAGCTGTGAATCACCCATATTTGGTTCAGATATTTTTTCTTAAATGAATAGAATATTCTATTATGATTGAAGTCCTTCTTTGTGCCTCTTTTAACATTTTCTTCTCTCCTCCTCAGAAATAATTATGATTCTGAAGTTGTTTTGGGCCCTTCTCATCTATATCTTTATACTTTTATTGCAATTATAGCTGTCCACAAACAATAGTTAGCATTGTTGTGTGTTTCATTTGCATGTTTTTAACATTTGTGTAAATGGTAATATATAATGTGTATCCATTTGCAACTTGCTTTTATCACTGATATAGTCTATGGGGTCACAAACAGTCAGACATGACTGAACCAATTTCACACTTTAACTTTTTATCACTGAACCCAGTGTTTTCTGAGAATCACCACATTGATACACATAGATCTAAATGATTGAATTCTAATACTGTTTCTTATTCCATTATATGAAGATACTCCCATGTAGTAGTTATCTATCCCCTATTTGTGATCTTTTTTTTTTTTTCATACCTATGAATAGGGACAAATTATATATGCATAAAAATAGTTTACTTTTTCTTAAGTATTTGAAAACAGCTTTCTTCTACTTCGTCCTCCCATTTCTCCTCTTCCTTTTTCATTAGGTACTAGGTAGTCCTGCTCTGGTTTAAACAGTTTTGTAAGAATGGCAGGGGATAGAAGGGAAGGGAGAGCTTGACTGGAATAAGATTTAAAATTGGCAGGATCAGTTACTGCCTAAATGAATATTAAATTTAAAACAAGAAAACACTTATCACAAACTCATTAAAATTTTTAATAATTTTATTATTTAATATGAATAAGTTAGAAGATTCAAATAATTCATCTTTGACAATACAGAATAAAGCTCAACGTTAATTTAATGCATCAGGCTCTCTGAAGGGAACATGTGAATCATTTTACCTTTGAGAAAACACTGGGGGAAAATGTGAGCCTTTTCAAAAGACAACAAGCAGCACTGATCATAAAGACAAGTTGACCACTTAGGAAAGGATCACATGACCACTTAGGAAAGGATCACATGACCATTGGAGAGGGTCATGCTGTTTAATTTTGGGGAGCTTCCCTGGTGGATCAGCAGTAAAAGAATAATCCTGCAATGCAGGAGACATGAGTTTGATCCCTGGGTCAGGAAGATCCCCTGGAGAAGGAAATGGCAACCCACTCCAGTATTCTTGCCTGGGAAATCCCATGGACAGAGGGGCCTGAGGGGCTCCAGTCCGTGGGGTCACAGAGTTCAACATGACTCAGCGACTAAAAACAACAAAAACAACAACAACATGCTCTTTAATTTAGTTCCATTTATGTAAAATCGACAAGTTTGGCAGTTTAAATATCATTGCATTTAATGGAAGGATATTTTTACCTCTGAATATTTATGAATATCTTGATATAGTCAATAAAATTGTTCTCTTAGCTCTTTAATTCATTCACTGATTCAACAGGTCAGTTTATGTCTTTAAAGAGCTCACAGAGGAGAAGGGAAGTTCTATACATAGTAAAGCACATTGAAATGTTTTAAGTGGAGCAGCACAAGTGGAACAAAGTACCATGAGATCATAGATCGGGAGAATGACTAATGTTGTTTAGGGATTCAGGGAATGAGTCACAGGAGTCGTGATACTGCAGTAGGTGAATAACATGCTTGTATGAGCCACAGTACTTGCATCTTCTCTGGGCACCTGGATTGTAAGAGCAGTCGCAAAAAGGTAAAAAATGAACACCAATTTTATTCATTTTATGCCTCTTAAAGGAAGAGTGGCTTAACCGATTATTTTGGAGCTTGAAAAACAATTTTTTTTCCTGTAATGTTCCAACAGGGCTTTTATCATCAGAGCACAACTTCCTCTGCAAAGCAGGAAATTAAGAATCAGATGTGCCAACGTATAGAATAACACATATGTGGAAATATATTTAGGACATTTTGGAGAAGTAGTTAATGAACTTAAGAACAAGATTCTTACCACAACTATTAAGCACACATTGGTTTATTCAGAGAGTAGAGCCCTAGAGTTTTGCCAATACTGGAAATACAAGAAAGATAATGCCTGCAGTCATGCACAAGTAGGCCCTGAGTAGCAGGAACGAAGGAAATCACTGAGAAAGAGAGAGGATTCAAACCTACACTCAATATGTAGAGACTCGCATGGTATCATGTAGGAGCTAACAGGAATTGTCTTCTCAACTAGTGGTGATTATAAAAGTCAGGTCATTAGGTAAGAAAATCAGGAAATATAGGAGCAATAGTGGGGGCAGAGGCTGGAGAAGTGCAGCAGTAGTCAGAGGAACAGATGGCAAAGCCACAGGAGCAAAGAATGGGGCCTTAAGGAGAATATTATCTGAGTGTGAGAATAGGGGCTCTGAGATAAGAAAACCAGAGTGGCTCTGAATAAAAGGGAGCAGTCAGGTGCCCCCACTCTTTAACAAGGCCATTATGCCACTCTGAAGGCACACTTTGGCTTTGTTGAGAGGAGGGGCATCTAAAGAACCCAGGGATTGAACCTGGGTCTCCTGCATTGCAGGCAGATTCTTTACCGTCTGAGCTACCAGGGTAGTTCAAAGAAAGGACAAAACAAGCTCTAATACATATATGTGTTGTTGGCCACATGTGCCTTACTCAATGGAGAAGGCAATGGCATCCCACTCCAGTACTCTTGCCTGGAAAAATCCCACAGACAGAGGAGCCTGGTAGGCTGCAATCCATGGGGTCGCTGGGAGTCGGACACGACTGAGCGACTTCACTTTCACTTTTCACTTTCATGCATTGGAGAAGGAAATGGCAACCCACTCCAGTGTTCTTGCCTAGAGAATCCCAGGGACAGGGGAGCCTGTTGGGCTGCAGTCTATGGGGTCGCACAGAGTTGGACACGACTGAAGCGACTTAGCAGCAGCAGCAGCAGCAGCAGCAGCCTTACTGAAGGTATATAAAACATTACACATAGCCCAGCAGTTTTAAGAAGCGGTGAGGATTGAGGTGTGAAAAAATGATGGGATTCTCTATTGGAGTAACAGTAAATTCTAATACAGTAGAGGGATGGGTCCATCCCTTCTGAATGGGTGTGTTCAGAAGAAGCCAACCACCATATACTTTTCCAAGGAAAATATCTAGTTCATTAATGTAATATTAGTATATTACTCCTTGATAAAACAAATGATTTAGCAAGGAAATGCTGGTAACTGAGCTCTGTACCGGAGAAGGCAATGGCACCCCACTCCAGTACTCTTGCCTGGAAAATCCCATGAACGGAGGAGCCTCGTAGGCTGAAGTCCATGGGGTCGCTAAGAGTCGGACACGACTGAGCGACTTCACTTTCACTTTTCACTTTCATGCATTGGAGAAGGAAATGGCAACCCACTCCAGTGTTCTTGCCTGGAAAATCCCATGGATGCAGGAGCCTGGTGGGCTGCAATCCATGGGGTCGCTGGGAGTCGGACACGACTGAGCGACTTCACTTTCACTTTTCACTTTCATGCATTGGAGAAGGAAATGGCAACCCACTCCAGTGTTCTTGCCTGGAAAATCCCATGGATGCAGGAGCCTGGTGGGCTGCAATCCATGGGGTCGCTGGGAGTCGGACACGACTGAGCGACTTCACTTTCACTTTTCACTTTCATGCATTGGAGAAGGAAATGGCAACCCACTCCAGTGTTCTTGCCTGGAGAATCCCAGGGACAGGGGAGCCTGGTGGGCTGCGGTCTCTGGGGTTGCACAGTCAGACACGACTGAAGTGACTTAGCAGCAGCAGCAGCAGAGCTCTGTACTTTTTGCAAAGTATCTTTGGTATTTCAAAGTAAGACTTGGCACTAAGAGCATAGTTATGCCTGGTGGAAAATGTCAGCAAATCCTAAAATTGCAGAATATGTTGGTGGCATTTTTTTTTAAAGAGCTCACTTTTGAGCAAAATCAATGCCCTGGACCATTTTAGCAAGCTGATGTAACTAGGTTACCTTAGCCAGGCAGCCTTTCCTTTGCTACAGCAGGTGCCTGTGAATTTGGTGTGCTAAAGCTGAGGAAGAAGAAGGACAGGCTGGCTAGTTTTGTGCTAATGCCGCAGGCTCCCCCATAGTAAATGTCAATGATTTGAAAATATCGTTTTCTTAAAGATTTCAAAGTGTCACGAGTTCCTACTCATTTATTTAAAGAACACAAACACACATTCACAGATTCTTTTCCCACAGGTTTTATCAACTTCTAGCATCATTAGTTTAGGATTGTTCCAGAAGCATAGCAGAACAAAATTATTTTATTTATTACACTATAGCAGCGCTTGCCCCCAAAGAAGTAGGTTAGTGTCCCCACCCCCCACCAGTTTATTTCCTATCCAACAATCTCCCATCCATGAATATAAGTGTGTGTGTGTGTGCGTGCATGCTAAGTTGCTTCAGTAATGTCTGACTCTTTGTGACACTATGGACTGTAACCCACCAGGTTCCTCTGTGCATCGAATTCTCTGGGCAAAAATACTGGAGTGGGCTGCTATGCCCTCCTCCAGGGGCTCTTCCCAACCCAGGGATCAAACCCAGGTCACTGGCATTGCAGGAGGATTCTTTACCATCTGAGCCACCAGGGAAGCTCCCATGTGTGTGTGTATGTGTGTGTGTGTATACATATGCACACACATATATGGGTGAAGGCAATGGCAACCCACCCCAGTATTCTTGCCTGGAGAATCCCAGGGACAAAGGAGCCTGGCGGACTACAGTCCACGGGGTTGCAAAGAGTTGGACATGACTGAGCGACTAACACACACACACACACACACACACACAACGCTAATGGTAAAGCACGTGACTGCTAGTGCAGGAGATGTAAGAGACGCGGGTTCTGTCCCTGGGTTGGGAATATCCCCTGGAGGAGGGCAGGGCAACCCACCCCAGTATTCTTGCCCGGAGAAGCCCATGGACAGAGGAGCTTGGTGGGCCATAGTCCATAGGATCGCAAAAGAGTTGGACATGACTGAAGTGACAGTATGGCACAGCATACACGTATATGTACTAGGATGTTTTTAGCTATTTTCAAAATTTTTAGGAAGTCCTATAATGTCTTAAATAGTAATACAATTTATTGTTTTATATAAAAAGAAGTCTCAAGGATTATTTTAATCAGAAGTTCAATTATGGCATCAAGGATGCAAGATACTTCCCTCTTTCTGCTTTGCCCTCCTCTCATGTTGTCTGCAGCTAACGTCGCTCATGATTCCGGGATGGCAGTTGCACTGCCAGGTACCATGCACAGGCACAGTTCTAGCAGCAGAGGACAAACTTTTTCTTCTTGTGTGTTTTTCTCTCTCTTTTCTTGTTCTTAAGTACACTTTTATTTATGAGAGTAATGCATTTCAGCAGAAAATGTCTTTTTACTAAAGGTAAGAAAAACCTTTTCTGGATATATCTCGGGCTTCCCAGGTGTGCCAGTGGTAAAGAACCCAACTGCCAATGCCGGAGACATAGAGGCTCGGGTTCAATTCCTGGGTTGGGAAGATCCCCTGAAGGAGGGCATGGCAACCCACTCCAGTATTCTTGCCTGGAGAATCTCATGGCCAGATGGAGCCTGGCAGGAAAAACCTTTTTCAGGTATATCTCAGTAAACTTCCCTTTGCATTTTATTAGGTAGATTTGCATCACATACCCAGGCCTCAACCAATCCCCGACAAAGAGTTTGGGACCACTCAAGTGATGACTTTGCTGCAGTGTTTCTCACCTTTGGCTTTTGGTGGGGTAATTATCCTTTTGGAGGGATAATTTCAGTGGCAGTGCTGAACTGCTGTAAGCCGCTGAGTAGCATCCCTGGCCTCTCCTGTTAGATGCCAACAGCAATTCTCTCCAAGCTGTGGCAATCAGAAGTATCTTCAGACGTTGTTGAATGTCCCCTGGGGGACAAAATCTATCCCCCCACTGACAACCACTGGCTTAGGTCAGTCATTGTTCATCCCATGGATCTGGGCCCATCTCCCCTGAAACACACAGAGTGCCTAAGCCCAGGATTCTGTTAGCAAGGAAATGGGAAATTGCTATTTTATAGACAGTCAATGGACAGTGACTCCTCCCTTCCTCTATCATTTTTTTTTCTTGCCATTTTTCAACAGATCAGAGCCTTATCAAAAATATGAAAGATATAAGAATGAGTTACCTGGTATTACCCGATGAATGCTAGTTCCTGTCTAAATGCCAGGTGGATAGTATTAATATAAATATCTTTATGTTTATATTATTATAAGGCTAATATATTAATTATATATAATGATTAATATATTAATAATACATTATATATTATATGATATATTAATATATCTGATTAATTGGTGAATCAGAAAATTTGGTCAAAGGTAATTTGTATGGAAGCACCAAAATCATGACTGGTTGGTTGGGTTTTACAAGATGTTCCTACTTTTGGTCATTTTCTGGTACTAAGACCTTAGGTTTTGATTTTATTCAGGTTCTACTTCTACTGTACAAGACCTTTTACTCTTGTTATTTTTATTGATCATCCATTGATGATGAACTTATGCATCCTGGATTAACTTGTTTAGTGTGAGTAGGTATGAATATTTCGGAGAAGGCAATGGCACCCCACGCCAGTACTCTTGCCTGGAAAATCCCATGGATGGAGGAGCTTGGTGGGCTGCAGTCCATGGGGTCGATAGGAGTCGGACACGACTGAGCGACTTCACTTTCACTTTTCACTTTCATGCATTGGAGAAGGAAATGGCAACCCACTCCAGTGTTCTTGCCTGGAGAATCCCAGGGACAGGGGAGCCTGGTGGGCTGCCTCTATAGGGTCGCACAGAGTCGGACACAACTGAAGTGACTTAGCAGCAGCAGCAGCAGGTATGAATATTTTAAATAATTCGACAGATATGTATTGGGTGCCCATTATTGTCAGGCATGGATTCTGTGAAGGAAAGTGACAAGGCTGAAATACTGCACAGAGAGAGAAAGCTCTGAGGAGGTAACATTTCAGCCAAGACAGGGTCAGAATGGAGAGAAATTGAGTAAAGGGAAATTGCTATGAATCTGTGTTGGTGTTGTGGAAGCTGTCATCTGAATGTTGCTGAAAGGTCAAAGGGCACTTAACAACAATGGGCTTGATTAAGGACGATACCTTGGAGGGAGGAAGACCTGAGACCTTGATTCGATTTTGCCTTGGCATTTCCCTAGAAGAGGTTGTTGTCTTACTTCCCTTTTTAAGTGTGCAGGTTACCACAAAGTTAGTTGATCTAAGGGACTTTTTTTTTGAGAAGTTAAATTTATTTTCAAAATTATTTTCAAAATTTTCCCAGTGATGCTGGGAAAGATTGAAAGCAGGAGGAGAGGGGGAAGACAGAGGACAAGATGGTTGGACGGCATCATTGACTAGATGGACATGAGTTTGAGCAAGTTCCCGGAGATGGTGAAGGACAGGGAAGCCTGGCGTGCTACAGTTCATGGGGTTGCAAAGAATTGAACATGACTTAGCAGCTGAACAACAACAATAAATTATAAGATATACTCATCTCTCTTGGCAGTTTGCTGCCCTGGTCCTTCTGCTTCCCTTTAGTTGCTCTTCTGTTTATCATGAATGAGGTTCTTTCTCCTGGCTGAGTAGCCTCTGCTGTTTCCCATCACCATCACCACGCTTCATCCGTGCATACCCTGGGCATAAGCTCAGTGCTTCACACATGCTCCAGTGATTTCATTCAAGGAGAGGTTAACTGCATGCCTTAACCTGTGTAAACTTTAAATTTTGGAAAGCACTTTCATTTTTCTCACTTGTTTGAGCTTCATGGTAATACAGTGAACTAGGAAGGGAAAATCATAATCACACCTAGGAAGCTAGTTTTGCAGTAAAGAGGGGCCTAGAGACAAAGTCCAGTGATCCTGCCTTTTGGTATCCTTTGTCCTAAATGGAAGAAGTAGGTTGGGTTAAGAGTTCAGGGTTGTAGACGACTATCACAACATGTTTTTCTTTTGAGGTAGGAGTGAGCTATTGAGGAGCCGTGATAGGTTTAGTTTTTATCTGAGTGGAGAGTACAAATCCATTGAACTGGGTCTTAATGTAATGTGACGTTTGCTTGCTGGTTTGAGATGACTAAGTTCTAATCATTGATAAAATAACCAAAGTAATATATCAATGCTTTATAATATTTAGACCTTCTCTAAATACACAGACCTTCAGCTGCTGTGCCCCTTTAGTCCCTTAATCTGTTCTTCTGTCAGCACTGCTTCAATCCCACAACCCCACTGTGTCACACTGCTACCCAAGCAGGCCAGAGAACTCCCTCCCAGGTGTGAGGCATTGCACTGGTTTTACTAGCTTTTTTCAAAGTTTATTCCCATTGTACAGATGGAGAAACAATCAAAGAACTACTTGTCTCAAGTGGTTTCACTGCCTGCTACTCTGATTGTTTTCTTAGACTAGTGCTATTCAAAGTGTGGCCCACGAGGCAGCTGTAGAGTCAGTCCATGGTAAGGGCAGAAATGAGAGGAAGAGTTTCAGAAACTTTACTAGCAATTTGACAGAGTAACTTTATGTGTGCTGAGTTTAGTAATCAAGAATTTTGGCTGTTTAAAACAACAATTTCACATTCTAGAAGTTTTAGTCAGTTATATTACATTTTACAAAATAGTTCACAATGCATTAAATATAAAAAAAATCCCTGCACGCCTGGTTCTCAATCAGACACAGTTTGAAAAACACTGCATTAGACCAGTCTTTAATCAGAGTCTAACAGTGAAGATATACTGGCCACATGGAAACCAGTGTCATTTTGATATTTGTGTTTTTTGCAGTTTCAGTGTCTTTAATCCATCTGCAATTTCCAGGAACGGTACAATGAGTGATATGGTAAGAGTTCTGGGGTCCTTGCTCAGTTTGGCTCTAATAATGAGGCAGGAGATAGACAGGCCCCAGGCTGAACAGTCTCTCCCCTGAGGAGAGAAACTCCAAAACAGTAGGAACTCCATAAAAGCAGGATAATGGCGGAGGCCGGGGCCTTTCCAGATAGAAGACGAGTGCATGCTAAGTCGCTTCAGTCGTGTCCAACTCTGTGCATCCCTATGGACTGTAGCCCGCCAGGCTCCTCTGACCATGGGATTCTCCAGCAAAGAACACTGGAGTGGGTTGCCATGCGCTGCTCCAGGCGATCTTCCCAAGCCAGGGATGGAACCTGCTCTCTTTACATCACCTGCATTGGCTGGGGGGTTCTTTACCACCAGCGCCACCGGTAAGAGACCACATATTCCTCATATTCAAAGTTAAGGAAAACTCCTTGCCTATATCCATGCTCAGAAAAGGCTCCTTGGAGGTCAAAGAGAGGGGGCATCACCTCATAGTTAGTGATGTCAGCTGCCCATAAGTCTCTTGGCTAGAATTCATCATGGCTAAAAGATACACGCACACATGGGGGGACCCTGAGAAATAGCAAATACAGACTCAGAAACAGGGAACGCAAGACGATTGGTCAACGGAAACCTGGAAGAAATGACCCATAAAAGTGACTGCAAACTACCATGAGGGCGCGACTTTTAAAAGTGCCAATACTCTTTCACCTAGAAATTCCATTTCTGGGTATTTATCTTAAAAAATTTACATTCATGAAAATATCCTATGGTTTCCTTATAATGTCATAAAGGAAATAAGTCTGAGAATGAAGAACTTGGTAAATTTTGTATGTTCACTTAATATAATTTTACACAGTTTCTGAAGTGTTTATGAAGCTTATGTAGAACTAGGAAAAAATAGTTATAAACGCAAAAACAAAAAAGCACTCCAAACCAACAAGGATCCAAAATTGTGTGTACACTGTGAGCACAACATTGTAAAATAAATATGCATGAGAAAATGTCTATAGGAAAATAAGCTGAATGCTGAGTGCCTGTGTCAGGGTGAAGGAGTTTTTTTCTTTTATTGTCCTCATGTTCTATGATGTGGTCAAAATTATTTTTACAGTGAATACAATTATCAGTTTAAAGGGTGAGTATAAAATAGCCTTCACTGGCACTCTCATTTGAAAGTATTAAAGTACCAAAAACCTCTTTTGTAGTCATCATTTACAATCCCTTACTCTTCTAAAGATCACATTTTGAGACTGTCAACCTCAAAGTTTATCAAATTGCTGGTAGGTATTACTGCCATTGAGGAGGGCATGACAACCCACGCCAGTATTCTTTCCCGGGACTCCCATGGATAGAGGAGCCTGGCGGGCTACAGTCCATCGGGTCCCAATAGTCAGACACGACTGAAGCGACTTAGCACGCACGCACGCATTCCTGCATTTGTATAGAAAAGAACGTTACGGACATTGCCAATCCCTTCATTTTACAAATAAGAACTCTGAAGCCCAGCTTCCCCAGGTAGTAGCAGAACCGAAATCTGAACCCAGATCTACCAGGTAACTACCAGTAATTTCACACCATTTAGCTAGTTCCACCGACATCCACCCACGAGTATTAACAGACTTGCCATTGCTGCTGACTGTTGAACCCTGGCTTACTACCATTCTGGCTAGCTTGAGGGGTTGAGTCCTTTCTCTACAGGTCGTGCTCGAGCTTTCACTCTTCAGCACTTGGGGGCCCGAAGAAGCCTCACCAGGTTTTCTCCCTGTTTAAGTGCCCCCACTCTGAATCCCCAAGCGCCCGAAGTGCCGCAGAAGCCCGGCAGGGGGCGTTGTGACCCTGACTCCGCGGCCCCTCCCCTGGCCAACCGTCGATTGGGCCGGCGCGTGACGTCACGCCGTTTTAGCCAAACAAATGGGTTTCGGGGCGAGCGTTGGGCTCCGCCGCGCCGCGCTGGGCGCTCGGTCTGTCTCAGCGGTGGGGAGCGAGCCAGGCCTCCGGCCGCCACCGCTGTATAGGGGTGTGCAGCCCCTGGCCAGGCCCCGGCCGGGGCAGGAGCGCAGGTGGGTC
>NW_011494826.1:7335049-7355669 GCF_000754665.1 Bison bison bison | reverse complement strand
GGGCGGGAACGGGGTCCCGGGTCTGGGTTGAAGCCGAGGAGATCTGGGATAGGCCCTGAGGAGTTTCAGGATCGTCTCTCCCATCCCCGGTACTGGCGGCCGGTGAGGAAGTCGGGCCCTGGGTGGGGGTTGTTTTGCCCGGTGGCTCCCGCCAGGGCTCGGCCGCTCCGTCCTTCCCTGTCCCAACGCAGGTGAGCTGGCGCCTGTCCTTAACCTTCTTTGGGGACCGGGCAGGACGGAGGTTCGGAGGCTTCTCTGGCCTCTGGGCTGGTGCAGGTCGACTGCGGTTCCGCCCCAGTCCGCGATGAAGTCACAGTGCTGTGGGTCCGCGTGTCTGTGACGTCAGGGGTTACGAGGATATGAGCTGTGATGTCACTGCAGGCCCTGGTGGGAACCCTGGCTCACAGAAGGGCCGGGAGGACCGGGACGGGGAAAGAAAGGAAGTTCAAGCTGCTGTCAACGCCTGGGGTCCAAGGGAATTTGAATCGAAAGTTGTTCGATATCAGCATTTTACAGTTTTAATGTAGTAGTTGTCAAGTTCTTTAACTTCATTTCGAACAAGCATTGTTACACAGTTCAATATAATATCCATTTGATTTAGGAAAATCTCAATCAGGAGGATTTTTTTTTTTTTTTTTTTGGGGGGGGGGGGTGGGGGGTGTTTGATCTAAATGCTTTTCAGAGAGCTTAACTCGTAGTTTGATGGCTTGTGATCGGAATTGCTGAAAAAGAACCAATTTGAGTGCTGATGATTTCCTTACTCTTTCTTGCTATACAATTTTGAAATAATTTATCTGCCCATTTGCTTTTTTGTTGTTAAGAGAGTGGCTTGGAAGAGAGCGGCTTTTAAGTCAACTTTTTCTTTTGTAAAAAGGAAAGGAGGAGGTCTGAATTAATCCAATATTATTGTTAAATAATAATTACCTGGGGATTTAATTTATCCCAGGTTGTTCCTAGTCATGGATAATTGAGGGTTTCCTGCGGTTATAGCTCACCAAAAAGGCTTTTTCTTGTTTTCCTACTAAGACTGGGTGTAACAGTAAAATAACATATACCAGGAACTGCTTGCCTGGACAAGTAACTAAAATTTTGTCTGTAGTGCTTGCAAATATGAAACTACAGAATTTTTAAAAATGCCTTGTTTGTGAATACCGCTTTTCTTCCGAAGCTTTCCAAAGAGATCAGGCTAGAAGAGGAGCTAGACCTGCCGTTACTAGCTTCAAGTATTGCAGCATATCAGTACTTGGACTCATCATTTCTTCCTCTCTATAAAACCATTTAAATAGAATCTAGTTTGAGAGGTAGATGGCTAAAACTTAAGCATAATTGCAATTTAGTGTCTTCAGCAGGAAACTAGGATGGGAGTCCTCAGTCCCTCCCTATTGACCTTGACTTATTAGGGGTTTTCTGTTGTTAATACTTCTTCTCTGATTTGCTCTTTAAAGGTGATTGAAAAGGTATTGCGTCTCTAGATTTTGCATCAACATGCTGGTGGAAGTTATGCTGTGTTTCTTTGTTTACTCAGAAAATGAAAGCAGAAATTTACCCTTGTTAATTACTGTTAGATTTGACTGGAAGTTTACAAAACAAGATGTTCTTGTAAATCTCATTTTAATACTCACCATACTTTGGACATTCTACAGCATTGTGTGTACTATTTGAAAATTACAATATACATATTTTAAAACATTAGGAATTGTGTGGTGACAGTGTTAAGGCTCTGAAGACATAATTTGGTTTTTTGGATCCTCAAGGCTGATAAGTACCAAATTAACAATGAAATTGCTAATTTGAGGGTGTTAACCAAGCTACTCTTTAAAATTAAATGATCATGACAAGATATTATGTAATGGAGTTGAAGGAGGTACAAATGTATCTATTCCAATGAGCCTTTTTGGGGGAGGCTAGATGGTGCTGCTCCATCACTTCAGTCGTGTCCGACTCTGTGCGACCCCACAGACGGCAGCCCACCAGGCTCCCCGTCCCTGGGATTCTCACATGGATGCGTGTAAATTAAATGTAGTAGTGTACATCGGAAGGGGTGAAAGTCAAACTGTGTGTAAGTGGAAAGACACATAAATGATGATGATAAAATAGCTTCTCCTTGGCAGTGCATCTCCCCCACCCCCACCCATTGTGTTTAGCAGTTTAATGATTTTTTTTTTTTAATGGAAAATGAGTTGATAGGTGGTGAATAAAGGTCTTCATGTATTCTAATATGACTGAGAGACAATGAAAACTATAAAAAAAACAGCTTTGAATAGTTGTAAAACTAAACCAGCCATAACACGTAAACATTTTGACAGTTTGTTTCTACTTTGAGCAGGTTATTTTTCACCCAGGCCTTGCAGTTTTGGGACTAGGAAGCAGCTTTTACTTTTTATAAATGGAAATTTATTTGAGATCAGTATTATTTTGTTATTTTATCCAGTTGCTGTATTTAGGGGACTAAGTTAGCCAGTCATTAGTGATACAGCATCTTTCTAACAGATAAAAGCAAATATAAACAATAAAAGTACTAGAAATTCTTTAGGATATGTTTATTGGCTCAATTATTCTATTAATACATAGAATTAAAATTCTTATACACATTTTTTACTTCCTTTTCTAATAAATTTATGCTCAGCCAGTTTAATTTGTGCAATTTTGATACTCTAGTAGCCCTGAATCTTATTTTCATATTTATTGGGGAGAGAACATACTAATGGTTAGAGACATCATTTAGTGTTATCTTCCAAAATTTGCAGCTGTTTAGAACCAGACACTTGAGAGAAGCTACTATGGTAGAATGAATGCCTTCCTTGTTAGGTCATGTGTGACAAAGGCAAAATTCAGCAAGTGCATAATCTGTAGTCCTTTGGAAGCAACAATAACAAAAAAAGAGCAAATGAACTCCAAATGCATCTAGGTCATTGGGAATTGAATTCCTGTCAATTCTTACCCATGCATAATTTATCTTCCCCCCTTTAGTTCATGTTTATGGTACTTTGAAGCTGATGAACATACTGTATTATCTGGGGAAAGCATTAATGATTTAAATGTAGGTGTTTCTTAAAGTCAGTTGAGAGTTTGTCAGCCTTTTGTTTCTAGGTCCATCTTCTAGTTTGCTTTCCACAGAAGAGGCTCCAGGTCTTCCCTTTTTAAATGTTCAGCTCTGGAAACTTAGCACAAACATTTTTCAACCCTCAACACAGTGTAGATTTAAATGTGAAACTAAGCTCTGTTTGTGTATCATGTTATTATCAAGCATGGGTTTTACTCATACAGCAGGCATTTTTGGGTACTCTCTGCCAGGTCCTCAGCCAGGGACTGTGTGACCTTTGTTTTAACATTCTGTTGGTGTGGAAGGCCATGAGTCTGAAGGGCAAGAATTGGACCAAGAGGATGAACCATTTACGTTAACGCAGATTGGTCACAGGTTTAGTCTAACTGTGAGTCAAGGAGGTATTAGAAACTCAGGTAAAAAGAATGAGAAACAGATTATTTTATCCCAAGACAGACAAAGGGGTTAGTCTCCACAGATTTGGATTGTTCTAGAATGAAGGGAGCTTAGTATGCATTTTCTTTCAGGCAACAAGTACTCAAGACCAGAACTAGCCTGTGTAGTCAGTCTAAGACTAGAGATAGAGCTAGAGAGAAGAGGAATAATCCAGATACCCTCTAGAGGAATGTATATACCTTCTTTTTCTTCTTAAGATCAGTCCTTTAATTGACTAACTTCTGAAACAATGTGAGCCTCTCACAGCTTCATTTCCACTCTGCTTTTTTCCCCCCTATCATTTTATCACGAAAATTTCAATCATAGAAAAGTTGCAAGAATTGTTTATACATTGAATACCTAAATATCGACAACTTAGATTTTGTAATTCTTATTTTGCTACATTTACTTTATCTGTCCACGCATTCTGACTTCTCTGTCAATGTGTTTTATCAACCCATCTTATGTTTTGGTTGTATTTCAGAGTAAATATACTTTACTCTTTACTTGAGCATTCCTATCATGAACTATTATTTTGTAAATAAATAGTTTAACTTGTCCCTTAGTTTGAACAAGTTCATACATCTCTTTAACCCATAACCCTGTCAAGATATAGAACATCACCATCCCTACAGAAAGTTTCTTTGTGCACCTTCCAAGTCAATTTAGTTAAAATTTTAATCTCCTGCAATCTTAACTCCACCCTTCTGAAACTACCTGTTGAAAGGGCCTATTTGTTAGCACTGAATGTGGCATTATACTGGGGGTTCAGAATATAAAGAAGAACATAGCCCCTGCTCTATTTAAGCTTATAATTTAGTTTGGATTTTAGTTTGGTGTCTGATGAATAAATGTTCCATGAATTCAGAGGAGGCAACTTCGACTGCTGTGAAAGCTTTTTAGATGTGGGTCTTGGATTGGACTTTTATTTTAGGACCTAAAAAAGAGATTTTTTTTTTTTTTTAAAGAAGACTGAATAAAAGTTGTGATATTAAAAAAGAAGAAAGAGGGACTTCCTTGGTGGTCTGGTGGTTAAGAATCTGCCTACTAATGCACGGGTTCAGTTGCTGGTCCAAGAAGATTCCATGCGCGGGAACTAAGCCCCATCTCCCGAAGCCTGTGCACCTAGAACCTGTGCTCTGTAACGAGAGAAGTCACTGCAATGAGAAGCCTGCTCGCCACAACTAGGGAAAGCCCACATGCAGCAGCGAAGACCCAGGACAGCCATAAAGAAAGAAAAAGAAAAACATATGGTATAAAGGAACTGTAGCACACAAGGGGCCCAATTTTGGAGAGAGTTTGAGCATTATTTTTTTATATAGGATAATCTTTGAGAAAGGAAGCAATATGAAGAATGGATCTTAACCCAGTTTGTCATCTTTGGTATTTAGTTGAATGGAAGACATCTTCACATTTTTTGAATTCTCTCCTTTCTTGGTTCTCGTCTCTTATTTCTCCTGATTTATCAGCTTTGCTGGCAATTCTTTCTCTTCCAGATCCAAACTATCTAAACCTCTTTTTTTTTAAATTGAAGTATAGTTGCTGTACAATATTATGTAAGTTATAATGTGTACAGTTGTATGCAATAGTGTACCATATAACGATTGAATAACAGTTTTTTTGGGTGGGGGGCCATGCTGCACAATATGTGAGGTCTTAGTTCCCTGGCCAGGGAGTGAACTCGCTCCTCTTGCATTGGGAGTGTGGTGTCTTAACCACTGGACTGGGGAAGTCCTACAATTTTTAAAGGTTATACACCACTTATAGTTATTATAAAATATTGGCTATACTCGCTGTGTTATATAATATATCCTTGTAGCTTGTTTTTTACCTAATAGTTTGTACCTCATACTTCTCTACCCCTGTGTATCCTCCTCACCCTCCACAACTGTGGACCACTAGTTTGTTCTCTAGATCTGTGAGGCTGTCTAAAGCGCTGTTGTTAACTCTATATTGTGCTCCTTGTAATCTGGCCGGTAGCCTTTTAGGCTTCTCAATTATAATGCTTTCCAGGTCTGCTGCTGCTAAGTCACTTCAGTCGTGTCCAACTCTGTGCGACCCCATGGACTGCAGCCTACCAGGCTCCCCCGTCCCTGGGATTCTCCAGGCAAGAACACTGGAGTGGGGTGCCATTACCTTCTCCAATGCATGAAAGTGGAAAGTGAAAGTGAAGTCGCTCAGTTGTGTCTGACTCTTAGCAACCCCATGGACTGCAGCCTACCAGGCTCCTCCATCCATGGGATTTTCCAGGCAACAGTACTGGAGTGGGGTGCCATTGCCTTCTCCCTTCCAGGTCAAGCCTATATCTTTATCCATAAGCTGTTAACTCTTGATAGGTTTCTAACTGCTAATAGGATGAGGCTTTTTTTTTTTTTTTTAATATTTATTTGTCTGTGTTGGATCTTAGTTGTACATGCAGGGTCTTTGTTGTGGCACATGGGCTTAGTTGTTCCATGCCGTGCAGGATCTTAGTTCCCTGACGGGGACTCAGACCCATATCCCTTGCATTGCAAGGTGGATTCTTAACCACCGGAACGCCAGGGAAGTCCCAGGATGGTGCCTTTTTTTTTTTTTTTAACATCCCTGTTTACTTTGTACTTACTTTACAAGAATCTGTAGCAAGAGCATCTGCTGTAAGTAGTTGTAGCAAATGGGATTTATTAAGAAAGAGGTAAACATTGAGTAGAGTGAGTGAACAAACTAGACTGAGTTTCTTGGAACAGACCCCACAAGGACATTATAGAACTTGCCTGAGAAGGGGCTACTGCCATTATGGGCTGTGTTGTTGAATCAGAAAGCTGATTTATACATGGCGGAAGTTTTCACTTCTTTGGGTAAAAATATCACTACATGTTACTTTTCGCTCTCTATATCTTAAGTGATCTTCTTGGCCACGCTTTGGTCTTACGTGAAACCTTTGCTTCAAGGGCATCTGAAAAATGTAGTTTTTAGCTGTCCAGCCTCTGTAAATCAGGACGTCCATGTGAGAATAGATCGAAGTGAGTATTGAATGAGTCTACATCAGGAAGCTTCCACAAGCCTCTTATCCTTATCCATCAGAGGGCAGACAGAATGAAAACCACAATCACAGAAAACTAACCAAACTGATCACATGAATCACAGCCTTGTCTAGCTCAATGAAACTATGATCCATGCCATGTAGGGCCACCCAAGACAGACAGGTCATGGAGAAATAACTCCAGAAAGAATGAAGAGACGGAGCCAAAGTGAAAACAGCGCCCAGTTGTGGATGTGACTGGTGATGGAAGTAAAGTCCAATGTTGTAAAGAACAGTATTGCATAGGAAACTGGAATGTTAGGTCCGTGAATCAAGGTAAATTGGAGGTGGTCAAACAGGAGATGACAAGAGTGAACATTGACATTTTAGGAATCAGTGAACTAAAATGGACCAGAATGGGTGAATTTAATTCAGATGACCATTATATCTACTACTGTGGGCAAGAATCCCTTAGAAGAAATGAAGTAGCCCTCATAGTCAACAGAGTCCAAAATGCAGTATTTGGGTGCAAGCTCAAAAACGAGAGAATGATCTCTGTTTCCAAAGCAAACCATTCAATATCATGGTAATCCAAGTGTATGTCCCAACCACTAATGCTGAAGAAGCTGAAGGTAAATGGTCTGTGATGACCTATAAGACCTTCTAGAACTAACACGAAAAAATGTCCTTTTCATCATAGGGGGCTGAAATGTAAAAGTAGGAAGTCAAGAGATACCTGGAGTAACCTAGGCAAATTTGGCCTTGGAGTACACAATGAAGCAAGGCAAAGGCTAATAGAGTTTTGCCAAGAGAATGCACTGGTCATAGCAAACACCCTCTTCCAACATCATTAGAGAAGACTCTACACATGGATATCACCAGATGGCCAACACCGAAATCAGATTGATTATATTCATTGCAGCCAATGACAAGCTCTATACAGTCAGCAAAAACAAGACCGGGAGCTGACTGTGGCTCAGATCATGAACTCCTTATTGCCAAATTCAGACTTAAATTGAAGAAAGTAGGGAAAAACCACTAGACCATTCAGGTATGACCTAAATCAAATCCCTTATGATTATACAGTGGAAGTGAGAAATAGATTTAAGGGACTAGATCTGATAGAGTGCTTGGTGAACTATGGATGGAGGTTCGTGACATTGTACAGGAGGCAGTGATCAAGACCATCCCCAAGAAAAGGAAATGCAAAAAAGCAAAATGGCTGTTGGAGGAGGCCTTACAAATAGCTGTGAAAAGAAGAGAAGCGAAAAGCAAAGGAGAAAAGGATAGATATACCTTTTTGAATGCAGAGTTCCAAAGAATAGCCTTCCTCAGTGATCAATGCAAAGAAATAGAGGAAAACAACAGAATGGGAAAGACTAGAGATCTCTTCAAGAAAATTAGAGATACCAAGGGAACATTTCATGCAAAGATGGGCTCAATAAAGGATGGAAATGGTATGGACCTAACAGAAGCAGAAGATATTAAGAAGAGGTGGCAAGAATACACTGAAGAACTGTACAAAAAAGATTATCACGACCCAGATAATCACGATGTACCAGTCTTAAATTTAAGAATTTATCCTTTTGTCTTTTTTTTTTTAATCTAGATCACTCACCTAGCGCCAGACATCCTGGAATGTGAAGTCAAATGGGCTTTAGGAAGTATCACTGTGAACAAAGCTAGTGGAGGTGATGGAATTCCAGTTGAGCTATTTCACATCCTGAAAGATGATGCTGTGAAAGTGCTGCACTGAATTTGTCAGCAAATTTGGAAAACTGAGCAGTGGCCACAGGACTGGAAAAAGTCAGTTTTCATTCCAATCCCAAAGAAAGGCAATGCCAAAGAATGCTCAGACTACCACACAATTGCATTCATCTCATATGCTAGTAAAGTAATACTCAAAATTCTCCAAGCCAGGCTTCAGCAACATGTGAACCGTGAACCTCCAGATGTTCAAGCTGGTTTTAGAAAAGGCAGAGGAACCAGAGATCAAATTGCCAACATCCACTGGATCATAAAAAAAAAAATGTATATTAAATAATTAATAACATAAAATTGCCTATCTGAAGCTCTGAAATCACTCTTGGAACTGCCATAGAAAATTGATTAGCTGGAGTTTCTGAAGATGATTTTGAGTTTGGTAAGGAAGTCTCAAAGGACACATTTGCTCTATTGTTCAGGAACCAGGAGAGACAAACTTGTTTCCTAAGTAGAGCAAGAGATTTTATTTCAAGTTCAGTTATCAGAATTATTCTCTGGAGGTTCTTGGTACTTTCTACGTACCACTTCAGCCCTTGGGGATAAGTTTCCGTGGTTCAGGCTGTCTTCTAGTTGAAGATCTGTACTATCATCACAGTAGTCCAGCTTATTTGGGATGCTATGAAGACTGTGAAAATGGATCCTGAAAATAAATGCATAGAAAGTCTATAGATTTATACTTTAGGAATCATATCTTTCATTTGACATTTTTCTTTGCCCATGTTTTATGAAACGTTCCATGGTTATCTTGATAAAATAGTTAAATATCACCATTTTTAACTTGTGGAATTTCAAGTCCTATGTATTTATTCATTTACTTAAAAAAAGGGAGCATGTTTTATATGCCAGGCATTATGTACAGTGCATTAGTTAACTTCTGTCACTTTTTCTCTCAGCACAGTTTACAGACCTATATATTCTTTGGCATGTACCAGTCTTAAATTTAAGAATTTATCCTTTTGTCTTTTTTTTTTTTAGTATTTCTTTTTATTTATTTATTTGGCTGTACCAGGTCTTAGTTTCAGCATGCGGGATCTTTGATCTTCATTTCGGAATGTGGGATCTTTAGTTGCAGCATGTGAACTCTTAGCTGAGGCATGTAGGATCTAGTTCTCTGACTAGGGATCAAACTGGGGTCCCCTGCATTGGGAGCATGGAGTCTTAACCACTGGACCACAAGGGAAGTCCAATCCTTATGTCTTTTTATTGTTTATCTTAACATCTTGTGGATTTTCCCCTTTATGGCAAATATCATTAATAAAATTGATTATTAAAAGTCCAAGTAAATACTAACTTTTCTGGGAAATTCACATTTTTGTTGTATAAGTAGCAGGTTGTGTGTGCATGTGCCCTCAGTTGTGTCCGACTTTTTGCGACCCTGTGGACTGTAGCCCGCCTGGCTCCTTTGTCCGTGGAATTTTCCAGGCAAGAATACTGTAGTAGATTGCTGTTTCTTACTCCAGGGGATCTTCCTGACCCAGGGATTGAACCCACATCTCTTGCATTGGCAGGCAGATTCTTTACCCCTGAGCCACCAGGGAATCCCATTTAATAATTAGTAATTTAGTAATTTAAATAAATTACTTTTGGCTGCACTGGGTCTTCATTGCTATGTTCTGGCTTTTTCTGTGGTGAGTGGGAGCTACTCTTCCCTGTGTTTTGCAGGCTTTTCATTACGGTGGCTTCTCTTGTTGCAAAACACAGGCTCTAGGCTCTTGGGCTTCAGTAGTTAGAGCACTTGGGCTCGGTAGTTGTGGCGCACCGGCTTAGTTCCTCTTTTGCGTGGGAAATCTTCCTGAACCAGGACCAGAGATCAAACTCTTGTTTCCTGCATTGGCAAGCAGATTCTAATCCACTGCACCACCAGGAAAGTCCAGGATTTGCCCTCTTAATTAAAAAAAGTAGATTAGGGCATAAGGTTCAAGTGTGCTACTTTTTTTTTTTTCTTGGTCTTCTGTTTTTTCTTGTGTACATTTCTTAATATGTAGAAGTGTATTTCAACTAATTTTAAAATGTCCTTTAATGTAATTGGGGAAAATAATCAATAAATACATTTCTTTTGCTTCCTTTTATATATTTCTTGTGGGTCTTTTAACTTTCTAACCTTTTACTCTCCAGTTGTTAAGTTGGCTTAGATGAGTTATATAAAGTATGCTCTGAAAAAAAAATTCTGCAAAAGTAATTTTTTGTAGTGTTTGTAAAATGTGTTTTCAACTCTTAAAAATACAAGCTTTTGGTTGTGACTTGAAGGAAATAAAATTCATAGTATTTTTCTTTTCAACCAAATGGTAGTATGTGCTGTACTTTCTTTCGAAGTAGTAAATCCAATAGCATAAAACCTATCTAATGCATGTTTGGAGAAGGAAATGGCAACCCACTCCAGTGTTCTTGCCTGGAGAATCCCAGGGACGGGGGTTCTGTCTATGGGGTCGCACAGAGTCGGACACGACTGAAGCGACACAGCAGCAGCAGCAAATCATGTTTTCCCATGCCACTTGATGAGGTCTTGGAGGTCAGAGACCTCTTACATAGCTAGTGCATGGCATATTGCACCTTGTACTTGGTAGATCATGGTGTTTCTGTAATAGCAGTGGATCTTGAGAAAGTGTTAAAAAAATTATTAGACTCCCAGTAGCAATATTTTGGCCTGCTGCAGTCAGGGAGAGATTATAATATCATTGTTCTTACTTTTTAAAATTTTCACTCTTCGGGTGAAGAAACTAAAGGGGCCAATGTTTGTGCTTTAAAGAATAGAGACCGAGGTACTTTTCATTGTAGGTAGTATCATCCCACTTTATCTGGAGGACAAATTTCTGTAGATCTCTGCTTTCTTTCTTTCTTCCCCTTCCTTTCCTTTCTGAAAGCAGTGAAGACCCAATAAGCTAAAATAACAGAGGAAAAAAGTATATCTTAACACTTTAAAGGTAGTCAACCTTAGGCCCTTTGCTGAGGTCTTCATAGTTTAGGATAGAAAGTGGTGCATATCGTGTTCTTTCCTGTGTCCTTAGCTAAACATTTGTTGAATGAATTTATGTATGCTTAGTTGCTCAATCGTGTCTGACCCTTTGTGACCCTTTGAACTGTAGCCCGCCAGACTTGTCTGTTCAGGGGGTTTTCCTGGCAAGAATACTGAAATAGGTTGGCTTTTGGACCTCCAGGGGGTCTTCCTGACCCAGAGATCGAACCCACATCTCTTGAGTTTCCTGCGTTGCAGGCGGATTCTTTACCACTGAGTCATATATATATTTTGCTAGCATAGATGTCTTTTTTTGGAGAAGGTGATAAGAGACAACATTTTTATTTATTTGTTAGGTAATGGTGGGGCAGGCAAGTGCTTGTCTTAGCCTGTCCCATGTGCCTAGATAAATTTTCATTTCTTATTCCCTCACCTCTTTCAAATCTCTTCTTAAACAGCACCTTCTCAAGGAAGCCTACTCTGATCACTGTCTAAAATGGCAATTGCCACTCTCTTCCTGCACTTCCAAGTTCCCTTACGCTAGTCAATTTTCGCCCATAATCGTTACCTCCTTGAAACATATACTGTGAACACTACTTACTGTGATTATTGTTTTTCTTACCACCAAAATGTAAATTCCTTGAGGGCTTTGATAATTTGTTCACTTTATTCCGAGAGCTTCATAGATGCTTATTTAACAAATGCTAGTTGAATGAATGAAGGTTGGAAAGAATGTAACATGATAAAGTTAGCTATAAAATAATTTACATTAAAATTTATATTTAAAAGTACCTCCATTGTTTAAGAAGTTTTGCTTTTGTTGACTTTTGTGTTCCATAATGATGTGTGCGTGTGTCCTCAGTTGTATCAGACTCTTTACAACCCCGTGGACTGTAGCCCGCCAGGTTCCTGTGTCTATGGAATTTTCCAGGCAAGAATACTGGAATGGGCAGCCATTTCCATCTCCAAGGGATCTTCCTGACCCAGGGATTGAACCTGCGTCTCCTGTGTTGGCAGGCAGATGCTTTAGACTAGCACCACCTGGGAAGCCCAAGGCAAACAAGCATGCGAAAATTGAAGGATTCTTCTCTTGCTGGAAAAGGGACTGAGTTTGGCTTGCTGAAATGCGTTGTCTGCTTCATGCCTGTAGCATCTTTTTGGTGAAGTTGCTTTTCATTACCTCACTGGTCGTTTAATTAACAAGAAAGAATCTCAGAGTGTGTTCCACTGTGTGCAGATGGAGCATCTCTTTCCTACTGGATGTGGCTTTCCATGAAATAAGGCATGACAATATTAATAACTATCTTCTTTCTTCCTTTTTTCTTTCGACTTGGTCTTATGCTAAAGCTTTTATGTGTATTTAAAAAAAAAAGCTTTCTAACAATTCCATGAAGAAAGTATTCCTGTCCCTTTTTGCTTGCAGAAAACTGAGTCTTAGAGGTTTAGCAACTTGCCTCAGTAGAGTGTAGGAGCTGTGTTTCAAACCCATCCAGTCTGACTGTAGAGGAACATCACTACATAGTAAGCCTTCTTAGTGAAGAGCAGCTAGATATGAAAAAGAAGTTAGTAACGCTGTAGTGAAACTAACTTCACAGAGCTCTTTTATTTGCCCCAGCTTCTCAAAAGTTAAGTAGTTTGAATGGAACAGTGTGATTGAAGCACCTGTATGTTGTTGCAGAGTCAGACTCAATGTATCGACTAAGCAACAATTTAAAGTGCATTTTAAATGAAACCAGAGCTGGCTCCTAATCAGATCCTCTATTACTTATAGTTTAGCCCAATAACAACTTAGCTTATCTCGGGAGCAGAATTTGTATATGCCCTTTCTTCATCGTCACTAAAAATTAGGTTCAGTGGGAGCTGTATAAGAAGTATAATTTGGTGGAGAAGTAGAGGGGTAGACAGTGAGTAGGCTTTGCTATTCTGGATTCTTAAGAAAAAAAGTTATACTAAATGGAACTAGTCATTCCCTACCAACTATACAAAATAATTCCAAATTATTTTTAATTGTTTTAATTTCAAATTTTGATTAGAAAATTCTGATTCTTTAATATGAATTACTTTTTGACCATTAATTAGCTGTTTGTCTATGTTTTTCCTTGTAAGATGACATATTTTATTCCCTTCACTATAGAAGTATTTCTTCTCATAATTTTAATTTCACTTTTAAAACACTGGTGATTTAAGGGGTAACCTAGAATCTTATTCGGAGATGGCGATGGCACCCCACTCCAGTACTCTCGCCTGGAGTCTGGTGGGCCGAAGTCCATGGGGTCGCTGAGAGTCGGACACAACTAAGCGACTTCACTTTCACTTTTCACTTTCCTGCATTGGAGAAGGAAATGGCAACCCACTCCAGTGTTCTTGCCTGGAGAATCCCAGGGATGGGGGAAGCCTGGTGGGCTGCTGTCTATGGGGTCACACAGAGTTGGACACAACTGAAGTGACTCAGCAGCAGCAGCAGCAGCAGAATCTTATTATTGCAGGAAATCATGTTTAAGGATACATTTATATGCTGAAGCCAGTAATATGCTTTCCATAGAAGTTGTAGGACACTATTGTGTACATCGCTAGTAGACTCATAAAAAAAAAATTCTCCAAAGCAAGACATGACATACTTATTTTTGGAGATACATTGAGACTGTTTTCTGGCTTGAGATGATGAGTGGTGAGAGACTTTCCCTTTTAGATTTCTAGAACTGTGAGGAGAACGTCATGCTTAATTAGTACTTTTCTTGATGCTCCCATCCAGTTTTAGTGGAATGAATACTAAAAAGAGGGTTTTCTTTTAATTAAGTTTTACCGAAATATAGTTGCTTTACAGTGTTGTGTTAGTTTCTGCTGTGCAGCAAAGTGAATCAGTCGTACGTATCCATATGTCCTCTCTTTTAGATTTCCTTCCCATTTAGGTGACCATGGATCACTGAGTAGAGTTCCCTGTGCTGTACAGTAGGTTCTTATTACCTGTTTTATACATACTTGTGTATATATGTCAACTCCAGTCTCCCAGTTCATCCCTTCCTCTTGAAAAGAGTTTTTTCCTATACACTTCGTTATTCCCCCCTTTAAAGGAGCCCAGAAAGGCTGCTTGTTTGAATGCATGTTCATGGTGGGTGGAAAAAGTAATAGTTAAGAGTTTATGTTGAAAGCAGTAAAATCCCTTAGTCCTCTGCCTTCCCAATCCCCTCCCACCCCCCAGGGACTCAATTCAGTTCCTTCTTTATTTGATTCTTCTAGTGATAATCCCCATATTAATGTTCTTATGCTTCCATTTCTAGATTTGTCAATTTTAAACATTGTCTGTAGTGATAGTCAAGATTTAGCTCTCATTTACGACCTGTCCAGAATTACAAAGGATCTGAGGGTTTACTCTACTTGAAGCTAACAAATTAGCCTGTCACAGTTTCATGGATGCTGGTGGAAATACAGACTGCTATGGTTGGAGGCAGAGTCAGAGATGAAGTACAGTGTATTACTTAGAGCCTTAGCAGTAGCTAGGGCATCAGCATTCATTTGTGCCTGTATCCCGAGCTGCACTTCGCACAGGACACTGCAGAGAGGGCCAACACTTTGCATAATGGATTTTGTTACTGGAGAAAACTCTGCTTTTAAGGATTTCAGATATTTTGTAATGGGCAGTAAGCACGCTTGCTCTTTGCTTCAGAGGGAGACAGTAGTATACTGAAGACAGAGCTTCTGTCTTCCAAGGTTGCTCACTGTATGAACGTCCTTGAGAATATAGTCCAAAACAAAGAGCAGACAGTGCCTTGCTTGTAAGACACAGAAAACCATGAAGGATTATTTTCCAACACCACTACCCTGTTCCCCACCTTCTTTCTGATATAATTACATATCATTATTTTTAGCTTTCTGCTCACCTTAGTAAATACTGTATATTTTTATTTTACTAACAGTAGGTGGTGTCTTTTGACTTCCTGCTTTGAAAGGAGTATTTTGGTTAGAGATCCTTATTAGTGTTAGAAAACTAGTTCAGTTAGAGCCTAAGAAAGGAAATAGAGAGTTCAGGGGGATAGAATAGGATTGGCTCCAGGTGCTTGAATGTTACTTAGAAGAATTAGTCTCTCCCTATATCCCTTTGCTTTCCTCCTCTGGCTTTATTTTTGGTACCCTCCTTCGCCTCTCTCTCTCACCAGTACTGATTCTTGGCTCTGTGTTTATTTCTGAACAAGTTGCTATGGCAAGGTGGAGAGACTAGATTAGAGTAGCTGGAGCCTGGTCCCATGCCCAGATGGAGATGTATGCTGGGGGTGGGGAGAAGGTAGTTCTGCAGAGATAAAACGGATGCCATAACCTCTCCATATCAGAGTTCTCAGTTTACTTTTTTTTTGACGAGGGTTTTGTTAGTTTTTATAACTGACCTTAATATTTTTCATTTTCTTAAAGATAGAATGAATTTATGATATTTCCCGTTTTCATAGTTATCCATCTCTTGATGTCCTGTATCCTTCTGCTCCAGTTTTATATAGTCCTCTTTTTTGGTGTATTGTCTTGTTTTGCTGGGTTGCATACTAAGGTAAGATGTATGGGAGGTAAATTTTGAGTACTTCCTTGTCTGAAAGTGTTTTTATTTTATTCTTAAAATGGAATGTTAGTGTGGCTAAGAGTAGAATTGTAGGTTGAACATAATTTTCTGTCAGCGCTTCAAAGGCATTGATTCATTCTTTGCTAGTATTCTTCATTATTGAAAAGAAGTCTTTAGGCCCGTTTTATTATTATTTGTTTTTAATTGAAGTATAGTTGATTTACAGTGTTGGGTTAATTTCTGCTGTACAGCAAAGTGACTCACTTATCCTGCATGTACATTCTTTTTCATATTTGTCTCCACTGTGGTTTGAGTATAGTTCGAAGTGCATACAGTCGGGCCTTGTTGTTTGTCCATTCTATAAATAATAGTTTGCATCTGCCGATCCCAGATTCCCAGCCGGTCCCCCTCCCCTGCCCTTGGCAGCCACAAGTGTGTTCTCTGTATCTGTGAGTTGGTGTTTGTTTCATAGATAAGTTCATTTGTTTCATAGTTTAGATTCCATATATAATGATATCATATGGCATTTGTCTTTCTCTTTTAAATTTAATTTTACTTTTTTATTGGAATATAGTAGATTTACAGTGTGGTATTAGTTCAGGTGTACAGCAAAGTGACTATTTACACATATACATATATGCATTCTTTTTCAGATTCTTTTCCTATAAAGGTTATTTTCCTATTATAGGTTATTATCCTATATAATAGGAAATATTATTATTTCCTATATAGGTTATTCTAAATATATAGAATATTTAGTAAAGTTCCCTGTCATATAGAGGGAAGTCCTTGTTGATTATCTGTCTTATATATAGTAGTGTGTATATGTTAATCCCAAGCTCCTAATTTATCTCTCTCCTAGCCTTTCCTCTTTGGTAACCCTAAGTTATTATTTTTTTATGTCTGTGAGTCTGTTCCTATTGTGTAAGTAAGTTGATTTGTATTATTTTTAGGTTCCACATATCGGTGATATTAGATGGTATTTATCTTTCTATTTCTGACTTCACTTACTATGATAATCTCAGGTCCATCCATGTTGCTGTAAATGACAGTATTTCATTCTTTTTAGTGGCTGAGTCGTATTTCAGTGTAGGTACCGCGTCTTCTTTATCCATTCCTCTGTCAGTGGACATTTAGGCTGTTTCAGTGTCTTGACTATTAGTGCTGCTGACATTGGGAAGTATAGTTTTGTCTGGGTATGCCCAGGAGTGGAATTGCTGGCTCATATGGCACTTCTATTTTTAGTTTTTTTTGAGGAACCTCCATACTGTTTTTCACAGTGGCTGGACCAGTTTACATTATCACCAACAGTGTATGGGGGTTTCCTTTCCTCCACACCTTCTCCAGCATGTGACTTGTAGACTTTTTAATGATGGCCATTCTAACCCATGTGAGGTGGTGCCTCATTGTAGTTCTGATTTGCATTTCTCTAATAATTAGTTGTGATGAGCATCTGTTCATGTGCTTGTTGGCCATCTGTAAGTTTTCTTTGGAGAAATGTCTGTTTAGGTCTTCTATTTTTTTGATTGGGTTGTTTGTTTTTTTGTTATTGTTTGTATATTTTGGAAGTTAAGACTTTGTCAGTTGCATTATTTGCAGATATTTTCTCTGCAAATATGGTAGGTTGTCTTTTTGTTTTATTTATGGTTTCCTTTGCTGTACAAAAGTTTCACTAGGCCTCATTTGTTTATTTTTGGTTTTATTTATATTGCTGTGGGAGGCCAGTTTGATTCTTGTTCCTTTGCATATGAGCTACCTTTTCTCTGAAAGCGTTTATTGTCTTTTTTGGTCATTGTTGCCTGAAATTTTCCGAAGATTTTGATGGCGTGGGTCTTTATTCATTTGAGCACTGAGTGGGCCTTATTAATTGGAAGACTTTATAAATCTTTTAGTTAATTAAATCTTTTAGTTGTAGAACATTTATATTTCTCTGAAAATGTCCTCTCTTCAATTTTTTTTTTCCTATTTTCCTTCTGTAATTTCTGTTACTTAAATGCTGACCTCCTGGACTGATGCTGGGTATCCTTTCGTTATTTCTTGTCTGTTTCCTGTTTCTGTCTACTTTCTAGGTTTTGCCTCCACAGTATAAAACCTTACACTACCTTTTAAAAATTTTGTTTTCAAGAGTCTTTTCTTGTACTTTTTTGCCTTGTCACAGCTTTCTTTCTTGATTTATGAATGCACCATCTTTCTGAGGATCTCAGAGAGCTTTTAACAAGTTCTGTTTTATGAATTGTTTATTCCTTTGTCACATTTCTTTAACTTTTTGTTTCCTTATCTCTTTCATGTTACAGATGTTTGATTCTGATTTAACCAGTCAAATGAAAGAATGAAGTGATATGAAACTGATTGGCATCTCTCTACCTAGACAGATCTGTTGACTAGTGAGCTTTGCAGTAGAGTGGACGGATAAGGGGCCTTATTAGCTTTGGTCAGTGGTGCTACTGTCTATAAAGCTGCTGCTGCTGCTGCTGCTGCTAAGTCGCTTCAGTCGTGTCTGACTCTTCGACCAGACGGCAGCCCATCAGGCTCCTCTGTCCCTGGGATTCTCCAGGCAAGAACACTGGAGTGGGTTGCCATTTCCTTCTCCAGTGCCTATAATAGCTGCTGTTAATTCTTTCCACACTATTTAAAGGATCTGCCCGGATGTTTTAGTTTTGTTATTTTCCTTTGTTTATTTTGTTTTTTAAAATGTAAAATCTCAAAGGTAACTGGAATCGTGAAGAGGGTCAGTGATCTAGTGTCTGGAAATGTTCATGTAGTCATCTTTCTTGTGTTTCAGAGTGAGAAATTTTAGGGTATGGATTCTGTAGCAGAGAGTAGCCCAGATACTGGAGCCAGACTGGATTCAAGTCTGGTTCTGCCATTTACTTAACAAGTTACTTAGCCTTTCAGTGCCCCACTTTTCTCATCTGAAAGTTTTGGACATTGATAGTCCATGGGGTCGCTGGGAATCAGACACGACTGAGCAACTTCACTTTCACTTTTCACTTTCATGCATTGGAGAAGGAAATGGCAACCCACTCCAGTGTTCTTGCCTGGAGAATCCCAGGGACGGGGAGCATGGTGAGCTGCTGTCTATGGGGTCGCACAGAGTCAGACACGACTGAAGCGACTTAGCAGCAGCAGCAGCAGCAGCAGCAGCACCTACCTAATAAGGTTGTACTTAGAGGACTTAGTTTAAAATGGTATTAAATAGTGGCGTTTAATAAAATATCAAAGTATTCATTTTCCTTTTCTCCCTACCCATAGTAACAATTATGTGATTTAAATATGGTGGTGATTGCCTGCAGCAGAAATTTTGGTGGAATTACGTAATTTTAGAATTTGCCCTTTAGAACCTTGAAGAACACTTGGTATCATTACTTCAAGGACTGGAATGTGTATGTGCAAATGTTTCCATAAAAGTCTTTCAAAGTTTCTCCTGTTCCCCCTAAAAAAGGATCTCACTCAAGATAACTTGATAAAAGTGGTCTTGGAGCACAGCCAGAGAACTAGGAATGAAAGAATACCATTTTCACGCCCAGAAACTCTTATGTCCTGTCAGAATTGTATGTGCTCAGGGTATTAGGGAAGCTTTATGTCTATACAAAATACTCACTGACAATCCTAACTCTTGAACTTGAGAAATTTTTGAAAGTTCTTTATAAATGGATTTCTTGGGCAAAAACTGGCAGGAGGAAATAATTCTTGAAAAAAATTTTTTTTTTTTGCTTTGGCTGATGCCTCCAATATGGTGGAACACTGGGACTTTCTTTACCATACTCTGCTGTGTGTAGAATTCAGGTGAGTTGAGTGAGTAAAACCCTTGTGTAGTGGTTCTTGCTCCCTCCCTCCAAATCTCGACCCTTATCTGAATTAGGGTTTTAGTTTGGATTATTTATCTTTTTTTTCCCCTTCTCTCACATAGTGGAGGAAGTTCTTAGAGTCTGTTATTTTTACTGTTGATATTATTATAATGTTGTTTACATCTTAAGATGGAAATACACACGACCATATAGTCCATGAGCCCCTATATACGTACCAGTCAGTTTTTACATTCTGCCATGCTTGTTTATTCTTGTCCTTGTCCCAACTAAAAAAAATTTTAAAGCAAATTCTAGACATACCATTTTTTAGCTGTAAATACATCAATATTTTGTCTTTTAAATAGGCAATTTCCCCATAACCACAATACCATTATATAATCTAACAAAATTAATTATTGATCTGACCCCTAGCTTCTGAGTTTTAATCTCCATCTTCAGTTCAGTTCAGTCACTCAATCGTGTCCGACTCTTTGAGACCCCATGAATCACAGCACGCCAGGCCTCCCTGTCCATCACCAACTCCCGGAGTTCACCCAAACTCATGTGCATTGAATCGGTGATGCCATCCAGCCATCTCATCCTCTGTCGTCCCCTTCTCCTCCTGCCTCCAATCCCTCCCAGCATCACAGTCTTTCCCAGTGAGTCAACTCTTCGCATGAGGTGGCCAAAGTATTGGAATTTCGGCTTCAACATCATTCCTTCCAAAGAAATCCCAGGGCTGATCTCCTTCAGGATGGACTGGTTGGATCTCCTTGCAGTCCAAGGGACTCTCAAGAGTCTTCTCCAACACCACAGTTCAAAAGCATCAATTCTTCGGCGCTCAGCCTTCTTCACAGTCCAACTCTCACATCCATACATGACCACAGGAAAAACCACAGCCTTGACTAGACGGACCTTTGTTGGCAAAGTAATGTCTCTGCTTTTGAATATGCTATCTAGGTTGGTCATAACTTTCCTTCCAAGGTGTAAGCGTCTTTCAGTTTCATGGCTGCAATCACCATCTGCAGTGATTTTGGAGCCCCAAAAAATAAAGTCTGACACTGTTTCCACTGTTTCCCCATCTATTTGCCATGAA
>NW_011494826.1:7331940-7334949 GCF_000754665.1 Bison bison bison | reverse complement strand
CCCCAAAAAATAAAGTCTGACACTGTTTCCACTGTTTCCCCATCTATTTGCCATGAAGTGATGGGACCAGATGCCATGATCTTCGTTTTCTGAATGTTTAGCTTTAAGCCAACTTTTTCACTCTCCTCTCTCACTTTCATCAAGAGGCTTTTTAGTTCCTCTTCACTTTCTGCCATAAGGGTGCAGATCTGCATCTGCATATCTGAAGTTATTGATATTTCTCCCGGCAATCTTGATTCCAGTTTGTGTTTCTTCCAGCCCAGCATTTCTCATGATGTACTCTGGGTATAAGTTAAATAAGCAGGGTGACAAGATACAGCCTTGACGAACTCCTTTTCCTATTTGGAACCAGTCTGTTGTTCCATGTCCGGTTCTAACTGTTGCTTCCTGACCTGCATACAGATTTCTCAAGAGGCAGGTCAGGTGGTCTGGTATTCACATCTCTTTCAGAATTTTCCACAGTTTATTGTGATCCCCACAGTCAAAGGCTTTGGCATACTCAATAAAGCAGAAATAGATGTTTTTCTGGAACTCTCTTGCTTTTTCCATGATCCAGCGGATGTTGGCAATTTGATCTCTGGTTCCTCTGCCTTTTCTAAAACCAGCTTGAACATCAGGAAGTTCACAGTTCACGTATTGCTGAAGCCTGGCTTGGAGAATTTTGAGCATTATCATCAAATTCCTTCATGTCATCTAAAACCCACATATATTCAAGTTGTATGTGGTATCATTTTTAAATGATTTGGTTTTCTTCATTTATATAAAAATATTTATATCTTGCAAATATTTGCCTTTCTAACTTGTTATGGAAGATTTTAATCACATAAAAGTAGATGCAGTGCATGAATAAACTCCCATGTACCCGTCACAGCTTTGTATTCGTGCTCAGTCACTAAGTTGTGACTGACTCTTTGGGATCCCATGGACTGTATAGCCCACCAGGCTCCTCTCTGTCTATGGCATTTCTCAGGCAGGAATACTGGAGTGGGTTGCAATTTTCTACTCTGGGGATCTTCTTGACCCAGAGATGGAATTTGAGACTCTGTGTGTCCTGGACTGGCAGGTGGATTCTTTACCACTGTGTCAAATCATGCCCGGTTTTGTTTCATTTATTACCTCTTGCTTCATCCTCCTGGATTATTTTTAAGCAAATCCCAAGTATTAATTGGAGTCCAGGGTATCTTTAAAAGATAAGGACTCAAAAAACGTATATATATATCACCCCCTTAAATTCCTTAATGTCATCAAATGTCCATGTTCAAAGGTTCACCTGTCTCAGATGTCATACTTTGAATCAGTATCCATATAAAGTTCCTAATTTGCAGTTGGTTGGTAATGACCTTTAAGTCCCTTTTAATCTACTGCTCTCATTTTCTCTCTCCCTTGTGAATCTGTTTATTAAAGAAATCAGATTTTATTTTATGGCTTTTAGGGTTTCTCAGTCTGGGTTTTAATGACTGTATCCCTGTGGCTTAGCTTAATTAACATGTTCTTATGTCCTCTGTATCTCCTGTAAATTGGCGATTGACTCTGGAGGCATACTTATACGATATATAATTCATGCACAGAGTAAATGTTTTAAATGATACAAAAGGGTGTATATTGGAAGGTCAGTCATTTCTTCACACTCTACCTTGCAGTGTCTTCCCCAGAAGCAGTTATTGTGTCTAGAATGAAATGTTTTTATTAAGCTCTTGTATATCACCAGTAAACATTCTAAATATCCTAGTAATTCTGAAGATACAAAGATTACTAATTTGTACATTTTAGAATTTTATTAAAATTAAAATTTTTTATTGTAGTTGATTTACAGTGTTGTATTTCTGGTATACAGCAAAGTGATTCAGTTACATATTTGTATTTCTTTTTCATATTCTTTCCATTATAGGTTATTACAAGGTATTGAATATAGTCCATTGTGTTATACAGTAGTACCTCATTGTTTCTCTCTTTTGTATATAGTGGTTTGTATCTGCAAATGCCTAACTCCTAATTTATCCTTCTCGCCTCCTTTTTCTCTTTGGTAACCGTAAGTTTGTTTTCTATGTCTGAATCTGTTTCTGTTTTGTAAATAGTTCATTTGTAAATATTTTAAAGTTCACATTGAAGTGTTAGCACATGAATCTGTCTCTCTCTGTCTGACTGACTTCATCTAGTATGGTAATCTTGGCTCTATCCATGCTGCTACAAATGGCATTATTCCATTTGTAATGGCTGAGTAGTATTCCATTTGTGATTGTATGGGTACCACATCTTTATCCACCTATTGATGGACATTTAGGTTGCTTCCATGTCTTTGCTGTTGTATGTAGTGCTGCTTTGAACATTGGGGTGTGTTTATCCTTTTGAATTATAATTTTTTCCAGAAACATGTCAAGCAGTAGGATTGGTAACTTTTTTTAAGGAACCTCCATAGTGTTCTCCATATTGGCTATACCAATTTACATTCCCACTAACAGCGTCGAAGGGTTCCCTTTTCGCCACACCCTCACCAACATTTATTGTTTGTGGACTTTTTACTGTTGGCTCTTCTGATTGATGTGAGGTGATACTCTGTTGTAGTTTTGATTTGCATTTCTCTAGTAAATAGTGATGTTGAGCATCTTTCATGTGCTTGTTGGCCATCTGTAAATCTTCTTTGGATAAATGTCTGGGTCTTCTGCCCCTTTTTTTTTAAAGCTACCTTTTTTGTTTGTTTGTTTTTTTAAAAAATGCGCTTGTTTCTGGCTGCGCTGGGTCTTTGTTACTGTGCAAAGTCTTTGTCTAGTTGCGGCAAACAGAGGCTGCTCTCTAGTTGCAGCGTCTGACATCTCATTTTCGTGGCTTCTTTTGTTGTGGAGCTCGGGCTCTAATGTGCAAGGGCTCAGTAGTTGTGGAGCATGGGCCTGTTTGCTCCGTGGCATGTGGAATCCTCCTGGACCACGGATGGAACCTGTGTCCCCTGAATTGGCAGGTGGATTAATACCCACTGGACCACAAGGGAAGTCCTCTGTCCATATTTTGATTGTT
>NW_011494826.1:7317769-7331840 GCF_000754665.1 Bison bison bison | reverse complement strand
ATTGTTTTTTTTTTTTTTTTTTACTGGGTTGTATGAGCTGTTTATATATTTTGGAAATTAAGCACTTTTTGGCCACATCATTTTCAGATATTTTCTTGAAATCTTTAAGTTGCCTTTTTGTTTTGTTTATGGTTTTCTTTGATGTGCAAAAGCTTGTAAGTTTTTTGTTTTTGTTTTTTTAAGGATTTTTGTGTGTGTGTGTGTTTATATACTCTGGTGGCATTTGCATGCACATTTTATTTTTTAAATATGTAGCTTTCTTCTGATCCATTTGTAACACAAATGTACTATGCATTTGTTCAGCTAAAGCAAACAACAATTAAAAATAACCTGCACTCTTTATTCCAGTCAAAAGTTTTGGTAACTTTTATTCTTTGGTTTCCTGTCACATTCCAGGCTATTTGTGAACTATCCTGTTAATTCTAAAGTTATAAGAAACTGACCGTCTTAGGTGAAAGCAGAATTTGCAGCCTTAAATGAACTTACTGATTTAACCATTTGCCCATTCCTGCACATGTTTTCAAGAAAAAGTAGATTTGCTAAACTAACATCGTTGGGCAAGGGACACAAACAAAGCATTATACTTTGAAAGATAGCGGCTGTGTTAAATCTTCATTATTCTTTTTTGAAAATACTCAAAATACAAAGTAACACCAAAGAGGAGCTTTGCTATCACTATGGAGTTGAATGTCTTATTTGTAAACTCTTTTAAGTAACGTATATAATGGGCTTCTCCTGTTAGCTTGTTTGACTATATTGGTGCAGCCCTCCCCCATTCCCCACCCCGGTTTATGGCTCATCAGTAAATTTGAACGTTTTTAAAGTTTACCTTAGAGGGTCTTATAAACAAATTTTTCTTCTGTTTGTCTTTTTGTTAGTGAAATAGTTTAAACAAATGTTGATTCTAATCAGAAACTTAAGACTTCAGAAGAGCTGAATTTAAAATGTTTATGAAGATAGCTCCATTTTCCTGGGTGCTCACAAGCATTTTTGCTAAGTACTTTACGAGCATGTGTGTAAGAGACATAGAACAGGATAATTAACAGGATTATTGTTACCATATTATTACTAGACTGATGAGTGAGTTTCTTTTTTTTTAAGCTCCTGGGAGTTCTAATACCCAGATAAGGTTGAGAACAGTTGCTCTAGGAAGAGTCACAGATTTCTGGCTTGGTCCTCTGGGTGGATAGTTGTGTTTTTTGAAGAGAGAATATAGAAAGAAAGAGGTGTAGTTTGTATTAATAAATATATGGTTGGTTGGCAGTGGGAAATAGGATCTGAAGCCCAGAAGCAAAGTCAATTCTAAAGGTGAGGTGTGGGAGAATTATTGGCAGTTAGATGGTACTCAGAGGATTAGGTGAAATTGCCCTGGGAGAGCTTGCATGAAGAGAAGACTCAGAATTCTGGGGAAATCTTGAAATGTTTTGAATGGATGGAAAGAGAGAAACAAGATAACACGTGTTCAAAAGAAGTAACAACAAGGGAGTGAGTGATATTTCAGAAGCCAAGGGAGAAGATAGGGTCAAGTTACAGGCAACAGATTTGCCTGGCATATGGTAGGTGCTCCATACATTTTGTTTCAAGTAGAATTTAGTTTGAAGTTTTAAAGAGTCATATGTTTCCACTGGATTATTAGTTACGTTGCTGGTGACCTTGGTAAAAAATATTTAATTGGAGTAGTATATCTCCTACTTTGCTCTGGGCTCCTTTTGGTCTCCTTTTAAGTTCCTTATCTGAGAATTATCAGAGTTCTGTAGGGCTTTGCTCTGGGCAGCTGCTGCTGCTGCTAAGTCACTTCATTTGTGTCTGACTCTGTGCGACCCCATAGACGGCAGCCCACCAGGCTCCCCCGTCCCTGGGATTCTCCAGGCAAGAACACTGGAGTGGGTTGCCATTTCCTTCTCCAATGCATGAAAGTGAAAAGTGAAAGTGAAGTTGCTCAGTTGTGTCCGACCCTTAGCGACCCCATGGACTGCAGCCCCCCAGGCTCCTCCATCCATGGGATTCTCCAGGCAAGCCTTCTCCAGTGCTTTCTCCTTAGGCATTTATAATCTGTTATTAAGTTGGTGTAAAAGTAATTTCAGTTTTCCCTTGTTGAACTTTGCCATTTGATATTGGAATACATTTTAAATAAATGTGGTTATGTCATACATCTTTTAATGTACATTTCTTGCTTTATGTTTTTTGCTAATGAATTATTACTTGCTATTTATTTTACATGTATTTTAGACTATGGAAATTATGTTAGGCAAAAAGCAAATTTGAGTGGTTTCTTATTTGAGTTCAAAATGGGTCATAAAGCTGTGGAGACAGTTTGGAACATTAACAACACATTTGGCCCAGGAACTGCTAATGAATGTACAGTGCAGTGGTCATTCAAGAAGTTTTGCAAAGGAGACAAGAGCCTTAAAGATGAGGAAACCAGTGGCCAGCCATTGGAAGTTGACAGTGACCAACTGAGAGCATCATGGAAGCTGATCCACTTATAACTACACAAGAAGTTGCCCAAGAATTCAGTGTTGATCATTCTGTGGTCATTTGGCATTTGAGGCAAATTGGAAAGGTGAAAAAGTTCGAAAAGTTGGTGCCTCCTGAGCTGACTGCAAATCAAAAAAATCATCATTTTGGAGTGTTGTCTTCTCTTACTTTGCACAACATCAGTGAACCATTTCTTGACTGGATTGTGATCTGCAACAAAAAGTGGATTTTATATTACAACCAGCAACGATCAGCTCGTGGTCATGTACCAAAAAAAAGGTCATGGTCACTGTTTGGTGGTCTGCTGTCAGTCTGATCCACTACAACTTTCTGAATCCCAGCGAAACCATTACATCCGAGAAGTATGCTCAGCAAATCAGTGAGATGCACCGAAAACTGCAGTGCCTGCAGCTGGCGTTGGTCAACAGAAAGGGCCCAGTTCTCTGTGACAATGTCTGACTGTAGGTCGCACAGCCAGTGCTTCAAAAGTTGAATGGATTGGTTTACGAGGTTTTGCCTCATCTGCCATATTCACTGAACCTCCCACCAACTGACTACCACTTCTGTAAGCATCTTGACAACTTTTTGCAGGGAAAATGCTTCCACAACCAGCCGGATGCAGAAAATGCATTCCAAGAGTTCACTGAATTTCGAAGGATGGATTTTTTTTTTTTTTTTTTGCTATGGGAATAAACAAATATTTCTCATTGGCAAAAATGTGTTGGTTGTAATGGTTCCTATTTTGATTACTGAGGATGTGTTTGAGCCTAGTTATAATGAATTAAAATTCAGGATCTGAAACTGCTGTTGCTTTTGCATTAACCTAATGTCATGGCTTTGAGCTCCAATGCTGTATGCCTAAACTTCCAAGTTTACCTCCTTGGTCCAGTTCTTCTGAGGACCAGGTCCACATATCCAGCTATTATTTATTTTGACTTTGATGTCTCATAGACATAGGGACTGTCATCCATGCAGATACTCATGCTAGAAACCCAAGCCTGATCTGCTTTCTTACACAAATACTAAAACATTTCTTTACCACAAGTTCTAACCACATTCCACTTACTGGTTTATACACATAAATGATATGGTGATAATATAATGAGTAAATACCTCAGTTGTGTGAAACAGATGTCTTTCAGGAAGTCTTAATTCTCAGAGCCACTAATAATCAATAAACCTGTCTTGCTGAGTGTGATTCCAGAGTTTAAAGGTTAAAAGTATTACAAAACATGGTCTCTAAACCCAAGTTAAATACTTCACCTAGTGCTCAACCAAAGAAACTTGTGTATAAATGTATAATGTATCTGCTTACTGTACAGGATTGAATATACAAAACTATGTTGTAATTAACTGATAGGCAATTTCCAGGAGAGGGTGGGTAGTGAAGTATTAGAGTATGGGGACTTTGGGGCCAGAATGCTTTTGTTCAAGTCATAATAGCACCACTTGCTGTGACCTTGGGCAGATTATTTTTCTTCACCATGTCTCAGTTTCCTTATCTGTAAAATGATGATAATAACTGCCCATACTTCAAAGGGTTATTAGGATTAAATATAATAATTAAGGGTTTGGGGACTTCCCTGGTGATCCAGTGGCTAAGACTCCACACTCCCAAAGCAGGGAGCTCAGGTTTGATCCTTGGTCAGAGAACTGGATCCCATGTGCTGAAACTAAAACCCAGCATCCAGGTCTTCACTAAACTCTCCTGATTCTCCATATTAGATGAAGGTTCCTTTTATATGTTTCTTAATACCCATTTTTTAAAAATAACAACTTTATTGAAACATAATTCACATACCATGCAATTACCCTAACCCTAACCCAAAATCTAACCCTAACCCTAATAAAGTGTACAGTTCCGTGCTATTCACGGAATTGTGTGATCACAACCAAAATCAATTACAGAACACTTGATTCAAGTCATGAGAATTCTACCTGCTGTCATAAAGATACCAAAAAGAATCCCTATACTCATTAACAGTCACACACATTTCCCCCATCCCTCCAGTGACTATTAATAACAACCACTAAATCTACTTTCTGTCTTCCTAGATTTGCTTATTCTGGATATTTCATATAAATGAAACCATACTTTATGTGATCTTTGTCTGACTTCTTTCACTTAGCATAATGTTTTCAAGGTTTATCCATGTAACACATACCAGCACTTCATTCCTTTTTATGGCTGAATAGTATTTCAGCGTATGGATATACACTGTTCATCAATTGATGGACATTTAGGTTGTTTTAATTTTTGGCCATTATGAATAATGCTGTTACAAACATCCATGTATAGGTTTTGTGTAGAGTATGTTTTCATTTCTCTAGAGACCATAAGTAGGAGTGGAATTGCTGAATCATATGGCAACTCTATGTTTAGTCTTTTGAAGAATTGCCAAACTGTTCTCCATAGCTGCCACATATTTTACATTTCCAACACCAGTATATTACAGTTCCAGCTTAGCCATATTCTTTCCAACAAGATTGCCTCTTTTTGATTTTAATCATCCTGAGTGTGTGTGAAGTCGATCTCATTGTGGGTTTGATTTGAGTTTTTCTGGAGCTAATGGTGTTGAGCATGTTTTCATGTCTTTATTGCCATTAGTGTATCTTCTTTGGGGAATTTTCTATGAATATCCTTTCCTCTTTTTTTAGAAAAAAAATTTATTTATTTATTTGGCTGCTGCTGCTGCTGCTAAGTCACTTCAGTCATGTCCGACTCTGTGCGACCCCATAGACGGCAGCCCACCAGGCTCCTCCGTCCCTGGGATTCTCCAGGCAAGAACACTGGAGTGGGTTGCCATTTCCTTCTCCAATGCATGAAAGTGAAAAGTGAAAGTGAAGTCGTTCAGTCGTATTCCGACTCTTAGTGACCCCATGGACTGCAGCCTACCAGGCTCCTCTGTCCATGGGATTTTCCAGGCAAGAGTACTGGACTGGGGTGCCATTATTTGGCTGCACTGGGTCTTAATTGTGGCATGCAGAATCTTTAGGGGCAGTAGGTGGCATCTAGTTCTCTGACCAGGGATCAAACCTGGGTTCTCTGCATTGGGAGTGCAGTCTTAGCCACTGGAGCTCCAGGCAAGTCTCCCTTCCTTATTTTTAATTGAGCTATCTCTTTGTATTGTTTGTATTACTTCGTATTATTGAGTTACAAGAGTTCATTATATTCTATATACAAATCCTTTATCAGAAATATTAATTGCACATATTTTATCCCGTTCTGGGAGGCTGTGTTTTTCACTTTCTTGGTAGTTAAAAAAGTTTTAAATTTTGCTGGAGTCTGTCTTTTCTTCTGTTGTTTGTTGTTTGTAACTTTGGTATCATACGTAAGAAACTATTGCTTAATCCCAGGTCATGAAGATTTAAGAGTTTTATAGTTTAGCTCTTGTATGTTTGTTTTATAACTGTTTTTCTGCCGTCCCTGTTAGAATGTCAGCACCATAGGAGGGCTTAGATGATACTTATCCAATTTATTTGTTGTTTGGGCTTCATTTAAGTCTTAGAAAATACTAAGTGTTCAATAATGGTTGTTAGTTATTTTGGAAAGACTAAGGAGCTGTTATCAAAATGTATTAAAACACCTAACTTGAAATACTTTTTAAAAAAAATAGGAACTGAAACATTATATATATATTTTTTTGGTGCACCAGGAGTTGTATTTATACTTCAGAGGTTTAGGAGACCTTAAATGATTGCCTTCCTTAGTTCTCAGAAATTGTCTCTCTTTAGCTTACAAAATTGGGCAAGTTACATTTAATTTTGGACTTGGAGAGTTTATTACTCTGGTCTCCATCAGTGATTCTAGAATAAACCAATGAGCAAGTCCCATGTTCCTAAACTTCTGGGTTTCCTTGTGGTAAACAAAAAATCTCATGTCACTTTGCAGAGGTCTGACACCACCACTGGTATATGGTGAAAGACAGATAATCTCTTTACTGATTATTTCTACCAGTAAAGAGGATTTTGTGGGGCTTTACTACCATAATTTGTTATTCACTCTGTAATACTAGATGTGGAGTTAAGGTAGCATCTGAAATGAGGGCTTTGGCATATATTAAACTCAACTGCTATGACTTCCTCTCAAGATTAGTTGTGTACTTTGTTATTATAAAACTGTGTACTTAGTTAATCTTTTGAGAAGGGTGAATTGATACTTTGATAATGAGTGGTTTTACATCTTAGACTATAAAATCTGTTTTTAGGTTTTTTTTTTGTTTTAGTGGATTGATGTTATAAAATTTTAATATGAAAAGTATCATGAACTAGTGCATTAACCTAATGTAGGTATATTGCTATACTTCGGACAGAATCCTGGAGGAATATTAGAATTAAGCTAAATCATGGAGGGAAATACCATCTCATCTAACTTTTTTTTTTGGTGGGTTTAAGGCCTCAGTAATGGATGTTTGTAAAAAGCGTGTATATGTTTGCATACATTAAACAAATTTAGGATCTTATATCAGAAAATAAATCAATCTGTTACCTTTTAAGAATGCACAAGGGAAAGAATAGTATTTGAATTTATTGCTTAGTTACAATGATATGTCTGCTGGTAAAAGGATGAAATTGTTTAATATGAGTTAGTATATGTCTCAATTCTAATGAGATTGGCTCTAGGTTTATGTTTATGCTTGTGACTTTAGCTTTTACTATGATAACCTCCATTCTATCATTTAAAAATTTAAAAAGACTCTCCAGAATTGAGTACTATACTTTTCATGTTGGGAATTGCTGCTGCTGCTGCTGCTAAGTCGCTTCAGTCGTGTCCGACTCTGTGCAACCCCATAGACGGCAGCCCACCAGGCTCCCCCATTTCTGGGATTCTCCAGGCAAGAACACTGGAGTGGGTTGCCATTTCCTTCTCCAATGCATGAAAGTGAAAAGTGAAAGTGAAGTGTCTCAGTCGTGTCTGACTCTTAGCGACCCCATGGACTGCAGCCCACCAGGCTCCTCCGTCCGTGGGATTTGCCAGGCAAGAGTACTGGAGTGCCATTGCCTTCTCCTCAGATCATCTCAAATTCTTGAAACACCAACCCTGAATTTCCTTAATACTATCACTGTCATTCTCATTCATGAAAAAAATCTTTTAAAATATTTAAATTTGGATACTAATTAGATACAATTTTAAGTCATTTTTGAGCAGAGTGGAATCTTTCAGTGATTTCTATATAGCAGTCTCCTTTTCCTCTTCCACCACTTGATTTTATTGTAAACTTGAATAATTCTATGTTTTCATATCATCTTTCTTTGATCCAAAGCAGTCATTTAATTGCAGAGCAAAAGCACAAAACAAAATACCCCAAACTGAAGCTTCCACAGATGTTAAGGGATTAGCAGAGTTCCTGTACTTCAAAGTAGTGAGGATGAGATGGGGGTTGGATTGAAATGAAACATTTATTAGTTTTCTATGTTCTGTTCAATTAGGCTGTTTTTTCTTTTGACCTTTAATAGGTTTCAAATACTGGGTCAGCCAAAAAGATCATTTGGCTTTTTCTATAAGATATTACAGAAGAACCCAAACGAACTTATTGGCCAGCCAACCCAGTACATAAAACAGATTGAAATTTTTATTCCCTTATTTTGCTTTAAAAATAATTTATTATTTATAATAAGTAATTTAGAAAAGATTTGCAGCATTATACTTGCTTTAGGCAGTTTTTTGGAATGCCCACAGATGTGAAATGTATCTTTGTTTTGCCTTTTGCGGTACTTTGGGTAAGTGCTAAACTTTTGCATCATTCTCATCAAGTTTACCAGATAAATTTCAAAGTATGGCCTCAGTCTTAATATACCAGCAAATCTGGAAAACTCAGCAGTGCCCACAGGACTGAAAAAGGTCAGTTTTTATTCCAATCCCAAAGAAAGGTAATGCCAAAGAATGTTCAAACTACTGAACAGTTGCACTCATTTCACATGCAAGCAAGGTAATGCTCAAAATCCTTCAAGCTAAGCTTAATAGTACGTGAACTGAGAACTTCCAGATGTACCAGCTGGATTTAGGAAAGGCAGAGGAACCAGAGATCAAATTGCCAATTCTTGTTGACTCATAGAAAAAGCAAGGAAATTCCAGAAAAACATCTACTTGTGCTTCATTGACTATGCTGAAGCCTTTGTGTGGATCAACACAAACTGTGGAAAATTCTTAAAGAGATGGGAATACCAGACCACCTTATCTGTCTTACCTGTATGCAGGACAAGAAGCAACAGTTAGAACCGGACATGGAACAACTGGACCAGTCCAAGGACTAGAAAAGGAGTACGTCAAGGCTGTATATTGTCTTCCTCCTTTTTTAACTTATATGCAGAGTGCATCATGTGAAATGCCGGGCTGGATGACTCACAAGCTGGAATCAAGATTGCAGGGAGAAATATCAACAACCTCAGATACGCAGATGACACCACCCTTATGGCAGAAAGCTAAGAAGAATTAAAAGCCTGTTGATGAAAGGCAAAGAGGAGAGTGAAAAAGTTGACTTAAAGCTCAACATTCAAAAAACAAGATCATGGCATCTGGTCCCATCACTTCATGGCAAATAGATGGGGAAACAGTGGAAAGAGTTAGAAACTTTATTTTCTTGGCCTCCAAAATCACTGCAGACGGTGACCGCAACCATGAAATTAAAAGATGCTTGCTCCTTGGAAGAAAAGCTATGACAAACCTAGACAGCGTATTAAAAAGTAGAAACATCACTTTGCTGACAAAGGTCCGTCTAGTCAAAGCTTTGGTTTTTGCAGTAGTCATGTGTGGATGTGAGAGTTGGACCAGAAAGAAGGCTGAGCACCGAAGAATTGATGCTTTTGAACTGTGGTGTTGGAGAAGACTCTTGAGAGTCCCTTGGACTGCAGGGAGATTCATCCAGTCCATCCCAAAGGAAATCAGTCCTGAATATTCATTAGAAGGACTGATGCTGAAGCTGAAGCTCCAGTACTTTGGCCACCTGATGCAAAGAGCTAACTCAACAGAAAAATCCCTGATGCTGGGAAGGATCGAGGGCAGGAAGAGAAGGGGGCGACAGAGGATGAGATGGTTGGATTTCATCACCAATTTAATGGACATCAGTTTGAGCAAAGTCTGGGAGATAGTGAAGGACAGGGAAGGCTGGCGTGCTGCAGTCCATGGGGTCTCAAAGAATTGGACATGACTTAGTGACTCAGCAACAGCAAGCAGCCTTAATGATAAATGATTTTGCCCAAAGTCACTGTAAATAGCCTATAATTTATGTGGTCAACCTATTTTTAATTTTTATTTATTTTCTTTTTTGACCATGCAGTGTGGCATGTGGAATCTTAGTTTCCTGACCTGAACCACTGGAAGTTTCCAACATATTTTTAATTGATTTATTTTTGGCCGTGCTGGATCTTCTTTCCTGCGTGAAATTTCCTCTAGTTGCAGCGAATGGGGGTTCCTGGCTAGTTGCAGTGCATAGTCACTGAGGTGACTTCTCTTGTGGAGTACAGGCTCTAGGGCACAGGGCTTCAGTACTTGCGGTTCCTGGCCTCTAGCAGGCTCAGTAGTTGTGCGTGGGCTCAGTTGCTTTGCAGCGTGTGGGATCCTCCTCAGTCAGAGGTTGAATTTGGGTCTCCAGCATTGACAGATGGACTCCCCACCACTGAGCCACCAGGGAAGCACCTCCAGCCTATTTTTATTTTAATCACTTTTCTAGGTTTGGAGCTCTGTGTAAACCTGGTTTTCAAAATGAATATTTTAAAAAGATTTATTAAAATTTTGAATTTTATCTACCTTGGAATTTTTGGCAGAAATTTTCATAAACGGTTCCTTTTCTTAGAGCAAAATAGGGCAGTAGATACTATACCTTCTGAGAAGCTGCCCAGGAAGAGCTTAAATTCTTGTGGGGTTCTTTTAAAAACAGCATATCTGAGAAGACACTCTTCTTTCCGTTTGGTTTGAGCAATAGATTTCTGTTGTATTAGCTGTTGACCTAACATATAAGTGCTAATTAATGCATTAAAATTATATCTAAAAACATCTTTCATAAATACGAATCTTAAATGCAAGCTATTAAATTGCTGTATAAAAGTTTTCACTGAATCAGTTTGGTAGTGAAATTTCTCCTAAGACTTGAATTTTGTCTCTCATGTTTCTGTTTTACTACTAATAGTACTATATCTGTGTATAAGGTTATGTTCATGTAATTATAGTCCTATCATTGTTTAAGCTCTTTCTTTGTTCCTTTTCTGATTTTTGCCTTGAAGCCAGTTAACAGAGCATTAACTAACGTAATTAATTTAGACTGAATTCAATTGATTAAAATATTGACATGCCACAGTGACGAATAAAGTGCATTTTAAATCTGTGTAGTCTAGTAGTAAAGAATAGTTGTTTTATCAAATAAACTTTACATTCTTGCTGAAAGGCCTGCTTAAATGTTTTCATGTATATAATGCACAGTCCTCCTCTTCCTAGTTGTTTAAGAAGCAATTCGTTTATTCTCTGAAAGTAAGCCATACAATTATGCGATTACTGAACTTCCAGAAACAATTGCTTAGGGATTTCCCTGGTGGTCCAGTGGTTAAGAACCTGCCTACCAATGTAGGGGATGAGGGTTTGGTCCCTGGTCAGGGAACCAAGTTCCCACGTGCCACGGGACAACTAAGTCCATGTGCAGAAACTTCTGAGCCTGTGCGCCACTAGAGAAGCCTGACTAAACAATTGCTTCATGTTTTAAACGTCATTATAATTAGGAAAACAGAGCCAGGAAACCCAGTGGGAGAATAATTTGTTTCCTGAGGAATAGAGCAGTAGAATAACTGCAACAAACAAAGCATTAGGTTTTACTGTTACTTGTTGTCTTCGTTCAGTTTTCACTTTCATTGCTGCTAAGTCGCTTCAGTCGTGTCCGACTCTGTTCGACCCCATAGACGGCAGCCCACCAGGCTCCCCCGTCCCTGGGATTCTCCAGGCAAGAACACTGAAGTGCGTTTCCATTTCTTTCTCCAGTGCATGAAAGTGAAAAGTGAAATTGAAGTCACTCAGTCGTGTCCGACTCTTAGCGACCTCATGGACTGCAGCCCACCAGGCTCTTCCGTCCATGGGATTTTCCAGGCAAGAGTACTGGAGTGGGGTGCCATTGCCTTCTCTTCACTTTCGTTAAATGTTTATAAAACACCTGATTTTCTTTAGCGTTATTAGTGTCTATATTTAAAGGTTTCCACATATATATATGTATATAAAGTTTTTGGCTGTTCTGGGTCTTTGTTGGTACGCAGGCTTTTTCTCTAGTTGTGATGAGTGGGGCTACTCTGTAGTTGCGGTATATGGGCTGCTCAGTGCGGTGGCTTCTCTTGTTGCAGAGCACAGGCTCTAGTCACACTGGCTTCATTAGTTGGGGCAAGTGGACTCAGTAGTGCAATCCCGGGACTCTAGAGCACAGGCTCAGTAGTTGTGGTGCATGGGCTTAGTTGCTTCATGGTATGTGGAATCTTCCCAGATCAGAGTTCAAACCCATATCTCCTGTATTGACAGGCAGATTCTTTACCACTGAGCCACCAGGGAAACCCCTGTGCTTATATTTTAAGTTTATATCTTATACAAGGAAATAATAAGCATCTTTGTGCTTAAAAACAGGCTGTGTTTAGGTCTTAGTAAATGAAATCTTTCTTGACTAGTGCTTTTCAAATAGTAAAAATTTTTTTGTGTGTAAAGAAGGAAGGGAATTTAGCATCGGCATTAGGATCATTTTTTCCCATATCCTATTAGCTAATTCCAAGATTGTTTAATATGGTATCCACCCATTTCATTTGGCTGCAACCTTTGCTTTTATGAAAGTAAGACTGATTGTTCTGAATTGCTCTGTATATGTGCTTTGGCACAGCATGAAGGTACCCTTAATAACATTGCCATTGTCTTTAAAACAGCTTGCAGTTATGACTACAAATAAGAGGGTGTGACAGGAGGGCATGACAGATAATGATTCTTTTTTCCGTCCTTAGTTTAACAAATCTACTTTAGACTATGATCCTTTTGTGTTCCCAGGACTATCTACTGTATTTTCTGTATATTGTTCCTAGTCAACTAAAATGTCTGCATATAACTTTGACGTGTCTACAGTCGGCCACTGAATTCTTTTGTGGAGGCAGGCAGGACAGAATATGTGGGGAGAACTTGAGTAGCCTTGCCTTTATTGGCATTTTTACCCCCACTTGCATACTTAAATATGTGCTTAAATTATTTTGTGTGACTATTGTCTTCCAAATGTTTGTTTGCTTTTGTCTGGTTTAGAAGTTTGGGGATAGCGTTTAGTTTTAATTCCCTTCCTTTTTCAATGCACAGTAATACTGTCTTTAATATGTAATTAATTTTTTTTGACAAGGAGTTTCAATGGGAAAAAACTTGCTGGCTATTTGATTGGCTTTGTTTTAGATTACTGAGATGCTGTACTGAAGTAAGGATATTACTTGTACTATGCTGCTGCTGCTGCTAACTCGCTTCAGTCGTGTCTGACTCTGTGCGACCCCATGGATGGCTTCCTACCAGGCTCCTCTGTCTCTGAGATTCTCCAGGCAAGAACACTGGAGTGGGTTGCCATTTCCTTCTCCAATGCATGAAAGTGAAAAGTGAAAGTGGAGTCGCTCAGTCGTGTCCGACTCTTAGCGATCCCATGGACTGCAGCCCACCAGGCTCTTCCGTCCATGGGATTTTCCAGGCAAGAGTACTGGAGTGGGGTGCCATTGCCTTCTCTGTACTTGTGCTATACTTTATCCTATTTTAAATAATCTTATTAAGTAATGTGGAAGAGAAAGTGAATATCCATAATGCAGAAATCAGAAAAGTTTCCTTACTGTGTTATGAGGTTATCTTTGAATCTTATATTCTTCATGGACTGACATTTAATTATGGTAGTCTTATATGTATGGTTGTTAACATTTATTCTTACTACTAATTGAGAATTGGAGGATCAGATAAAAACAAGTATTTCGCATAGAATTACAGGCACATAGCTTGTAATAGTCTTACTCCAAAGCCAGTACTTTTCGTTCTAAACATATTTTCTGCTTGAAGTGTCTTAGTTTTAGGGTCAGTTTGTCCTTTGGGCGATCCATTTGATAGCATATTTAATGTAGTAAATAGATTAGAATTTGAGGATATTTAAGGTATACTAAAGAATAAGAGATGGGAATACCAGACCACCTGACCGGCCTCTTGAGAAACCTATATGCAGGTCAGGAAGCAACAGTTAGAAGTGGACATGGAACAACAGAGTGGTTCCAAATAGGAAAGGAGTACGTCAAGGCTGTATATTGTCACCCTGCTTGTTTAACTTCTATGCAGAGTACATCATGAGAAACGCTGGGCTGGAAGAAGCACAAGATGGAATCAAGATTGCCGGGAAAAATATCAATAACCTCAGTTAGGCAGATGATACCACCCTTACAGCAGAAAGTGAAGAGGACCTAAAAAGCCTCTTGATGAAAGTGAAAGTGGAGAGTGAAAAAGTTGGCTTAAAGCTAAACATTCAGAAAACGAAGATCATGGCATCTGGTCCCATCACTTCATGGCAAATAGATGGGGAAACAGTGGAAACAGTGTCAGACTTTATTTTCTGGGGCTCCAAAATCACTGCAGATG
>NW_011494826.1:7305356-7317368 GCF_000754665.1 Bison bison bison | reverse complement strand
GGGTGAACTCCGGGAGTTGGTGACGGACAGGGAGGCCTGGCGTGATTCATGGGGTCGCAAAGAGTCGGACACGACTGAGCGACTGAACTGAACTGAAGGAATAAGAATAATTTGCCTTTGATTTCTCATGGAATTAATTGATAATTAGCCTTACCCTTAAAGGTACTGCTGTAGTATTTTAACATGGATTATTAAATTTGGTTTTCACATTAAAGTTCCTCCAAAGTTGGATTATTATTTTTATTTTACAGACGATGTAACTGAGGTGCAAGTTTGAAGCAAGTTCTAAGTAGGCCTAGATGTGAGATTCAGGTTTTCAGAAGAAAACAGTGGTTTACTTTTAAATAGAACTCAGTGATTTGGAATGAATGTACTTCAGGCAATCAGTGTCATCAGTTCCTCCTTAATTCCCTTACCTTTAAAATGAAGAGGTTGAACCAAGTAATCTCTAAATACCTCTTTAAATGCTCCAGATGAGTATACTTTAAAAGCTTCAAGGGTCTGTGAGCTTGAATGAGAAAAACGTTAGTTACTTGTTTTCACTAATCTCTGACTGAAGTGTACCTACAAACCACAGCAAGTTAGCAATCCCTGTGACTGTCATCAATTGACATCATCTTTTTATATCATATTGTAGTTGTTATAGATACCTTGAAAATATCATTTATGTTGGTCATAATTTGGAAATTATGGTAGTTAATAGACTTGTTAGTGCTTGTTATATGTTAAAAAAGAAATTTATTGAATATTATATGAATTTTAAATATTTTGATAACCATATAATAGATTTTCTCAGTGTATGTATTTTTGCTTTAAAAAATATTCCAGTTTATAGTCTTAGCATACTGCCAAAGGAGTTTATACCACAAAATCGTTACATACCCCTGAGTTACATGTTCTCTGCCTTCACTGCAAAATGGCCCACGTTGATTTTGGTTTTGAAAGAGCTTTTGGACATTGCTTTTTTTAGGGGGTTGTGTATGGATGGGGGAATCATCTCTGCATTGCTCTTACACGTTTCCAGAATAATGAACTATGCTTATGTAACTTTCCACAAATACTAAGTAAGCTAGATAGAAGCAGAATGATGATGATGGAAGTAAATTCATGATCATCTCTAGTTTGTAAATCTTTTTTGGAAGAATTAGGTTTCTAAGTAGTCCTTCCATTTGAAGGATATAGGAAAAGACCTCTTACTTTAGGTTATCTGCTGTTGATTTTCCAAGCCAGGAGCACTAGCTTGCCAAGAACAGAAGTTACCCACACAACACATGTACTGCACAAAATATTTCTGAAACAGGAGATCAGTTGGAAGGCAGTATTACCTTAAAAACATAAGGGCATTTGCTGCTGAGTTTTTGTGTTGAGTGTGGGTTGTGATTTTTTTTTTTCCCTTTTTTCTTTTGTGCTTGCTTGACTCTTAGTAATTTACATATTAATAGGTTATGAGAAAGGTAATGGTAAATTCTTCATATTAGTCAGAATTAGGATTACACAAAACTCAATAGCTTAAATGGAACACAAAGACTGCTTGAGTTCTGTCCTGTGAGGAGTCTGTTATTCCATTTGTAATACATTTATCTTTAGATTGGATAGTGTGGGATTTGCATTCCCAAAGTTACAACTAGTTTCCAGATTCTTATCAGTCAGTATTAGGAGTGACTGTTTTTAATAGTGATAATGAGGCAGCTATTCCCAGGAGGAGATTTAGTCACTGGCAGAATTGTCAGAACCCTGAAATATTTTGGGAAAACCTAGGGTGGAAAAAACAAGCTGTTTCAAAAACAAAACATGACGGAAAAAGCTGCTTTGGAGGGGAAGATTAGATGGGGATGGATAAAGGTGGCAAGAAACCAAATGAACTTTACTAAGGCTGTAAGCTACCTAGAAGCCGGAAGAGATTAGTATTATTTACCTAAAGCACTCTAGTGTGAACATGAAGTTTTGAGTGTTCTAAGATTAAGTTGGTTGACAGCCACTCATCTGAAAGGATGTTCTTTGTGTGTACTGGCAAAGTTTAATTTGACTTTGACAAAGAGATTCTTCTGGCAGCAACCTGTTTTTGTTGACAGTTTGAGAAAATTTTGGGTTTTTTTTTTTTTTTTAATGTCAAAGACATATTTTACTGGCTTTAGAGGTATGTGTGTGAGGAGTGTTCATAATCCTACAAATCCATGATTAGGCAAAACAGAGATGAGAAATGTAAATTAACTATGACTTCAGGTATGTCTATCCCACCTCAATTTTAAGTGCAAAAGGAATCTTTTTTGATTAGGATTTCTTCACAGCCACTTGCCTACCAATATTTTGTTGTTCAGTCGCTCAGTTATGTCCGACTCTCTGCGACCCCATGAACTACAGAATGCCAGGCTTCCCTATCCTTCACCACCTCTCGGAGCTTGCTCAAACTCATGTGCATTGAGTCGGTGATGCCAACTAATCATCTCGTCCTCTGTCGTCCCCTTCTGCTAACATAACATCAGTCAGTTCAGTTCAGTTCAGTCGCTCAGTTGTGTCCGACTCTTTGCGACCCTATGAATTGCAGCACGCCAGGCCTCCCTGTCTATCACCAACTCCTGGAGTTCACTCAGACTCATGTCCATCGAGTCAGTGATGCCATCCAGCCATCTCATCCTCTGTCGTCCCCTTCTCCTCTTGCCCCCAATCCCTCCCAGCATCAGAGTCTTTTCCAATGAGTCAACTCTTCGCATGAGGTGGCCAAAGTACTGGAGTTTCAGCTTTAGCATCAGTCCTTCCAAAGAACACCCAGGACTCATCTCCTTTAGGATGGATGGACTGGTTGGATCTCCTTGCAGTCCAAGGGACGTAGGGACTCTCAAGAGTCTTCTCCAACACCACAGTTCAAAAGCATCAATTTTTTGGCGCTCAGCCTTCTTCACAGTCCAACTCCTCACATCCATACATGACTACTGGAAAAACCATAGCCTTGACTAGATGGACCTTTGCTGGCAAAGTAATGTCTCTGCTTTTGAATATGCTATCTAGGTTGGTCATAACTTTCCTTCCAAGGAGTAAGCGTCTTTTAATTTCATGGCTGCGGTCACCATCTGCAGTGATTTTGGAGCCCCAGAAAATAAAGTCTGACACTGTTTCCCCATCTATTTGCCATGAAGTGATGGGACCAGATGCCATGATCTTCGTTTTCTGAATGTTTAGCTTTAAGCCAACTTTTTCACTCTCTACTTTCACTTTCATCAAGAGGCTTTTTAGTTCCTCTTCACTTGCTGCCATAAGGATGGTGTCATCTGCCTAACTGAGGTTATTGATATTTCTCCCGGCAATCTTGATTCCAGCTTGTGCTTCTTCCAGCCCAGCGTTTCTCATGATGTACTCTGCATAGAAGTTAAATAAGCAGGGTGACCATATACAGCCTTGACGTACTCCTTTTCCTATTTGGAACCACTCTGTTGTTCCATGTCCACTTCTAACTGTTGCTTCCTGACCTGCATATAGGTTTCTCAAGAGGCCGGTCAGGTGGTCTGGTATTCCCATCTCTTGAAGAATTTTCCAGTTTATTGTGATCCACACAAAGGCTTTGGCATAATCAATAAAGCAGAAATAGATGTTTTTTTGGAACTCTCTTGCTTTTTTCATGATCCAGCAGATGTTGGCAATTTGATCTCTGGTTCCTCTGCCTTTTCTAAAACTAGCTTGAACATCAGGAAGTTCACGGTTCATGTATTGCTGAAGCCTGGCTTGGAGAATTTTGAGCATTACTTTACTAGCGTGTGAGATGAGTGCAATTGTGCAGTAGTTTGAGCATTCTTTGGCATTGCCTTTCTTTGGGATCAGAATGAAAACTGACCTTTTCCAGTCCTGTGGCCACTGCTGAGTTTTCCAAATTTGCTGACATATTGAGTGCAGCACTCATAACAAGCTCATAACATAACATAGCAAGCTGTAAAACCTTGTTTCATTTTCCTTAAATCCAGAAGTGATTCTATACCAAATCCAAACAAATCAAATCACTCTTAAAGGAATAAGTGAAAACATGTGTAGCTGCTTTGACTGGAGTATATCTGTCTACAGATTGTCTCAGTTCTCTGTGGTAAGCAGATTCCTCCTTAAATATCCTGTGCTGACCATGACTACCCTCATCTGGAGGTGCACAAGAGGATGTGACAGCGTTTACTTATCTGAACTGTGTTTTGTAAACTGACTGTATAATAACTTAACTAGCTAGTTAAGGTCAACCTGACAGCCATATAAAGAAAGATTAAAAATAAATACTAAATGCTATCAGTTGTATTTAATATGTTGTGTATTATAATTTGGACTTCCCTGGTGGCTCAGACGGTAAAGCGCCTGTCTACAATGCGGGAGACCTGGGTTCGATCCCTGGGTCGGGAAGATCCCCTGGAGAAGGAAATCGCAATCCACTCCAGTACTATTGCCTGGAAAATCCCATGGACAGAGGAGCCTGGTAGGCTACAGTCCATGGGGTTACAAAGAGTTGGACACGACTGAGTGACTTCACTTTTTGTAATTTATATGTACTGAAATCTTTTAGTGTCTAGGGTAATAAAGATATGAAAAAAACTGAATTTGTTGCCCCTTAAATGCTCATTCTCGAGTTTGTTGTGTTTTTTATTTGAATTTCTTACAGGGTTAAGTTTAGTCTTTTTGTAGCGTTTTGACAGAATTGTAGGCTTGCAGAGGGAAACCCTTTGTGCGATAGGAAGTCATTTGGTATAAATTGCTGTGGTAACTCCGTGAAGGACAACTGCTACCTTTTCCTGAGTTGGGCCAGGTTGGGTATCATATGATGTAGGAATATCCCAAAATAATAATTGGAGTTGCAGATGACTTAGAATATCAGACAGTAGGAAGATGATTATTAACTTTTTATTGTATGAGTAATCAACTGTAGAAAAATGGGAAATACAACAAATGAAAGGAGAACAGTTTCTTATTGGGAAAACTTGTAATCTGAAAAAAAAGAATCATGAACTAAATCAAGCTGAACTTGGTGCTAGTTTTTCTCATGTTTTTGTTTTGTATTTTTTCTATCAGTGTGTTAAATGCATAGTTTAATGATTCAATAGCTCTATAAGACTTGTTTTGAAAAGCAGCAGTTCTCCCGCTTGATCCCCCACTTCTTCCCTAGAGGCAAACGCTTTAATTTCTTATAGCTGATTCTTACCTCTGTGTTCTTGGAGGGGAGTAAAAATTCTTTCTCCTACTGTCCTCCTGGGTTCTGTAGCTAGGATCCTGTAAATGGACTGACAAGAGACATACAAACAAAGGAAAAGCATACACATTTATTTATTGATAATATAGATTTTGTGTGATGAGTCTACATAAGGAAATGAAAACCTGAAGAAGTGGTTAGGCCTGAGCATTTTTTTTTTTAAATGTGTATATGTAGTTATTTGGAGAAGGCAATGGCACCCCACTCCAGTACTCTTGCCTGGAAAATCCCATGGACAGAGGAGCCTGGTAGGCTGCAGTCCATGGGGTCACTAAGTCAGACACGACTGAGCGACTTCCCTTTCACTTTTCACTTTCATGCATTGGAGAAGGAAATGGCAACCCACTCCAGTGTTCTTGCCTGGAGAATCCCAAGGACTGGGGTGCCTGGTGGGCTTCTGTCTATGGGGTCACACAGAGTTGGACACGACTGAAGTGACTTAGCAGCAGTAGCAGCAGCATGTAGTTATTTGTGGACTTCCCTGGTAGTTCAGACAATAAAGAACCTGCCTGCAATGTGGGAGACCCAGGTTTGAGCCCTAGGTCTGGCAGATTCCCTGGACAAGGAAATGATAACTCACTCCAGTATTCTTGTCTGGAGAATTCCATGGATATAGGAGCCTGGCGGGCTACAGCCTGTGGGGTTGCAAAGAGTAGGACTGAGCGACTAACACACACATGTATGTATGTATTTAGTTACGGCTGCACCGGGTCTCCGTTGCCGTGCATGGACTTTGTCTTGTTACAGTGAGTGGGGCTTCTCTCTAGTTGTGGTACATCGTCTTCTCATTGCAGTGGCTTCTCTTGTAAAGTCATGCGAGTTCTAGAGCGTGGGCTCAGTAGTTGTGGCACAGGGGCCTTGTTGCCCCTTGGCATGTGGGATCTTCCCACAACAGGGATCAACCCTTGTCCCCCACATTGGCAGGTGTGTTCTTAGCCACTGGACTCCCAGGGAAATCCAGGCCTGAGCATTTTGATACTGAGTTTGAAAGAGTAGAAAGTCATGGAAGAATGTGATAGGACAAAGTAATATGAGCTATGGTTAATAAATGGGAAGCTTAACAAGGCCAGTTACTTTGAATTTCTCTTTGTCTGTTCATCTTCAGAAATAAGGATCCTCCCTTCCTCCAGATATAGGGAAGGCCTTTCTCACACCAGGGTTTTAGGACCTGCTTCAGAGTCCAAAAAGGTCAGTTAGTCCTTCCTGCACCTGTCATTTCTCAAATTTCTTCAGCTTAAAATAATCACTATGCCAAGGCACTGTATTTTGGGATAGCAAGTTCTGAACCTTGTCATTCTTAATAGCATTCTTGTATTCTGATTTCTTGATTTCTCAGCTTCCGGTATTATCTTTATTTCCTATTATGGCAGATGAAGATATAGTTCTTTTTCCACATCTCCAGGTACCTTTTTTCTTTTCCCATCTTGGTATAGGTGTTCATAACTGCTTAGATCAGTGTTCAGTGTTTACACAGTTAAGAGTGAATGTGCTATTCACAGTTAAGCCATTTAACAAGCTGTGAACACTTTTACTTTTCTATACAATTTTGGTTTTCTGTGAAATTTCTGTTTTTCTTTGTTGTTGCTTACTTTTATATTAATGCCTTTTACAGTTCAGATTGCAACTTGCCCAAATTTCCTTTCAGGAAATCCCAACACTTAAGGTATTCTATTAGCTTCTCAAATTCCTGAGTATATGGTCCCACATTGACTGGTTGCCCATTGTTTTTATGTGTACCTCTTATTTGGGTCTTCCCTTCACCAGCATCTTAGGGTTACTCTTCCTTTTTGTGTTGAGTTCTAGTTTTTTAGATCTCATATCTTCTTGTGTCTTACTTTGTCAGAACGTATTCTCCAATAGCTGCCTGAGAAAGGGAAGGTTTGATTTTTAATCAGCTTGGAGACTTTGAATGACTGAACCCATCTTACTCTGTCCTTACTTTTAATTGATAGTTTCGCTGGGTATAGAATTCTAGCTTGTAAATTTTCAAGGCATGACTTAATTGTTTTATAGTTTCCTCCAAGTTTACTGCATTGTTCTTGAAGCCGAAGTCATTAAGTTCCTAATTATTTATGTGATCAGTTCTTTTGTTTCTCAGTGTTTAAAATTGCACAATAATATACCTTAGTGTGAGTTTGGTTCCATCCATTGTGCTGAGCATTTGATGAATCCTTTCTGTCACGAAACTGTTTTGTTGATGTGTGTTAGTTGCTCAGTTGTGTCTGACTCTTTGTGACTCCCATGGACTGAAGCCTGCCAGGTGCCTCTGTCCATGAAATTCTCCAGGCAAGAATACTGGAGTGGGTTGCTATTCCCTTCTCCAGGAGATCTTCCTGACCCAGGGATTGAACCCAGGTCTCCTGCATCACAGACACATTCTTGATGACTTCTCCCTTTTTTCTTTTTATCTCCTTTTGAACTCTTATTATTCAGATATTGGACCTCCTGGACTCATGTTCCAGAATTCTTATGCTATTCTATTGAGTTTTTCATTTCAGCTCTTACAGTTTAAATTAGCAAGGAAGCATGCTTGTGATCACTTTCTGATTCTCTCTTTGTTGTCCTTTTTTTTTTTTTTAACATACTGTTCTTGCTTCATGTTTATATTATTTTGTGCTATATTTCTGAAAATATTAACGGTGTCTTTCTCTCCAGAATTTTCTTTTGCCTGTATAGTCTCTGTCAGGACTAGCTACATAATTTGCAGGGCTGAGTACAGTGTGAAAATGTGGGGCCCCTTGTTTAACATTATTAAAGAATTATAAGACAGCAACAGCAGAGCATCAAACCTAATGTGGAGCTCTTCAAAGTGCAGAGTGCTGTATGACTGCCCAGGTCTCTCAGCTTTCTTTTCCTATTTCCATTTCTATTTTTTTATACTAGAATGTCTAATGCTTGGCTGTTTCCTGATATTTAAGAGTTGGATCCTAAGAAGCTGACTGGAAGCTCTGAACGTGCAAGTAGGACTTAACCAATTGTGAGCTTTGAAGTAGGATGATCTGGCTGGTCAAATATAGTTTGAGAACTTGTCAATATTTTTATATTTTTCCTTGTAGACTAATCGCTGGGCAAATTCCCCAGAGACGTCTCTTCTAATCACTGCCTGGAAGTGAAGGCCTGGCTGTCAGTCTTTTGAGAAAGGTATTGACAAAGGGGTCTGGGCTTAGTGGGTAGTACTAGCACATCAGAGACAGTTGTTTTCAGGAACTTTGTGAGTGAGTTGCTACATACAACAATTATTAAAGATTGTATACAGACTTATTAAATGTTCTATTAAAATTAATAAATATAAAAGCTCACCACTCTCTGTTTACTGTATTACATTTTTAATTGTGGATGCTCTTGAGAGTATGTACATCTGTCTGTAGAGTGGGAATACCATGTTGTCACAGGCATCTCTTCTGAATTCTGCATTTAGTGACATTGGTTGCTTGAAGCAGCTATGGTAAGCAGCAAATATTACAAATAACTACCCTTGTTTCCCCCACTTCCTCTGCTCGCCAGACCCCAGCCAGTTGTTAGACGTTTGTTTATCAACACACTGGGGACTGGAATCTAGTACATATGTTAGCTTACACTGTCTTCACCTTACCTAGTGGTCTCCAGTCCATGTAAACCTCTGTTTATTTATAAACCTTCTTAGATTACCTTCAGTGTTGCATGGGTGAAGGAAAGGCATTTATCTGCCTGCCTGAGAGAGTGGAGGGGTACCTGAGAATTGCATTTCAGAAAGATTTTCTGTTAATTCTTCCCATTTATCCCCACTAAGCCTTTTGGAGGCCTATTCCTTGATGCTTACTTAGGATTCAGTTTTCTTGGGTCTTTGGGTCCTTTACCCCTTAACCATTTATTTTCCAGCTTTCAAAAATTTGTGGCTGTAATCTTCAGTTCTCTTCATCTCTGTGGGTTTTTATTAAAATAAAAGAAAGAAAAGGAATCCCTTGGTGTTCTGGGAAGGATCAGTGAATAGCTATGTGTTTAGTCCATCATCTTTACCCAGAAGTCTGGCGTCTAATTCTTGGGGGAAAAAAAAGATTAGGTAAAAGTAGACTCAACAATTTAAGGGAGTTCTCAGTAGGCTTAGTCAGCCTCCTGATTTGCAGGTCATGCATAAATGCAGTCAGGAAAAGATTCTACTGATTCTAGAATATTTTTCATTTCCAAAAAGAAGTAACCATCTGTAAGTAGATGTTGTTAGCTTTTCATATGGATGTGTGGGACATACAGAAATACAGGGCAGTTTTAGGTCATATAGTTTGGTATTACAGAGAATTGGAACCATAGTACCTAATTGTCCTAGATTCTGTAGCCATTCCAGTTGCCCAACAAGTGGCTGGATCTGGCAACCTGGTCACCTCATCTGCTCTTGTGGCAAACGTCTATTGCTCCCTCATGCAGTGAGTCTTCCAATTTTATGACTTTGTCTCCACTCCTAACTTCTGCTCAGATTCAGTGTGCTCATCTCCCCATTAGATTTGATGTGTTTGGGTGGTTAGACTCTCACTGCTGTTAATTTTACACCAGGCCGCCTCTTGGTCCACTAGCTTTCCTTTGTCTGTTTGCTGATGGTTGCCTTTTGGGTAAGGCAAGAGTTGAAAGGTGTTCGGATACCAGTGTAGCAACTAAAGTGAAAGAAACTGTTTGTAATGTCTCAGAAGGGAGTTGTGGGCCTCTCAGACACTTTCTCTTGGATTCAAGGAATGCAGCTATTTACATATATTAAAATTTTTTTTTGTGGCTCAGGGCAGTGACAGTTGTGGCTAAAAGGAACAGATATCTGACAGGATGTAAAAGGAATAAATATTTGATGCTCTGCATGTGAAATTAGATTAGATGTCTAGGCGAACCTTCTTTTTCAAAGCTGTGAAAATGGTTATAGCAATATCCAGTTGTTAAAAATTTCTGTTGAAAGGGCTCTGGTAAGTGCTGCTTATTGCCCCCTTTTTCAGTCTTCAGTTTTTCCTCCTTCCCTCATCATCTTTTGTGTTTTTAACTAGAGGATTTCCCCCCTCTGTTTATGAGATAGAGGCCAATCACTTTGCATGTGCTGTGGACTGGGGTTTTTTGTTGTTGTTATTATTTGTTGTTGTTCAGGCACCAGGTCTGACTCTGTGACCCCATGAGCTGCAGCACACCAAGCTTCTGTGTCCTTCACTGTCTCCATGAATTGGTTCAGACTCATGTCCATCCAGTCAGTAATGCCATCCAACCATCTCATCCTCTGTTGTCCCCTTCTTCTCTTGGCAAAGGAGTTTTTGTGTTTTAAAATCCGTTGTAATTTCTGGTGATCTCTCTGGGAAGAAATGCTGCTCTTTCTCAGGATGGCTTGGGGATTAGGCCAGGTTTTTTCCATATGATTATATGTTCTTTACAGAGAGTCTGAGGCTACTCTGATGGTTCAGCATTAAAGACCCTGCCCATGCAGGAGACTCAGGTTGGATCCCTGGATTGGAAAGATCCCTGGGAGAAGGAAATGGCAACACAGTCCGGTATTCTTGCCTGAAAAATCCCATGGACAGAGGAGCCTGGCAGGCTACAGTCCAAAGGGTTGCAAAGAGTTGGACACAACTGAGTATGCACCACCAAGAGTCTGGAAAGAATTTTTTCTGGGGTTTGAACTTTATTCGTACTAAAAAGTCTTTCACAAGTATAACTTACATCATCTTGAGGGACTTCCCTGGTCCAGTGGGTAAGAATCCACCTTCTAATGCAGGGATGCAGGTTCAATTCCTGGTTGGGAAACTACTATTCCACATGTAGCGGAGTGACTAAGACCACGTGACGCAGTTAGAAAGCCCGAGCAGCGCAGTGAGGACCCGGCGTGGCCAAAGTGAGACAATAAATAAAATAAAGCTAGGGTAAAAACCATCTTGACTAACATATTTAAACAGGCATCTTATGTGAAAACAATAAAATACTGTGAAATTGGAACTGCCTTGGGGTATCTAGGTCTTAACTGTCATGCTTGCCATAATCACTTCCTCAGAAACTGACGTGCATTTTGCTTGGCATTTCCCACAGCATGCATTTGAGATAGGAATTATAAAAATGGGGGACCTTGTTGGCATGGTTTGGGGAGAATTGTGGTAGCGTTATGGTACCTTTAAGAAAAGCTGATTCAGGCACTTGACTTTGTCAAGGTGATGGTGATTGCCTGCTTAACCAGCAGCCTCAGAGGAGTTTGTTTCCTCAGCCCCACATGATTAAGCAGTTAGCTCTCAGGTAGTGGTGTAACTTGGAGCTGCTGCCACACCTCTTGTGTTTTTGACATCAGATCAGATCAGATCAGTCGCTCAGTCGTGTCCGACTCTTTTCGACCCCATGAATCGCAGCATGCCAGGCCTCCCTGTCCATCACCAACTCCCGGAGTTCACTCAGACTCACATCCATCGAGTCAGTGATGCCATCCAGCCATCTCATCCTCTGTCATCCCCTTCTCCTCCTGCCCCCAATCCCTCCCAGAATCAGAGTCTTTTCCAATGAGTCAACTCTTCGCATGAGGTGACCAAAGTACTGGAGTTTCAGCTTTAGCATCATTCCTTTCAAAGAAATCCCAGGGCTGATCTCCTTCAGAATGGACTGATTGGATCTCCTTGCAGTCTAAGGGACTCTTCAAGAGTCTTCTCCAACACCACAGTTCAAAAGCATCAATTCTTCAGCGCTCAGCCTTCTTCACAGTCCACCTCTCACATCCATACATGACCACAGGAAAAACCATAGCCTTGACTAGATGGACCTTTGTTGGCAAAGTAATGTCTCTGCTTTTCAATATGCTATCTAGGTTGGTGATAACTTTTCTT
>NW_011494826.1:7280607-7305079 GCF_000754665.1 Bison bison bison | reverse complement strand
AGCCTTGATGAACTCCTTTTCCTATTTGGAACCAGTCTGTTGTTCCATGTCCAGTTCTAACTGTTGCTTCCTGACCTGCATACAAATTTCTCAAGAGGCAGATCAGGTGGTCTGGTATTCCCATCTCTTGAAGAATTTTCCACAGTTTATTGTGATCCACACAGTCAAAGGTTTTGACATACCCTAAGCTAAATGGTGGGACTTTTCCAATGGCTCAGCAATAAAGAAGCTGCCAGTGCAGGAGATGCTGGTTCCATCCCTGAGTTGGGAAGATGCCCTGGAGGAGGAAAAGGCTATCCACTCCAATATTCTCACGTGAAAAATCCCGTGGACAGAAGAGCCTGGCGGGCTATAGTCCAAAGGGCCACAGAGCGACTGAGCATGCAAGATAAATGGTAGGATTGTTTGTCAGTTATCAGCAAGGGTTTTGTTTTTTTCGTGCCTCCCTTCATTCGGTGGACACTTTTTAAACATGTATTTTAAGATGAGAAAGTTTAAAACATTTTTTATGTATAGTCATGGTCTTTTGTTAAAACTGGCTTGCTGTTGCAATAGCAGATGGGTGTGATAAAATGGGAACATGTCAACTGTAAAAAGAAACCAATGCAGATTAAATCACAATTAAAAATATCTCTAATATGAGTCACTAAAATGTTTTTCCTTTGGGTTGACTCTTAATATTGTGTCCTTTTTTTTTTTAAGTCATCTTTTGACAAAACCAAGGAATGAAAAAAAAAAAAAAAAAAGATACAGAGAAAATGACCAGGGGTGCCTTTGAAATTTCTTTATTCAAAGATTTTTAGAACATGGACTTTATCAAGTCAGAGAATCTTGAAAACAAGACAGTTACCTGTAAGAACAGGCTGATACGGGCTTTTTGCTTTTTCGAGTTGTCAAAAATGGATTATATTATCAGGAATATCTGATCCTCTTGTAATATAAGGAGTATCAGAAGAATATTATCCACAGATGCCTTTCAAATGGTGCCTTACATCCCTTATACCAGTGCCCAAAGTATAATATACCTAGCATACTTGATCTTTTGCTGAGACAGCTTGCAACATTTCTAACTGGTCCCAATGCTTAGCTCAGTGCTGAGCCCCAATAGGTGTTCAGCATTTGTTGAATAGAGAAATGAATCATTACGTGTCATATTTCCAAACTGGTGCTTTTCATAGCCATTCTTTGTAAAGCTGCTCCAGGGATTTGTCAGAAAAACTAATCTAACCATGTTATATTTCCCTTTAAAAAAAAATCTTCAGTGGCCCTCATCTACTTAAAGTTTTGCCTTTCAGACTTTCCTCTAAAATTATTTTGCCATTATAAAATTAGCATTCTGTGGTCAGAAATTCAAACAACATTGAAAATAGATGTGAAAAAAATGCATGTCCCTAACTCAGCTTCAAAACATCCAGTTTGCTGGGCAATATTTATATACCTTTCTATCTATTTTGCAGACTATAGTCTTTTCATTTTTGTTTTACACCATTGTGCTAAAATATTATGCTAAAATAGTGACACTTCATCCCTCCCCCATTGGCCCGGGTGAACTATTTAATGTCATGGAAATTAACCTTTTGTATATATTGCACATAATTAACCTTTTGTGTGTATGTTCTCCCAGTCTTTTGCTTGTCTTTAACTTTATGGTGTCTTTGCCCCAAGTAGATACTTAAAATTTGTATTTAGTCAGGTATTTCAGTGTTTTGTGTTTTTTGCTTCAGTTCAGTTCAGTCGCTCAGTCATGTCCGACTCTTTGCGACCCCATGAATCACAGCACACCAGGCCTCCCTGTCCATCACCAACTCCCGGAGTTCACTCAGACTCACGTCCATTGAGTCAGTGATGCCATCCAGCCATCTCATCCTCTGTCGTCCCCTTCTCCTCCTGCCGTCAATCCCTCCCAGCATCAGAGTCTTTTCCAATGAGTCAACTCTTCGCATGAGGTGGCCAAAGTACTGGAGTTTCAGCTTTAGCATCAGTCCTTCCAAAGAACACCCAGGACTGATCTCCTTTAGGATGGATGGACTGGTTGGATCTCCTTGCAGTCCAAGGGACGTAGGGACTCTCAAGAGTCTTCTCCAACACCACAGTTCAAAAGCATCAATTTTTTGGCTCTCAGCCTTCTTCACAGTCCAACTCCTCACATCCATACATGACCACTGAAAAAACCATAGCCTTGACTAGATGGACCTTTGCTGGCAAAGTAATGTCTCTGCTTTTGAATATGCTATCTAGGTTGGTCATAACTTTCCTTCCAAGGAGTAAGCGTTTTTTAATTTCATGGCTGCAGTCACCATCTGTAGTGATTTTGGAGCCCCCAAAAATAAAGTCTGATACCGTTAAGGAGTTACTTCCCACTAAGACTTTAAAATCATTTCTCATAACTGACAGTATTAAATTTTGCAGTTTATTCAGTCTGGCACTTTTATGTTTTTATGGTGTAGTAGGCATCTACGTTTTTACTCAGATATTTGGTTTTCTCAGTTTATTCAGACATTCTGCTTTTCCACTCACTGTGCGTCTAATCATTTAGATTCCTGTTTTCTTGAACTCCTTACATGTTTCTGCTCTGCTTCATACTGTTTTGGTTACTATAGTCTTAGCATAATTTTTTTTAAGAGTTTTATGTTTTTCCCAGTTCAGATCTTATTCTTTTTCATCTACTTTTAAAATGTAGATAAGAATCACATACCATAAGATTCACCTTTTTAAACAAATAATTTTTATTTTGGCCTTACCATTTGGCATGCAGGATCTTAGTTCTCCAACCAGGACTGGAACCTGCACTCCCTTGAGTGGAAGCAGAGATTCTTAACCACTGGCCCACCAAGGAAGTCCCAGGCTTTTCTTTATTGTGGTGAGTGGGGAGTACTCTCTGGTTGTGGTGTGCTGGCTTCTCATTGCAGTGGCTCATCTTGTTACGGAGCACAGGCTCTGGGGTGTGTGGGCTCAGTGGCTGCGGAACACAGGCTCTGTAGTGGCTGCACGCAGGCTCAGTAGTTGCAGCTCCCAGGCTCTGGGGCACAGGCTCAACAGTTGTGGTGCACAGGCTTAGTTGGGGCTCCCCTGGTGGCTCAGATGGTAAAGAATCTGCCTGCAATGCAGGAGACCTGGGTTTGACCCCTGAATCAGGAAGATCCCTTGGAGGAGGGCATGGCAGCCCACTCTAATGTTCTTGCCTAGAGAATCCCATGGACAGAGGAACCTGGTGGGCTACAAGTCCATAGGGTCGCAAAGAGTCAAGACATGGCTGAAGCGATTTGGCATTCCCGCACACACAGGCTCTGCAGCTTGTGGGATCTTTCCAGATCAGGGATTGAACCCGTGTCAATTATTAAATAATAATCCATTTTTTCTTTATATTATGATTTATCTGTTCATCCACTGGTGGAAATCTGGGTTGTTTTCCCCTTTGGCTATTCAAGTGTAGTGCTGCTATAAACTTGTGCACAGTATTTTTTAAGTACCTCTTTTGGGTACATACTTAGGAGTTGGAATGCTGGGTCATGTGGTAATTCTTTTTAAAATGTTCTGGTTTTGTTTTTAATTTTGATCTTTTATATAATAAGTTTTTGTACTATTAAACCAAATAGTTTTTAATGTGATTGTTTAATTTGAAAGCACCGTAACATGTAGTGTGCAAATAATTACAGATTTTCTTTCAATGTTTCAATCTTTTTTTTTTTGGTAATATGATGGCTGGCATCTTCATTCTTGATTCTGAGAGGGAGTATTTTTAATGTTTTGCTAGTGTGTATGCTGTTTTCTGTAAATTTCTGGTAGAATCCTTTTGTTAAGATAAACTTTTACTCTATCTCTAGTTTGCTAAGAACTATTTTTTAGAATTAGGAATAGGTGCTGGAATATTATTTTCTTTTAAGAATTTATTAAGATGTGGCATCTCTCCTTTAAACTGTTAATGTTTTGGAAGATTGGGCTTGGTACTATAATACTGGTGCTTTGGTTGATTCTCGGTTACTTCAGTGGATTTTTCCTCCCATTCAGACCAGTCAGAAAACCAATCTGAGAACCTCTGTTCTGGACATTTCTATAGTGCCAAGTTCAGTGATGGTGTAGAGCTGTGCATGTTAACATACACTCTAGCATGCTGGGAAGGATTGAAGGCAGGAGGCGAAGGGGGCAACAGAGGAAAAGATGGTTGAATGGCATCATCAACTCAACAGACATGAGTTTAGGGAAGCCTGTCATGCTGCTGTCTGTGGGGTCGCAAAGAGTCGGACACTACTTAGAGACAACAACAACAGACATTTACTTTCTTCAGTCCTCTTAGTCCCTTCATTTGTTCCTGTAAATTAAGCAATTTAAAATCTTGTTATTCAGAGTTAAGAAGCATACTCCTTTACATGTTTATAAATATACTCCATAACTGCCTCTGCTGGTCCTCCTACCTCATTCCTGATTAAAAAAACAAAGCTACAGAATGCTTTGAATTTTCATTTGGAAATTATATCTGTTTCTAGGGCTCTCATCACCCTAGTAACAAGGAGCCAACTCCATTACTTTTCAAAAGGACCTAAAAACAATCCAAATACCTCTTCATAGGTGAGACTGCAGGCCGGCTCAAGGTGTGTCTAAACATTCTCAGCGCGCACAAAATAGAACTGAGGTAGTTTGCAAAGGAGAAGAAGTAAAATCTAAAATCTGGAGTTGAGAGGCTCCATCACTTCCAAACAAATCTTGGTGGGCTCTACTTGCTGCTTGAGGATGATCAAGTAGCTTCCTATTAATAAGGCTCATTAATATGATTACCACACTCCACCCTCTAGTCCACATTGAAGATGACTGGTAGAGAAGGTCTAGGGGACTAGAGAATCAAAGAAGGTGAAGGTTAGAAGTGATATTTACTTATTTACTTGATGCACCACATAGCATGGAGGATCTTAGTTCCTTGACTAGGGATCAGATTTGCTACCCCTTTAGTGGGAGCTGAGTCTTAACCACTCGGCCACCAGGGTTAATCACCAAAAAGTAACTTTTAGATTTGGGCCAAATTGTGTAGGTGGGGGCCACAGGTAATCTTTGGTATAAACATGTTGTGGTTAGATTTTGAAGTGCCTTGTCTTAGATCTTTCTATGGGACAATGTTGTTTGGGGCCTGTGTCTTTAGAGATTTTCCTTAACAGTTGGTTTAAAGCTAAGATCTGAGAAGAACGTTGGTGGGAAGAAAAAAAGATAGATTGTGATTTGAGATTTGCCACCTGAAACATCTACCCTGATTTTATCTAATCTTTTAGCTTATGAGTAGAATTAAAGAGCTTAGGAAAATCAAAGTATAATTGATTTTAGACTAGCCAAATCATTTTCTGTATGGATAATGATGAACCCCCTAAAAGCATAAGTTTAATTGTTATATCAGGAAAAAAGGAAAGTTTGAGATGCTTATTAGATATCCAAGCAGAGATTTCAGATAGTCAGTTTACAAATCTGAAAGGTTGGGGGCTAGCCACTTTGCGCAGTGTTTTGGTTAATTTATTAACCGTTACCCCTGGGGGTGTGGGGAGCCTAGACTGTTAGTTCCCAAACTGTTTGAGGAGCCCTGAGGCATCATAGCTAACTTGGGCAGAATATTTCAAATTTCCAGGAAAAGAGTACAGATGGTGCATCTGTTTTTTAAAAGTTTTAAAAAAGATGTTTGAGTTCTGTGCATGTGTGTGTGCCCTATGCTGCTGGCATCAACCGAGAGCAGTTTTTGTATGTGCACCTATTGTTTCTTGGAGAAGGAAATGGCAACCCACTCCAGTATTCTTGCTTAGAGAATCCTGTGGACAGAGGAGCCTGGTGGGCTGCCCGTCTATGGGGTCGCACAGAGTCGGACACGACTGAAGCGACTTACCATGCATGCATGCATTGGAGAAGGAAATGGCAACCCACTCCAGTATTCTCACCTGGAGAATCCCAGGGACAGAGGAGCCTTTAGGGCTGCTATCTATGGGGTTGCACAGAATCGGACATGACTCAAGTGACTTAGCAGCAGCAGCAGCTGTTGTTTCTTACAGAAGAAATCCTACATAAGCAAACATGAAATTTATATCTTACTCAAATCATTCCCCAGTGTATCAGTATACCACACAGCAGAACTTATTGTATTTAGAAGTTCCTGGAGAATGGGGTAGAGCATCTACCCTGAAAGACAGAAAACCACTGCCTGGAAGGCCAGGAAAGGACTGGTGGAGAATTGCACAAAATGTCTTTAAAAAGCAATTTATTTCTAAAATTCTTGCATATTTTGCATTCTTTCTCCAATTATATTATCCCATTCTTAAACCTTAAAAATGATTCAGGTTAATTCCATGGAATAATAACATTTGTGGCAAGAATGAATGGTTAGGTACACTCTTCTCTTTCAAGTGAGTATATTCTTCAACTTTGAGGTATGATGATTCAGAAAATTAGGGAGAGTTGAGAACTCTTGGATGCCATCAGACATCTTTAGAAGAACCATAATCTAGCAAATGAGCACTTAGATTTAGAACTGTGAATGGAATTAGTTGAAACTCAGAAGAGTAGGAACACCTAGTAAGTTAAAATCCATTTAGGTAATCGGGTGAAGAAAGTATGTAATAAGTGGAAGTTGATTAGGCCTTAAGGAGGAGCTTAAAAACAAAATTTTAAGCCATGTTTGTTCTGCCTTTAGGAGAATGGTGGGGGATGAGGCTGAATCTTCCTATATTGAATGAGTTCTTGGGAGGGAGAAATACTGACTGTTGCTTAATCAGCTTAAACTGAATTCTTCCTTAGATTCTTCTTCTTTCTTCATTTTTTCATACATAACTCAAACCTCCTGGTTTAATACTAGAAAGGGGACAGTATAAATGGAGGACTCAGGTATTCCAGTTTCTGAAATCTTATGCCTGAATAGGGCTTCCCTGGTGGCTCAGAGGTTAAAGCGTTTGCCTGAAATGTGGGAGACCCCGGTTTGATCCCTGGGTCGGGTAGATCCCCTGGAGAAGGAAATGGCAACCCACTCCAGTATTCTTGCCTGGAGAATCCCATGGAGGGAGAATCCCATGGAGGGAGGAGCCTGATAGGTTACAGTCCACGGGGTCGCAAAGAGTTGGACACGACTGAGCGACTTCACTTTTTTTATGCCTGAATATATCATTAGTGCAAGATGCACATACCTCTCACTTCCATTGCCCTCCATATTTACCTTTATGTATCATATGTGTTTTATTCATGTCACCCACCTAGAACCCAGGTTTGATGAGAATGAGGATTTTTGTACTTGGCAAATGTTATACCTGCAACTTCTGAAAGATTTCCTGGTACATGCTCAATATATGCTCGATAATAGTGAATTATTGAAAGATCTGTTCTGTAAGATTTGAATAGAAGGAGAAATAATTACCCTTTAAAAAATGATTGTATTTCTTTTTGGCTGTGCTGGGTCTTTGTTGCTTTGCACGGGCTTTCTCTAATTGCGGCCAGCGGTGCTTCTCTTCCTTGAGGTGCATGGGCTGCTTATGGCGGTGGCTTCTTCTGGTGCAGAGCACAGGCTGTAGGGTGCTCCAGCTTCAGTCGTTTCAGCTCCTGGGCTCTAGAGCGAGGCTTTGTCGTTGTGACACATGGGCTTAGTTGCTCCTTGGCATGGGAATCTTCCCGGATCAGGGATCAAACCTGTGTCCCCTGCATTGGTAGGTGGATTCTTACCCACGGGTTACCAGGGAAGCCCAGAAATAATTACTTGAACATTCAAATTAGAGACTGGAAATGGTTCTATACTTGTGAAATGGAAGAAAATTCACCAAAGGTGAATTTTTTAGGTTTAGGATTGGTGAAAATCCTCAGAGTTAAGGGGCCTTCTCTCTCTATGCCTGTCTAGAAAGTAGCAGTTTGAGTGCATCACCAGCGTTGCCTGTCTGGATGATAGGCCAGCCTTTTCTGTAGTTTTAATCAAATCACTGTGGTATGTACTTACAAATACATTAATAGTTTTTCCTATGCTGCTGTCATCCTCTTTTTCACTGTACAACTTCTGGTCTTGGGAGCAGTATCTTGTAAATTTGAAGAACGTATGAATACCATCCAAAGGAAGAAATTTATTGAGGCCCTTCAGTATGAGTAGAATTGAAAATTTTTTTACATTATAATGTAATTAAATATATATGAACAAAACTAGTAAACTTTGTATGCTCCTCGATTTACACAACTATCAAGAGAAAATAGGTACATGATGTATACAATACTTCAGTATTTTTTGATGTTACTTTGAATAAAGTTTGGAAGCTAAATTGACACATGCAGTACAAATGCTGACATTCAGTCTGCAGATTCTTTAGTGTTTGTCAGGTTTTAAAGATGCGGTGGTTACTCACAGTACTTTTTCTCCATTTGAACTGCTGCTGAAACCTTTGTTAACATTATTTGGCTTTCATTTTGAATTAGAGTTTCAAACATTGGAGCATATCTGTAGGTATTAAATAATTATTTTCCAAGCAAATTCAGGAACTGAAGAATATTCTATTTAATCATGCATTAGTGTTTTAATATTTTTCTCACATAAACATTCCGCTCAGTAAAAGTAAGAATTAGAGTGAATATTACCCTCCATGACGACATTCAGTGTTGTGTGCAACCCTGAATAGAGGGGTTTTTTTTTTTAAAGAGAACGAAGTGTTGACTTTTTATTTATTTATTTCCAGCTGCGCTAGGTGTTTGTTGCTGCACGCAGGCTTTCTCTAGCGGCCACTCTTGGTTGTGGTGTGAGGTCTTCTCACTGCGGTGGCTTCTCTTGCTGCAGAGCATGGGCTCTAGGTGTGTGGGCTTAGTTGCCTCTCGGTACGTGGAATCTTCCCACACCAGGAATCAAACCCGTGTCCCCTGCATTGGCAGGCCGATTCCTAAACACTGGACCACCAGGGAAGTCCTGAATAGGCTGATGTTAAAGTGTCTACTCTCTTCCCTTGTAGCTCAGTTGGTAAAGAGTCTGCTTGCAATGCAGGAGACCCGGGTTCGATCCCTGGGTCGAGAAGATCCCCCTGGAGAAGGAAATGGCAACTCACTCTGGTTGTTGCCTAGAGAATCCCATGGACAGAGGAGCTTGGCAGGCTACAGTCCATGGGGCTGCAAGAGTTGCACACAACTTAGCGGCTAAGCCGCCACCACCAAAGTCTGCTTACATTTGAACCTGGTCTTAGCACTGTCACCTCTCAGGTGATGCATGTTAGCTTTTGGTTGCTCCCGGGACATTTTTAGTTCCTTGCTAATCACAGTAGAAGATGTTTTAGATACAGAGCTTTTTTAGATTGTCTTAAAACTGGGAGGGAAGTTTAATACAAGATGTTTAATACAAGATGGGACTGAGTGTCAGTTCCTGAAATAAAACATATTGAAGAATGTTTTCAAAAAAGAGAACTTGGTGAGCCTCTTTATTTATTTAAATCTTTTATAACTTAAAATATGATGTTTTAAATTTTTAGCGTATCAGAAGATGTTGACCTCTGAAATAATGACTACATCACTACTGTGATCTTGAGCAGGTTTCAGTTTCTGGGCTTTTATCTCCTTTTTCGCACAGTGGTTGCGGGCTGTGAACTACAAAAACACAGAGGAATATGAAGTTTGTGGTGACATGAGGACCTCAAGGGGATAGGTAGGCATGCAGAGATTGGGGAGAAAGGAGCAGCTGGCACAAAGGCCCCAACCTGCAAATAAGCTGAAGAACAGAAAGAGGGCTAAGTGAGATCTTTATGAAAGTGCTTTGTAGATACAAAACATTCCTTGCAGCTCAGGTGCAGTTACATTTAGGAAAGATGTTTGTTTTCTTTTTCCAATGGACTGGTTTGTTAGCTACAGGGCCATCTTGCCTAGCGAGTAGGATCCTGCTTTGAGGATCCTGCTTTGAGGATGGAAAGCAAGAATTATACCCATGAGTCACAAATTCTAGCAGTTTGTGAATTAGGATTACTGTTATGTTATTGTACTAATAATCTTGTATATAAGATTGGGCAATAGGACAGAGGAATAAGCTTGTTAATAAAAATTTAGGGGAGAGAGTTTTGTTTGGCTTTGCTGTTTGGTATCTGTAGTTTTGCATCTATTTAACCCAGCACTGAAATCTGATCAGGTTTTCCTTTGTGGTTGCTTTGTTAATAATTGAAGTACCTCACGGTTCTGGGTGTGAATTCTGCATACTTTATATAACTAATTTAGAACCAGGGAAGTTAGGGCTTTCTATTGAAGTAATTAAATCATTATGGTGTTTTTTTAGTGTAAGTTACATATATTTCTGTGTAAGTTACGTATATAATATATATACGTAATATATATATTATATACTTTGTGTAAGTTATGTATATAATATATATACTTATATTTCTATGTAAGTTATGTGTATAATATATATACACAGAAATAACCAAAACATTATAATAGGACATAGTTTATGGTTTTATATACCTTAAAGATGGAAGTTTAAAAATTTTCTTTGTGTCCTCTTTCTAGTTTGGATGTGCAGGAGCCTGTTTATCATCAGTTTTGTTAACACTGATATTGTTTTTTTTTTTAATCTATAAGTAAACATGTCCTTAGACAGCTGTGTTTAATATCCTAAAGAATCATGTGGAGACTTCACAGTGTTTCTTACCAAAACTTAGAATCTATATATTTTAGTATTTAAAGGATGCGGCTGGGGCTTTGAAAATGAGACAGAGGTTGCCTAACTCATAGCTGAATGCCTGCATATCTAGATTGTTCTGTTCTGGAGGTTCTTAGTAACATGGAAGTTTTTATTGTAGCTAAAGTGACAGTACGTGGAAATGTGTGTGCATGGCTGGTGAGCAGGATTTTCTTTAAAAGCTGATACTGCATAGGAATGTCTTAGGTAATTAGAGCGCTGGAAAAATGCTGCTGCTCAAGCCCAAGTACTTTTTGTTTTACAGAAAACTGACCATGGGCTGGAGAGCCTCTGCGTCTCCACCTCACACACCTCCCATCTCTGAGAGAGCAGGGCACTAGATCAGGAAATGATGGGTGGAGCTGCTTAGTTGCATCAACTTCCTGGGCTGCCCAAGCATTGATTAGTCAGACACTCCTAATGTTCCAGGATCGGCTGGCTTCTTTTAAGTCCTCAGGCTTGACATTCATGCTCATGAAAACGCTTGGCATGTGCAGGGCACTTTGCTGCATGCTCTAAAAGAGATACAGAAAGGAGTAAGATTATTCTTACCTTTCAGGAGCTTTACAGTGTAGTAGGGGAGATGAAGACAAGGTAGACATGGTAAGGGACCCAGGAGAGTATTCTGAGAATTCAGACAAGGCTTATGGTAATGTTGATGGGTAGGGCTGTCGCTGAGGATGAGACCTAGGCAGGGAGGGACCCAGTTCCGTTTCAGTAGCTCCTATGGTTAAAGAGTGATAAAGTGGGGAAGAAAGGTCAGATGGCTACTGTGAAGGTGAAGGCAAAGGAGGAGGAGGAACCAAAGCAGCAGCTATTTAATCATAAGCCCTGAGATTTCCCCAAAATTCTGTCCAAAATTGTTTTTGTGGATATTCTGGCACTTTTCTGGGGCAGAGAACTCAGACCTTTTCTCAGATTCTGAAAAGGATCCAGGTTCCAAGAAATTTGAGAATCAGTGTGCTGAGTTTTCAACCTTAGATGACTGAGAAGATGTTGAGGCTTTGTAGAGAAAAAGGAGATCATGTGGCACAACTTTTCTTGTGGGAGGTAAGGTGGAATTTGGGGCTTATTTCTGAGATTATGAAATAGTCCCCTGAGTGGGGAGGTGGCCTTGTCAAACTGGGTGTCCCACCTAGCAAGTTAGATGGATCCATTAATGATGTGGTGCAACCCCTAAGGGCAGGTGTTTTCTTTCAGAGGAGCTCCTTAACGTTATCCCCCTGTATTTGGAGTCCGGATTGATGAAGATGTGGGAGACGAGGATGCTACTGTAGAATAATTCTGGCATTTTTCTTGGAATTCCTTTGTGTAAAGTGATCTGTACTTGACCCAATGAGGGATTTATAAAATTTCAGACAGGGATATACTCTTAAGGAGTTGATGGTATGTAGCTTTTTCTTTGGCTTTTTGTTCAGCTTGGATCTGTGTATGTTCAGTTATCTTTGGGGCTTTGATTATTTCCTGGGCAAGAGAAACATTTCTATTAAAATGAACTTAAAGTGACTGTTGTCTGTGACAGTTGTAAATATACTGTACTTGTAATTAGGAACCTCTGTACAGACCATTTAGTGACTTGTAGACAAATCATGTGATTGTTTTACTAATTGTTATATAAATATATGTGTATATACACATACATGGCCTCATATAAAATATTATGAAGCACATTTTAAAAATGACCCAGCAGGAATTCCCTGGTAGCCCAGAGGTTAGGGCTTTGTGTTTCCACTGCAGAGGGCACAGGTTTGATCCCTGGTCAGAGAACTAAGATCCTCACGTGCCACGTGGCAAAGCGCCCCCCCAAAGAAATGACCTAGCATTTAGTATTTGTTATACTTAGTTGGTCAGCTTCCACACGGTTAGCTTCCACATTTGTGAAATGGGAATAATAAATAATAATAGTAATTTTATGTATCTCATACAATTGTCCTGAAGATGAAATTAATACATATACATACAAAATCAAACTCCATAGTTTACAGCTTAAGTACTCAGTAGATATCAATGGTTACATTATTAATAATATTAATATTTTAATATTAATAATATAATTTCCCCCTTCCCCATGAGTGAATGTGGGGGGTGACTGTTGTTAGAAGAGAATTTGCAATAAGATATCTTTAAATAGCAAAATTTCACATGTATTTATTTAAATGTTTATGTTTTTCTTTGAAGTTGTGAAAGTTAAGAGCATTTTTTGCGAGGCAGATTCAGGCATTAAGCTGCACATTTAGGTTACAGAATGAGGGCCTGGAAGTCATATTCGTTTGAGAAATGAGTTGCTTGGTCTTGACCACTGTTGTCTTTCAGTTCTTTTTTGACTGCCTGTGTGTTCGTCTCTCTTTTCTTATCTTTTTTGTGCCTTCTGGTTTATTTCCTGTTCAGTTTTCAGTAAAGGGCGTGAAGAACTTCTGTTGGTTGGTGCCCTGGGTCTGAACCAGGAAGGAGTACTGCATCAAACAGCCTGGGGCTTATCTGGGACGGATTTAACAATAATCCCTGCAGAGCTCCCTAACCAGGGAACCTGTGAATTCCAGTTTTCTCCCTCTAAATCAGAGGGTATGCAGTTCAACTGTGTGTGCATAATGGACATTTCTGGACTCATCCATCTATCGTTTTCAGATGCTTCCATTTATTTATTTCTCCTTTTAAAAAACCAGTAATTCTGAGAATATTTAGTTAGGTAACAAATACAGAGATGGTTGGATGGCATCACCGACTCAACGGACATGAGTTTGAGTAAGCTCCGGGAGTTAGTGATGGACAGGGAAGCCTGGCGTACTGCAGTCCACGGGGTTGCAAAGAGTCAGATATGACTGAGTGACTGAACTGAACAAATACAGAAATAATAGAATGATAAACCCCACTTTGCTATTGCTCAATAGCAATAATTTCAATAATTTGTCATCTAATTGCCAATCTTGCTTGATCTGTACTCTGAACCACTTCTCCACCTTTTTTTTTTAATGTGGACCATTTTAAAAGTCTTTATTGAATTTGTTATAATATTGCTTCTGTGTTTGTGTTATTTTTTTTGGCTCCGTACCCCCTGCATTGGAAGTCAAAGTCTTAACCACCAGACCACCAGGGAATTCCTTCTCCCATGTTGTTTTGAAAACGTATCATTTAAGCTTAAAAGTTTTTAGGATGTATATCTAAGGGATGAGGACTTAAAATCACATACATACATGCACACATATATATTAACTTTTTCTGTCTCCTGTATTTCCTCTGAGACTAGTGCTAAAGAATAGAACTGAATTTTTTTAAGTGTCTTTTTTCCCCCCATCAGGAGTATGTAATGTCTGGTTGTGTTTCAGTTTCGTGATGTTAGCAGCTACTGATAATCATTGCCTAGATCCATTAATTCAGTAAAATTTGGAAAATGGTGATATCTATCATTCCTTCTGTTTATTTTGAATCAAAACCTGTCAGGAAATAAAATTTTACTTAATGCATTTAATGAATTAAATATTTTATTTTGAATTAATATTCTCTTTCTCTGACTTTGTAGTAGTGATTAAATATAGTACATGATTTGGTGTTGAGATGTTCTATATGCTGTGTAGGGTAGCTGATTACTTCAGGATGACTTCAGACCCACCTAGTTCATCAGCTTATGAAATTGTCTTAGATTGCTTACTGGTGGTTATTTCCTAGCAAGAAATAATTATTAGGGATAAATATGCCTTGTAATTAGTGTGTACTTGCCTACTTGTATATTATTAATTGCTGTTTTAAAGTCTTATTTGCTTATATAAGTCATTTCTTTTAATGAACTTATACAATTAATTCAAAAAGTCATTTCTGGGCAAAAAAAATATGATTGATTAAAAATCATTTCTGGGTCAAAACTGTGTCTGCTTAGTGTAGTTAACTGTGGGATTACTTACTGAAGACCTTAGTTTCAAAATTGTGCTTTTTTTTTTTTTTGGTAAACTTGTAGAAGGGAGGCTTGGAAGGTGATCTGATATTGTTGAGTTTTGTAGTTTACAGTAAGTCCTATTTCTTAACCTGCATTTTTACATTTGAGTATTATTCACTGGGTTGTGGTGCCCACTTGATATCTTTGATGACCTTCCAGATATTCCTGTTAATATGTATTATATGAGTATTTTTGTTTGTTTATGGAAAGAATTAATTTGTTTAGAAAAACCCCATCATGTCTTTGGTATTTCATTTAAAGCAAGAAGCTGAAACTGGTGAACTGGAGAGTGATAGATCAATCTCAGGCCTAGTGGTCGGAGCAGCTCACAGAGAAGTTAATGACAGTATCTGTGGTGGGGTTAATAGGAGAGACTTTATTCAGTGAGTCTAAAAGTGACCAGATAACTAATACATTAGAGAACTAATACATTCTTACTATCTTCTTTACTCTCTTCACATCTTGTCAGGCTCAGTGCTCCTCAGGTGAGCTGAATTTGAATTCCCTTTCTAATCATAGCTGATAAGTGTAATTGAATTTATTCTTCATATATATCTGCAGTGGGGAAAAAAACCTGATTTTTTCAATAGTATTCCAGATGGATCTTTAGTAACTTAATTTTTAGGTAATGCTTTAGAAAATAATAGTATAATAAATCGTTTTAACAAATAGCAGTTTTGTTTTCTGAGACACTTGCCACACATTCTTCTTGCCGCTAGTGCCGTGTTGAATCCAGCAGGCTATGGCCAGCCAGTTGCGGTGCTTGTGCAGTAGGGACGGATATTGATCCTCTCTCTGGTTCCCAGATTCAGGCTGTATAATGTAGAACACATCATTCAAATCCAACGAACGTTTTTTCAGTAAAATTCTAGGGCAGTAGTGGTATACCAGGTAGACAAGGGTCCCTGTCCTTGGGGGCTTACATCTTAGTGAAATTATATCCACAGAGTTCCCTAGGTCGAATTCTATATAAACTCGTCCTTTGCCCAGTTGTGTGAACAGGTCCAAAGCTGCTTTTTGAGGAAGGTCAAAGAAAGTACTTTTGCATAGAGAGTAGCCAGGTTTAAAAATTTCACAGCACAATGTTATTTTTGCTGGCTGCCTTTGGTATTTAGAAAATAATGGAGCTTCTTTCACTAAACAAGATCTGCTAGTGATTTCTGCCTATCGCTGCTGCTGCTGCTGCTGCTGCTAGGTCGCTTCAGTCGTGTCCGACTCTGTGCGACCCCATAGGTGACAGCCCACCAGGCTCCCCGTCCCTGGGATTCTCCAGGCAAGAACACTGGAGTGGGTTGCCATTTCCTTCTCCAGTGCATGAAAGTGAAAAGTGAAAGGGAAGTTGCTCAGTTGTGTCTGACTCTTCGAGACCCCATGGACTGCAGCCTACCAGGCTCCTCTGCCCATGGGATTTTCCAGGCAAGAGCACTGGAGTGGGTTGCCATTGCCTTCTCCAATGCATGAAAGTGAAAAGTGAAAGTGAAGTCACTCAGTTGTGTCCGACTCTTCGCGACCCCATGGACTGCAGCCTACCAGGCTCCTCCATCCATAGGATTTTCCAGGCAAGAGTACTGGAGTTTCTTAGTTTAGATTTTCTGTAATAATATATTTTTTTCTCTTCTCCCCTCTGCCCACCTTTAGTGTTGGCTAGTAGGATTAAAAGTTACTCTGATACTGTTTGGTTGATCATTAGCTACTTCCAGGCCTTTGGAAGGTAGCTAAATGTAAACATGATTACTTTGTGTACTCAAAGAAAAGTTTTATATGAGATGTGTTATCAGATCAGATCAGTCACTCAGTTGTGTCCGACTCTTTGTGACCCCATGAATCGCAGCACACCAGGCCTCCCTGTCCATCACCAACTCCCGGAGTTCACTGAGACCCATGTCCATCGAGTCAGTGATGCCATCCAGCCATCTCATCCTCTGTCGTCCCCTTCTCCTTCTGCCCCCAATCCCTCCCAGCATCAGAGTCTTTTCCAATGAGTCAACTCTTCGCATGAGGTGGCCAGAGTACTGGAGTTTCAGCTTTAGCATCATTCCTTCCAAAGAAATCCCAGGGCTGATCTCCTTCACAGTGGATTGGTTGGATCTCCTTGCAGTCCAAGGGACTCTCAAGAGTCTTCTCCAACACCACAGTTCAAAAGCACAACTACATAAAACCCAGTATGTGATTTTTGTCGTAACATAACAATTTGGTCTCCTCAGTGCCTAACTATTGGCTTTCTGTAGTGTAGATTTCTCACATTTCCCATTGGAAAAATACTCATTTTTCACTTCAGTATTTAAACCGGCTGTGATAAGCTCCAATAACAGCCACAAAGCAACTTTCTCTGTTTTCTATTGATCATAAACTTCATTTCTTTACACGTGGTAATTCTTAAACCTTGACCACCCAGTGAAGACTGCTACTGCAGTCTTGATTCAACAAAGTATACAGGGATGTGGTAGAAGAATTACTAAACAGCTGGGCAGGACTGAGATTTAGGCGGCTTTCTTTGATAAACACTGGAGGTCAAGTCATCCCCTCCCTGCTTTCACCTCCACCCAGGATTGCTGACAAGAATCTTACATTTGTCTTCATCGATAATGGAAGCAAACTATTTTGCTTGATGCTTTAGTATTTGTTATCCTGAATTTTTACCTTTTCCCTCCTTCCTGAGGGATAAACCATTTTTAAATTTAGTGGTTTAGTATATAGAAATAGATATTTAATAAGGACCTACTATATAACACAGGAACCTCTTCTTAATACTCTGTAATGACCAATATGGAAAAAGAACCTAAAAAAGAGTAGATACATGTATATGTCTAACTGGTATACTTTGCTGTACAGTAGAACTAAAGCAACATTGTAGATCAGCTGTACTTTAATAAAATTAAAAATAAAATTTAGTTGTTTATAACAGTGTTATCGGGCCAACTTGTGCCCAGTGGGCTGTTAGGTTGCTTGGCTCAAGATTGAGGCTCAGGATGGAGTGGTATGAGTACACTGGCAGACAGGCACAGTGTGGGTGCTGCATTTACACTTGAGAATTAGTTGCTGTTCTGATTTATTTTCCTATGAAATGTTATTTGGCAACTAATGGGTTTTTAAACTGTGTTCATGACTGGCCTTAGACTCTCTAACATTTATTCCCTAAAGAAGATGACATCCTTATGTCCAAGTTACATTTTAATCAAAATAGGACACATGTTAAAGTTCTGATTATTTCTTTGAATATACTGCATATGCAAATGATGTAAAAAATTGCTATTGCCTTAAAAATATAAATTCACATAAAATATGTATGGAAGAATGATTGATTTCAAAGTTTTAAGAAAGCACTAGCACATTCAAAGAAGTAACAATTTTCTTTGTAAAAAAATAGAAGTCTTCCTTTGTTTTCTGTAAGAAAATATTGGAATTAGGAAAAATAAGTATAATATTAAAAGACAATAAAAGATTTTTCCATTAAATTATACACTAGTAACCATCCAGTCCTTCCAAGAGAAGTTCAAAGTTCCCATGAAATGACTCTAGACAGTATTACTTTTAAAAAAAGGAGTGAACACCCTCCTGAAAAAAAGCCAGTCCCAAATATTTTGGAGCTCAGTTTGAGAAATATGGTCTTTTCTGTGTTAGAGTTTGTTCTGTTTTGTTGTTAAAATACACTGAGAGTTGGATGCATTCAGTCAATGCTTAGAGGTTAGTGGGAGTCTTTTTTTTGTCTCTGCCTGTATTCACACCCTCCTGATCTTGGCATTTTTTTGTGCTTTAATAGCCATAGAAGCAGTTCTTCATACTTGTAGGTTAGTGTGGCTTCTTATGACACATCTGCTTAAGTCATCACAGTTCTGAGTAGAAGTTTTATGTGGCACTTAAGAAAAACTGATCCCAATTTGAAAGATAGAAGCTCTTTGAATAGATGCTGTCAGATTATTTAATTTTGTGTCATAATTGAACCTAGGATTTTAATTTTTAATTTTTGTAGCAAAAAAATATATAGATCCAAGAGACTTATCTAATTCTGATCTTAATTCTACTACTATCTACCTGTGGGCTTCAAAAGCCATTTTAGTACTTTGCTGAAGCAGCTATTCCTTTCTGTAATGGTTCAGTGAAGAAGGCCATCATAATAAGATGTTCTCTGGAAGCATTTACATTTTTAAAGAACAGTGATTTATTTACTGTCTACTTTTTTTCATCCTCTAAAGGAAAACATACTTTTTTATTTCTCTAGTCTTTTGTAAATAAGGAGTAGCTCCTATTATACTGATAAATGACTCCTCTTTGGAATTAGCATTCCTGAAACTTTAATAAAGTAGAAAGAAACAGGAAACACCTTATCTTCCAACCAGATTAGGTAGGCAAGGCCAAAGTTAGAAAACAGGCCTTTGATGTCAGGCTTCCTTTTAGCACTAAGCCTCTTAGCACTAAGAGAAATCTCGTTCTTTTCCTCACTCTACTCCAGTATTGCCATTTGATTTCCTCAGTGATCAAGTTCGTTTCTCTGTAGACAAGTTAGTGTGATTCTTTAGACTCTAACATTTGTCTAGGCATTCCTCCCCCCGCCCCCCTCCAAGCAAAGTTAAATTCTTTTCCATGGCTTCATTTTCAGATTGTACAGTATGTTTGGGTTAGAGTTTTTTCCAGCTTTTTTGAGCTGAAATCAGAAATTGAATTGATAAAGAATACTGGAATTACTTGAAAGAAAGATTTTGGCCTTTACTGGAGGAGGAAAGTTGTTCAAGTTTTAATTGATTCATTGTTATATCTCACTTTATTCCTGGAAAGGACTTAAGGTAACAGTTGTGTACAAAGATCATTTATAGCCAGACTTCATGAGAGAGTTGCAAACATTCACTTTCACCTGCCATTCACTCCATGAATTTCTGACTCTCTTCTGTTCATCTGCTGCAGTTCCTCACAGCAGAGCACCTGGGGATCTCCATCACTAACTGGACTCATTTTTTTTTTTTTTCTGCTGCACAGCGTGGCTTGTTGGATCTTAGTTCCCTGACCATGGATTGAACCCCAGCCCCCAGAAGTGAGAACACAGAGTCCTAGGCATTGGACAGCCAGGAAGTCCCCTGGAAAAAATTCTTTATATGGCCTTGGGTAAAGTGTGTGATTGCTCTTTACTTTTATGTGCATCTTTTCTGATTATAGTAGTAAGATATGCAGTATATACTCGTGAAAATTCTGGAAAAAGACATCATAATCTCTGTCCAGAAAACTTTATCCTCGTTGAATTTCTATTGCAACTGTCTTGTTCCTTTCCTCTTTGTCTTGGCCAGACTTGGATGCGGCATTTCTTAAAACTGAACTTACCTTTTCCCCTGCTCCATACTAACAGCTCACCTGCTGTTGTCGCCGTCTCACTAAAAGGTGCCACTCTTTATCAGGTTGCTGTAGCCATGAGGAGCCATCCTTGACTCCCTCCCTCAACCTCCATTTATAATCAGTCGCTACATAAAATCGTGCCTGTTTTTTGTGTCTAATCCATTTACTTCTGTCTCTTAGCTGGGATGCTGATTATTTCTTACCTGCCTCAGTTTCCCAAAAAGCATCATCTAACTTTTGAACTCCTAGGACTTTTATCTTCCTTCATGGCTTTTCTGGCTCGTTTTCTGTGCCCTTGAGACTAAACTTGGTGCTGATGGTCCCTCTCCTCCTTTCACACACTCCTTCCTTCTCTGTCCTCTCCCTCCACCTTCTTCCCTCATGGACTCTCACAGCACCTGTACTGTCCCTTTTAACACATATCACACTGTATATTGTAATTGCCTATTTGATTTTACTGTCTCCTTAAACCCGGGTTCGCTCCCTGGGTTAGGAAGATCCCCTGGAGAAGGAAATGGCAACCCACTCCAGTATTCTTGCCTGGAGAATCCCATGGGCAGAGGAGCCTGGCAGGCCCCAGTCCTTGGGGTTGCAAGAGCTGGACATGACTTAGTGACTAAACCAACCAAGGGCAGTAACTGTGTCTTACTCATAATTGCACCACTAAAGTCCAGCCCAGAGTGTTTATTAGTAAATTTTTGATGATAAATGGATAGAAAGAAATGGGTGGCAGTTAGTATGAAAAAAGTTTGAAGCTGTTTCCTTAGTTTTATGGCTCTGACTAACTTAAAATTTGTATCTTAGGTGATAATTTTGGCTTTAATCTACCTGGTCCTGTGTTAATGGTCTGTGAACAAGCTTCCAAAGTTTGAATTATGAAAGGGCAAGGCAGGAGTGGGCTCCATGACCTTGCCTCTCATTGATGCAAGGGGTTAGGCTTTGTAGAGAGAAAATATGGCAGCTAAAACTAGGCAGTTGTGTAAGGGACGAACAAGAAGAGGAAGCCGTTTTTAGTGACTTGGTGATTGGATGGGAGGAGGAATCAAAGTGATTTCAACTTTTCTGGTGTGGTTGACTAGGTACTTGGTGCTGTCATTAGGTAGTCATTTGATTTTTGAGATTCTTTTTGACATCCAGGTGAGTATGTCTGTTAGGCATGTCACAGCATATGAAGCTTGGGAGAGCATACCACTGGAGCGTGATGAGCCTGTGGTCATTAAAACTGTGAGGTCACTTAAATATATAGCTTAAGAGTAATACTGATCTAGGGAAAGAACTCTGAGGAATACATCAGTGTTTAAAGACTGGAGAAGAAAAGCAGAGAGCTGGAAGAGCAGTGCCAAGAAACTGAGGAGTTGGAGTTAGACAGAAATTTGGCAATAAAATGGCTATTGACTTGTGTGTGTGTGTTTTAAAGAGAATAAAAAGTAAGAAGATGGGTCTGTCCTGAAGAGTAGATGCTTCAGTATAGACTGAATGGTGTTGGGCAGTTCCACCTCACGCCTGTCAGTAGCCTAGCGCCCCCAGCCCAAACCAGAACCCCACTGACACTCTTAGATCTAACACATGACTGACCTTTAAATTCTCTTTCAAATTAAATCTAAGGTTAAAAACAGATTCTTGGCCCAGTCCCAGAAATTCTGATTCAACAGGCACAGAGATCTTAATTTTTTTCAAGGACATTTCTGAGCATCTAACACTCCTGTGTGGGTAGGTGCTACAACCCACATTTTACTTAATTGCAAGGAATCAGGAGTTTATTGTGGTGAACTTTTAAAATACAGTTGTGTGAAGGGATTGGCAACCATGGAGATCTGACTGGAGCTTTCTGCAGCGCCTGTCTGTATTTAAGAGCCTGAGACGGGGTGGGGGTGGGCAAAGTGCGGCTGTCTGATGTAATCTCTCAGAGATGTAAAATTTTTATTTTACGGATTTTTGCAGTAGATGCCCTTATCATCCTCATGCTTCAAAACTGATTTCAACCCAACCTCTCAATTTTTGCAAGTTTCTCTGAGTCTTGCCAGCATTTTACTGTCTCAGGGCCTTCAAGCCCAGCAAAGGAAGGGCAAGCGGTTAATACCTCAGCCATCCTTCAACCAGTGGAGGACTTCAGCCTGTGCCTAAAGGTTCTGCTTCCTTTGGGGGTCCCACAGAATCACCATTTACTCTCCAGCAGTCACCCTGGTTGCATCAAATGACCTTACTGGCTTTTTTCCTTCACTGTTGGACCTTTCGTCACTCCTGTTCGGTGGGATCATCTACTTTAATCCTACTAAAACCTTGTCTATTAGTAATGTGTTAGTTGAGCTGACTTTGCAGGTTAGTGTACACAAACAAAAGCCTTCTATAATCACATTAGTTTCTTCCAAATGTCGCTGTCTATCAATAATAGCACCTAAAATACTGTGTGGGGGAGGAAGGCGAAGAGAACACAGCGTGCAGTGCAGAACGGCACACACATTGCGGAAGTTTAAATTTATTCACAGGCATTCTGTAATAAGATCATTATGTGCGAACTAATTGGATTTTTCAACACCTCAATTTCTTACATTTTACATGGAAGGTATTGAAGAGAGATGAAAAACCAGAAAATTGTTGACACAGAGGGCACTAGGAATATGAGAGAGGCCTCTTACATTCATTTATTTTACTAATATATATATCTTCTTCTTGAGGAATACTGGGTAACTCCTTGTAAAACTGACTTATAGAATACAATGATTCTGTATTCTATAAAACATACAGCTGTTAAAACGCTTCAGTGCACACAAGGAGGTGATCTCAACAGATGTAGGCTGTAATTGCCAAAGATCAGAAACAAATAAGTCTGATCTGTTTCAGTTCAGTTCAGTAGCTCAGTCCTGTCCGACTCTTTGCGACCCCATGAATTGCAGCACGCCAGGCCTCCCTGTCCATCACCAACTCCTGGAGTTCACTCAGACTCACGTCCATCGAGTCAGTGATGCCATCCAGCCATCTCATCCTCTGTCATCCCCTTCTCCTCCTGCCCCCAATCCCTCCCAGCATCAGAGTCTTTTCCAATGAGTCAACTCTTCGCGTGAGGTGGCCAAAGTACTGGAGTTTCAGCTTTAGCATCATTCCTTCCAAAGAAATCCCAGGGCTGATCTCCTTCAGAATGGACTGGTTGGATCTCCTTGCAGCCCAAGGGACTCTCAAGAGTCTTCTCCAACACCACAGTTCAAAGGCATCAGTTCTTCGGCGCTCAGCCTTCTTCACAGTCCAACTCTCACATCCATACATGACCACAGGAAAAACCATAGCCTTGACTAGATGGACCTTTGTTGGCAAAGTAATGTCTCTGCTTTTGAATATGCTATCTAGGTTGGTCATAACTTTCCTTCCAAGGAGTAAGCGTCTTTGAATTTCATGGCTGCAGTCACCGTCTGCAGTGATTTTGGAGCCCCCAAAAATAAAGTCTGACACTGTTTCCACTGTTTCCCCATCTGTTTCCCATGAAGTGATGGGACCAGATGCCATGATCTTCGTTTTCTGAATGTTGAGCTTTAAGCCAACTTTTTCACTCTCCTCTTTCACTTTCATCAAGAGGCTTTTGAGTTCCTCTTCACTTTCTGCCATAAGGGTGGTGTCATCTGCATATCTGAGGTGATTGATATTTCTCCCGGCAATCTTGATTCCAGCTTGTGCTTCTTCCAGTCCAGCGTTTCTCATGATGTACTCTGCATAGAAGTTAAATAAGCAGGGTGACCATATACAGCCTTGACGTACTCCTTTTCCTATTTGGAACCAGTCTGTTGTTCTATGTCCAGTTCTAACTTTTGCTTCCTGACCTGCAAACAGATTTCTCAAGAGGCAGGTCAGGTGGTCTGGTATTCCCATGTCTTTCAGAATTTTCCAGTTTATTGTGATCCTCACACTCAAAGGCTTTGGCATAGTCAATAAAGCAGAAATAGATGTTTTTCTGGAACTCTCTTGCTTTTTCCATGATCCAGCGGATGTTGGCAATTTGATCTCTGGTTCCTCTGCCTTTTCTAAAACCAGCTTGAACATCAGGAAGTTCAGTGATCACAGCATCGTGATTATCTGGGTCGTGAAGATCTTTTTTGTACAGTTCTTGTGTGTATTCTTGCCACCTCTTCTTAATATCTTCTGCTTCTGTTAGGTCCATACCATTTCTGTCCTTTATCGAGCCCATCTTTGCATGAGATGTTCCCTTGGTATCTCGAATTTTCTTGAAGAGATCTTTAGTGTTTCCCATTCTGTTGTTTTCCTCTATTTCTTTGCATTGATCGCTGAGGAAGGCTTTCTTATCTCTTCTTGCTATTCTTTGGAACTCTGCATTCAGATGCGTATATCTTTCCTTTTCTCTTGTAAGGCCTCCCCAGACAGCCATTTTGCTTTTTTGCATTTCTTTTCCATGGGGATGGTCTTGATCCCTGTGTCCTGTACAATGTCACGAACCTCATTCCATAGTTCATCAGGCACTCTATCTATCAGATCTAGGCCCTTAAATCTATTTCTCACTTCCACTGTATAATCATAAGGTATTTGATTTAGGTCATACCTGAATGGTCTAGTGGTTTTCCCTACTTTCTTCAATTTAA
>NW_011494826.1:7267762-7280507 GCF_000754665.1 Bison bison bison | reverse complement strand
AATTTAAGTCTGAATTTGGCAATAAGGAGTTCATGATCTGAGCCACAATCAGCTCCTGGTCTTGTTTTTGTTGACTGTATAGAGCTTCTCCATCTTTGGCTGCAAAGAATATAATCAGTCTGATTTTGGTGTTGACCATCTGGTGATGTCCATGTATAGAGTCTTCTCTTGTGTTGTTGGAAGAGGGTGTTTGCTATGACCAGTGCATTTTCTTCGCAAGACTCTATTAGTCTTTGCCCTGCTTCATTCCGTATTCCAAGGCCAAATTTGCCTGTTACTCCAGGTGTTTCTTGACTTCCTACTTTTGCATTCCAGTTCCCTATAATGAAAAGGACTCTTTTTTGGGTGTTAGTTCTAAAAGGTCTTGTAGGTCTTCATAGAACCGTTCACCTTCAGTTTCTTCAGCGTTACTGGTTGAGGCATAGACTTGGATTACTGTGATATTGAATGGTTTGCCTTGGAAATGAACAAAGATCATTCTGTCGTTTTTGAGATTGCATCCAAGTACTGCATTTTGGACTCTTTTGTTGACCATGATGGCTACTCCATTTCTTCTGAGGGATTCCTGCCCGCAGTAGTAGATATAATGGTCATCTGAGTTAAATTCACCCATTCCAGTCCATTTCAGTTTGCTGATTCCTATAATGTCGACATTCACTCTTGCCATCTCCTGTTTGACCACTTCCAATTTGCCTTGATTCATGGACCTGACATTCCAGGTTCCTATGCAATATTGCTCTTTACAGCATTGGACCTTGCTTCTATCACCAGTCACATCCACAGTTGGATATTGTTTTTGCTTTGGCTCCATCCCTTCATTCTTTCTGGAGTTATTTCTCCACTGATCTGCAGTAGCATATTGGGCACCTACTGACCTGGGGAGTTTCTCTTTCAGTATCCTATCATTTTGCCTTTTCATACTGTTCATGGGGTTCTCAAGGCAAGAATACTGAAGTGGTTTGCCATTCCCTTCTCCAGTGGACCACATTCTGTCAGATCTCTCCACCATGACCTGACCGTCTTGGGTTGCCCCACGGGCATGGCTTAGTTTCATTGAGTTAGACAAGGCTGTGGTCCTAGTGTGATTAGATTGACTAGTTTTCTGTGAGTATGGTTTCAGTGTGTTTGCCCTCTGATGCCCTCTTGCAACACCTACCATCTTACTTGGGTTTCTCTTACCTTGGGCGTGGGGTATCTCTTCACAGCTGTTTCAGCAAAGCGCAGCCGTTGCTCCTTACCTTGGACGAGGGGTATCTCCTCACCACCGTCCTTCCTGACCTTCAATGTGGGATAGCTCTTCTAGGCCCTCCTGCGCCCGCGCAGCCACGGCTCCTTGGATGTGGGGTTGGTCCTCCCGGCAGCTGCCCCTGGTCTCTGGCGTGGGGTTGCTCCTCCCAGCCGCCGCCCCTGGCCTCGGGTTTTGGGTAGCTCCTCCTGGCTGCTGCCCCTGACCTTGGACTTGGGTAGCTCCTCTTGGCCGCTGCCCCTGACCTTGGACACGGGGTAGCTCCTCCCAGCCGCCGCCCCTGACCTCGGACTTGGGTAGCGCCTCTCGGCCATTCCTGCGCCGTCGCAGCCTGGCACTCTCGGCCGCTACCCCTGACCTCGGACGTGGGGCAGCTTCTCTCGGCCGCGCTCTGTTTCAGGGGTATCTTTACTTTGTGTGCCTTAAACGTAAGGTTTCTCTTTACTTAGCTGGAAGATATTCATATCCATATTTCTTCTTTTAGCTGAGACTGGACTCTAGGAATTAAATATGAAATGAAAGGTAAATCTGTTCTGGATAATCACTTTGATTCTTGATGGATAAAACTGCTATCTGAAAGCAATCACTTTGAAGGCTGCCACAGTGCAGGCCTGGGTAACTGTTACGGAGTGAATGAGAAAGGGATGTGCCCGACTGCCCCATGTGTGTGTCTTAGACTGTATCCCGAGGAACAAGAGTGGGTTGAGAGCCTGCATGCTTAGACCCGTGAAAGCCCTTGCCTCACTCCCACCAATCTGTGACTGTGGGTGTTCATTTTGGGCTATAGGTCCAAATGTGGGAGACCAGGCATCCCAACAAGACTTGTTTTTCTCAATCCAAGGTGTTCTGTGTAGCAGTGGGATATCTTGACATACAAACTAACAAAAATCATTAAATAATCTAGTATCCCAGTTCAGCTCAGTCATGTCCAACTCTTTGCGACCCCATGGACTGCAGCACACCAGGCTTTCCTGTCCATCACCAACTCCTGGAGCTTACTCAAACGCATGTCCATTGAGTTGGTGATGCCATCCAACCATCTCATCCTCTGTAGTCCCTTTGTCCTCCCACCTTCAACCTTTCCCAGCATCAGGGTCTTTTCAAATGAGTCAGTTCTTCGCATCAGGTGGCCAAAGTATTGGAGTTTCAGCTTCACCATCAGTCCTTCCAATGAATATTCAGGACTGATTTCCTTTAGGATGGAGTGGTTGGATCTCCTTGCAGTTGAAGGGACTCTCAAGAGTCTTCTCCAACACCACAGTTCAAAAGCATCGATTCTTCAGCACTCAGCTTTCTTTAGAGTCCAATTCTCACATCCATACGTGACTACTGGAGAAATCATAGCTTTGACTAGACTAGTATCCCAATCCCTCAGTTAACATTTCAACTCAGACCTGGAAAGGAAGTGACTTACCCAAGGTAAAATCACCCTGTCTAGCTAATTAGTGATATGACAAGGACTAGAACATGTACCTCTGAATGTAATTATCTTTGTAATTTATAAAATGGTTCCCATCTCCACCCCTGCTCAGGGAACGAAACAGGAACTTTTTTCCTGAATCAGTGAATTAATGAAGATTGTGGACTTTGTATTTTATCTGCAGAAAATCTGACAGTTAAGAGGTTATACAGATAGATTGTTAGTTATAGATGTCTAAAATATTCAACAGTAAGAATAGCTTAGAAAGCAATATAACAATTCTAATAGACTGTTTTGCAATCAATAAAATGCTAGTTATGGTGACTTAGAAAAGCATTAATATACCAGGGATTGTGGATGGGCTTCTTTTATCCTATTGTTTCTTCTATACTGTGTCTTATACTTAAGTGTCTTTAGTAAGTTCAAATTTCTTTACATTTAAAGTACTAATTTTATGTATAGAATTAAATAATGCCGGTCTGAAATTCCTTTAGTCACTCAGTCTGAAATTTATTTTCCAGCATGTAAACCATGGAAAGTAGTTGTTTTTGCTTTTGTTATTCTTGATTTGTATATGAAAAACTAGTGGAAATGAGAATTGGTAGAGATTTAGTGAACTGAAAGATAATGTTTCTTTTACTTGCTAGAACCATGTGAGTATAAGTTTTTTTAAAAAAAGCTTTTCTAAAAATAAAATCAGACTGTTAATCAAATGTGTATTTCCTTCTTGTAGAACCTCTGTTATGCACCTTAAGCCATACTGGAAACTCCAGAAGAAAGGGCAACCTCTGGAAATCGGCACGGGAACTCTGAGAACTCCTATGAGCCACCAACAGGCTATCAGTGATGAAGAATGCAAAGCTAGGTGTATGAAATCAAGTGTCTTTCCTTCAGCCTCTCTTGGTAAAGCATCATCTCGAAAGCCTTTTGGAATCCTTTCTCCAAATGTTCTGTGCAGTATGAGTGGGAAGAGTCCTGAAGAGAGCAGCTTGAATGTTAAAACCAAGAAGAATGCCCCATCTGCAACAATCCACCAGGGTGAAGAAGGGGAAGGGCCGCTCGATATCTGGGCTGTTGTGAAACCGGGAAATACCAAGGAAAAGATAGCATTCTTTGCAGCCCACCAGTGCAGTAACAGAATAGGATCTATGAAAATAAAAAGCTCCTGGGATATTGATGGGAGAGCTACTAAAAGAAGGAAAAAATCAGGGGATCTTAAAAAAGCCAAGATACAGTTAGAAAGGATGAAGGAGGTCAACAGCAGATGCTACCAGCCTGAGCCTTTTGCATGTGGCATCGAGCACTGTTCTGTGCATTACGTGAGTGACGGCGGGGACGGCGTGTATGCCGGGAGGCCTCTATCGGTCATACAGATGGTGGCCTTCCTCGAGCAAAGAGCCAGCGCTCTGCTAGCCAGTTGTGCAAAAACCTGCACTAACTCACCTGCTGTGGTGCGGTTTTCCGGGCAATCCAGAGGTGCACCCCCAAACCCCGAGCCTTTGTCCGCCCCAGGAGCGTGTGAAGAACCTGCAGAAAGGAGAAATCCTGAGGTTGGTGAAACACAGAGCGAGCCTGTCCGTGTCCTCGACATGGTAGCCAGGCTGGAGTCCGAGTGCCTGAAGCGGCAGAGCCAGCGGGAGCCCGGGAGCCTCTCGAGGAATAACAGCTTTCGCCGCAATGTGGGCCGCGTGCTGCTTGTGAATGGCACCCAGGCTGAGGAAAGCAAAGCAGACAAAGGCGCCTTGGAGGTTCCTGACACTCAGGTGAAAACTGTGGGGTCTGTATCTGTGGGCTGCAGCCCCTTAAGAGCTGACCGTTGTTCTCCTCAGGGAGACCAGGCCTGGGACGGCGCGCCTCGAGGCTGCCCCTCGGTGCCGGCAGGCATGAGTTTGCACACAGACAGTGCAGAGTTCGAGCCAGATCAGCAGACTGCCATGAAAAGCAGCAACAGGCACGATGTGGAAATGACAGAGGAACTTGTTGGGCCACCTCTTCCTCCTCTCACCTGTCCCCAAGCCATTGAACTGCCCACAGATGCTGTTGATGGCATTAGTGAAGAGCTTGTGCCGCTTGCTAACCGAAATCCCGATCAGCGCAAAAGAGAATCTCTGTGCATTAGTATCACTGTGTCCAAGGTAGAGAGAGACCAGTCTTCCAGTTCGGAGTCCTGTGAAGACCCACTTCCAGGGATGTTGTTTTTTTTGCCATCTGGTCAGCACTCATCAGGCCACTCCCAGTCAGATGAAAGCACAACAGAAGAGTCTTCCGAGGCCAGTCAGCTTGAAGAGGCTGCTGAAGGTGACAGTGCACCTGAGGAAAAAAGCGTCTCGGTTGATTCGTTTGTCCCACTGGCCTCTCCTGTGGAAAGTACATTACCAATGCTTGAGGCATCCAGCTGGAAGAAGCAGGTGTCACATGACTTTCTGGAGACCAGGTTTAAAATCCAACAGCTTTTAGAGCCTCAGCAGTATATGGCTTTTCTGCCCCACCACATCATGGTGAAAATCTTCAGGTTACTTCCTACTAAGAGTTTAGTGGCTCTTAAATGTACCTGCTGCTATTTCAAGTTTATCATTGAATATTACAATATCAGGCCAGCAGATTCTCGCTGGGTTCGGGATCCACGCTACAGAGAGGATCCGTGCAAGCAGTGCAAGAAAAAATATGTGAAAGGGGATGTGTCCCTGTGCCGGTGGCACCCCAAGCCCTACTGCCAGGCGCTGCCCTACGGGCCGGGGTACTGGATGTGCTGCCACCGGTCCCAGAAGGGCTTCCCTGGCTGTAAGCTGGGGCTCCATGACAATCACTGGGTCCCTGCTTGCCATAGCTTTAATCGGGCAATCCATAAGAAAGCGAAAGGGACTGAAACTGAAGAGGAGTATTAAAATGTATGTGCGAGGCAGCAGACCGATTTCAAAAACTGCAAACCACCACCTAGATACACCGTTTCAGTGAGTGTTGCCTCTCAGAGTCATCACTCCAGGAGAATCTCTGCTACTCTGTCAGGACCGCCATTGCTCAGGCATCTTAAATCTCTGAATTTATGATCCATGTAAGAAAACTGGTCTCATCATTTTATAGTGGTGCCTCACGTTTGATTCAGGGTTGTATCCCACGGTTTGATTCACCTGGCTGTGAATAACTATGCCTGTTTTCCCAAATCAAATCCTTGAGGACGAAGACTTGCCACCATCAAAAGAACGTTCAGCAGAGTTCATCACAGACTATGCAGGCAGTCCCCAAAAAGGGGTTCCGAGAATGTTTGGAGCACTGGCCCCGTATTTGAAATAAGTGAATAGTGTCCTATGAAAAGAATAGCAGTACTCTTGGATGAAAAGTATGCTTACAAAGGAGAAGTCAGGCACCTTACTTAGACCTTGTATGCGCGATCTGTGAGGTTGATGTTGTGATTGGAGGTGGATTTCATGCCCTGTGGCGTTTACAGTGTATATAATGGTTGTGTTTTCCTAGGGCTATGAAAGTGCACATTAAACCCGAGCGCCTTTACTTTAGATGAGTGCTTTTGGCCCCTCTGTAAATAACAACATTAAAATCCAGTTGTAAATAGTGGATGCAGACTGAACATAATCACCACAATGCAGCTAGGATAGTGTTGCAGCTACAATCGTGTGGGTTGGTTTTTTTTTTTTTGGGCTGGGGGGGGTCTCATCTCAAATTTGTACATCCTGTATAAAATATGAATGTTTCCCAAATAAACTATGAATGTTTTCTGTATAATATATGAATGTTTCTGAGAAGAAACTCTAAATAGTTAAGAGGTTAACCTGTTGAAAGGATACCAAATAATGGTTTAACTGGACAACCTTAAAAATTAGCATAGAGAACAATCTTTTGTTATATTTTAGTGATTCACCAAGAATGAGAGAATATTATATAGTCAGATTATAACATTTTTGTCTATTCTCTTTCTGTCTGGTTACAAATTTTTTTAACTTCAATAAAAACATGCATCTTAAGTGGAACCTGAGTTTTGCAGATTTGTTTTCTTTTTTGAGGTAGTATTAGAGATATTGTAAACTCAGTCCCAAGACTTTTTTTTAAACACTGAGTTGTTGGGAGGGGGAGAGAGAATTCTCTTCTACCACTGGAAAGAGGCCTTCACTTAACAGTATGGGCTGACATTTTTACAAACCTTTAACACTTCTTTGCATTCGTCTGCCCAGGACTGTCTATTTCCTATTGGATGAGGCATTCTTATCTATGCATGATGAGTTAATTGTTTAGAAGTCAGTGAGGATATATTCAGACCTGTGTTCATGTAATGCTTGGTGGGGCTGGAAAGTATCTGGCCCCAGAAAGCTTCTGTGGAGGACCCGCAAGCTAGGTTGGCTTGAATTGAGTAGTCACCAACAAAGCCTTGCAGCTGCATCAGCTCCTGGCTGTCAGGAAGCACTGGTGAGCGTTCCGGGGGCAGGGCCGATGGCAGTGATGAATGAAGACTGCGCTGGTCCCTTAGGAGAAGGATGTGAGGGTGGAGTAAAGCTTTGGCCAGGACTGCCAAGCAGAGGGGGCAAGGCTGGAGTCGAGGAAGCCAGGTTCACCTGTGGTGGAGTTGGTGTGGCCACAGAGCGGCTTTCTGCCCTTACCCTTGGGCAGTAGCTGCACCTCCCTGAAAAGGGGAAACTAAAACTAGGAAGTCTCTGGACCCTGAGCAAGCAGGCATGTTGTGATACCTCCGACACGCTCGGCTGGAGCCCTTCTGTGACAGGACCGACGAGGCCGTGGAGGTGGACTTCCCCCTCAGGGTGGTGGTGTCCTTCCCGTGACACCCGGGCCGACGTAAGGGCGAGTGCTTTCCACCCCCAGGGCTGAAGTTCCAGTACTTGTCCTCCCTGTGGTGTGCTCTGAAGCGGCCATCTCAGTGTACCTTCCCGATGTGATAGGTTTGTTTTACTCCTGATTCAGGAGTAAAGCAGATGTGCTCTCGCAGGACTTCATACAGTTTGGTGTGCGGAAAGGGCTTAGTGTGTGTCAGCTTTCACTGTTACTGGCGCTGGTTCTGCATGTGCCCAGGGTGCTTCTCCCAGGTCAGTCATCCTGGATCTCGTTTTCATGTGGGATACAAAGCTGTGAGTGTGAGGGCCTGGAGTGACAGCAGAAGACAAGAAGGAGGCCCAACCCCATCTTGGCACGCAGTTCTTCAGGTCCTCAGAAATCATTGATGACCCTTTTTGAACCCAATGCAAGACCCAGTTCCCAGGGTTGTCTGTGTGAATGATAAGAGAACTTTGGCAGGTGGCATCAGAGGGCGCCTCCTCCCTGGTCTTCGCTTCTGGACAAGTGTAGCTTTTCCCCTTAGGAGAGATGCTGTGCTTCAGAGCCCCCTAGTGCCAAGCTGGGGAAACCGGTTCACTTCTCACTTCTCCAGCACTGCAGTGCTCCCTGCCTGACTGTAGAATCTTAAGACTCATAAGAAAGGAAATAATGTGGGCATGAGGACCCTAGGCTCACCCCAACTGCGCCCCCGTGGGGACCCAAATGAAGAAAACTTACCCCTTCAGCTTTTGCTCAGAGGGAGGGCCTGAAATACTTGGCCTAGCAGCTCTCTCCCACCCGTTACTTCACCGTTTGAGAGAAAATCCAGAAAGCAAAGGGCAAGATGGCCAAGGTTAAACATTTTTTTCAGGCCTTGTCAAGGTGACTCTGGCATTAATATGGCCACGTAGAAGGCTCATTCACAGCTGAGCACGTCCCCTGCCCTAGCACTGACAACTCTGTGCAGCACCAGGGGGCATCTCTTTGGCAGCCCCACCCTGTCCTGCCCAGCTGGTTCGCCTGGTAGTACCTCTCTACTGCCTCTTCTGTGTCTGGACCTTGCTCTGCAACTCCACTCGGGGCTCGTGGAGGGCAGCTTGGCCGTGCCCTCCCTCAAGGCCTCACACCCAGTACACACAAATGTCATAAAAATGTTTATACCTCTTTAGTCATCATGTTGATGTAAGGGGTGCTGGCCAGCTCTGACTGTGCTCTACTGTAACTCCTAGTATGAGAAACATCAAGAGGGATGAAGGGACCTGGGAGGATCTTTTCCTTTGGCCACAGCTGGTCCCAGGGAACTTTCTTGGTGAGGGTCACTTCTGTAGCAGCCCTTGCAGTCTTGCTGGGTGACTGTCAGCTGTGTTTGGCATGATCTGGGCTTTGTCATGTTTTCCCTGGCAGCAAGTTCCTTTGGGCTTCCCGACTGCAGAAGGCTGTGAGTTGAGAGTTAAGCTTGATCTCGGAGTTCCCCTTCCTGGACTCTCTCCAACCACCCTTCTAACTCGGACTTGTCAGGGCCTCCCTGCTAACCTTTATGAACTGGCCTCAATTTTTTTATTATGTGGGTCTTCCTGGGCATTTTTCTTTTTTCCTACTGCTTTAATAGCCTCTATTCCTTCTTTACTCAGCAGACTGGCTATTCTTCCTCTCCTACCTCCCACAGCCTACCTCAAAATGACTGAAGCCTGTCTGTGCCAAAATCCTGCTGTACCATAGACTGCACCAGTAGCCAGAGCTGGTGTTACCGAGCCCTTACTGTCAGGTACCATGTTGTGTTTACATAAAGGCGTTCTCTGCCATGTACAGCAACTGGCACTCAGGGAATCTGACAGTTTCTATCCCAGGTGTTGCTTTGGGTTCAGACAAGCTAGTGCTGCAATCTCCGTGACTGGCAAAAGGACCTTCACGGGAAACGTGCAGTCCCTTCTATGACATGCACCAAAGTGTGTGGCCATAGTCGGTGTCTGCGTAACCTCATGGGAAGAGCAAACATCACTGTGGTTATGAACCCTTGGGGGACTTCCGGTGTATATACCTCTAACTGGTTTAAGCAAAACCCAGTTAGGCAGTAACACCTATTCTAGGTGGTTTGCTTGACCTGGTATTATTCAGTATCTCAGATGGTAAAGAATCTGCCTGCAATGTAGGAGACCTGGGTTTGATCCCTGGGGTGAGAAGATCCCCTGGAGAAAGGAATGGCAACCCACTCCAGTCTTGCCTGGAGAATTCCATGGTCAGAAAAGCCCGGCAGGCTGTAGTCCCTGGGGTCACAAAAAGTCGCACACGACTGAGTGACTGACACATACATACATAATTTTAAAGGAGCAGAGCCACTAAAATTGGCAGTTGGGAAGGGAGTGGGAGCAGAGAGATGCCATCTTCTCTGCTGCAACCACCCTGGTTGAGACATGGCGCTCCTCTGACTGAGGTGCAAAGTGAAACCTTACCCTCTCAAAGGCCCCTCATCTCTTCACTTAGTAGAGAACAGACCTCAGAACAAACTAGTTTTGGGACCCGTTGTCTCAAATTCTTTTTGGATTAAGATTCTTTGGAAGCTATAAAAGTTTAAAATTAGAAACCTCTACTTAAATGTTTTGCTTTTCTTTTTGGAATGACAAAACCCAGCAGGGATTAGGTTCAGAAGTCAGCATTTACGGAGAAAATGGCATACAGCTGAAATGAAGTCCTGCACGTCCATCTCCCACCAGTAGAGAAGGATACGTACCAGGCACAGTGGTGGGAAACGTGCAAGTCCTCTAAGAGGGCTTGTGCTTGCTGAGTGATGAGCAGATCACGTCCCCTAATTAACTTGGGCAGAATCACTTGTGCTACTTTAATTATTTCCCTCCTTTACATCCACCTTCCCTACCACCCCCATCAGAGAATAAAACTGCTTTACTAACTGGTATTTTTAGATGTCTGTTAAGTAGCATGAAGAGGTTGATAGAAGATTCAAAACCAGCTTCAAAATTGATTATTTGCCAATCAGTAAAATGCAGAGCAAAGCTGTATCTCTTAGTGCCCTATCCATTAGGAGGGGAAACGGCCCATCTGTAACTGCATACTTACAGCCCAATGGGAAGGCAGGGATGGACAGGACCCTTCTGGGACAGAGCCACTGATGACCTCTGCTCTTCCTCACCAAGCCTCCTGTATGAGTAGCCAGGCACGGTTCTGCTGCAGGGTGTGGGGCCTGCCACGAACAATTCTTCCACCCCAGCCTGAACTGATTCTTCTAAGCAGAGACAGTGCTCTGGCTGCCCTGGCATCTAAGCTGGGACCTCTCACACCATCTTTTCCCAGGTCAGTAGTCGCTCTTCAGGCTTCCAATGTGTGCTCTGCTGAGGCTCTTTATTGCATACCTTCTCAACAGGACTGTGGACACACCCCAGAAAAGAGTGAATTCAAGGAGGGTTTAAGTGTAAATAAAGGGGTAAGCCCTCCCCAGTTTTTGTGGCCCAGGGCGAGAATATAAATGAACCCTCCTACAGCCTCCCACCCACCGCTGTTTAATATTTTTCATGCTAATTAGATGAAATAGTATTTGGGGGTATCCTGAATTAAGCTGTATTATACATTTTACCTATGTCTTCTTACCTTTTTAATGAGACTACCAGAAAATTTAGAATCACATATGTGGGCTACAATAAATATTACACTGGACAGCACTGCTATAGGTGAGTGCTTCTAAAAGATTAATGCACATATGTTTTGGGCATTAAAGGTCTTGGTCAAGAGCTTTCCAGGCCTCAGCAGACTTTTTCTCCAAGGCCATCAATGCAGCAGAACTTCCAACGTAAGCCAGTACCGGTATCCCTAAGCCAGAAAATAGGTGCACCATTAGGGTGCGAGTCCAGGGTGCTAGGCATGGTACTTCCTACTCTGACGGCAACTATTATTGAATACATTACCGATGCAGAAGATACGCCGTTTCTATCATTATTAATCATCCTTTGGTTGGGAGATGTTTCTCTCCCATCTACTACCTTCCAAACCACTTGCCCCTCTGTTATTAAAATCAAGAGCCATCTACTATGCTCTACATGTCTTCCTGATAATGTTTTAAATTTAGGGAAATAAGTTGCTGGGTAGGGCAGGAGAGCCCCTTCCTCAAAATCTAGGTGTCTCCTGAAGTCATAAAGTAAATGCTAAAAAGCCATGCCCCAGGGGGCAGATGGTGAACAAGCTGATATGGACCTGGAGGTATTAATGTGCCCTCACAACTGAGCGGCTTCCACTCTACTGACTCCCACCCACTTTTCAGCTTACCTAGTGCTGTCAGATCGGAGAAGGCGATGGCACCCCACTCCAGTGCTCCTGCCTTGAAAATCCCATGGACGGAGGAGCCTGGTGGGCTGCTGTCTATGGGGTCGCACAGAGTCGGACACGACTGAAGTGACTTAGCAGCAGCAGCGGTGCTGTCAGATACCTCCTGCCTATTTCTCACTTTTTAAAGGGACCACTTGAATTCTCCATCAGGTTTTCTCCCCACAAGACTATTACCTCATTCCTTCCTGTAAAAACACAATAAAAAAGTCACTGACGCAGCTTTTGCTGTTTTACCATCCCTTTTCTTCTAGAAAAGATGGTCCCACTGGTCCTTTTTGGTTAAAAAAACAAAAACTTCATCTTTGGAACTAAGCAGATGGTGAACCCTTTTCCTGGGGTACTTTCTCACCAGATCCTTGGAACAGGGTGCTACTGGTGGCCTTCTCTTGAGTATTTCATAGCTGGGGTTCAGATAACTTGCCCAAAAGTTGGTTTCAAATTTCCTAGTGCATGCTGTTGAAGCAATTTTCAAATGACCTCCCAACCACTAAGGACAAATTTATCCTTAGTTCTATCTGCTTCTACCCAATTCCTGCATCATTCATGATCTGAGGACTGGGAATCTGTGTGTACCCATTAGATGGGAGCATGTTTTTAACTGTTATCCGGGGAGGTGGAAGGACTGACATGGAAGCACATGCCCTATTCAGGACTCCTTCCATTTCCCTGCCTGTTCTGCTGCTGCTGGCTGGCCTCTTCCTGCAGGTAAAAAAGAGTAGGATGCCCACGGCAACATGCCTCAGCATTTGTCTGAGCTGCTCTTGCTGTTTCCATCATCACTCTCGGTATCCCCATCCACCTTGCACATGGCCCCTCTCCACAGTAATCTAACCCGAAAGGCACAGATTACCCACCTGGGAGAGACTACATAGTTTCTAAAGCAGAAGAAAACACAGAGGGGAAGGAGTCTTCTGTTCTCACTGCTTGACAGATTGCCTCTAACATCACCTTTCTGTTGTTCTGAAGAAATC
>NW_011494826.1:7262274-7267635 GCF_000754665.1 Bison bison bison | reverse complement strand
AGGCCTGGCGTGCTGCGATTCATGGGGTCGCAAAGACTTGGACACGACTGAGCGACTGAACTGAACTGACCCAAACAAAAATGCATCTTCAGAGCAAGTATGCAACCAATTTTCAAGATGGGCCATTACTGTAATACCAATAATACTTTTTCAAAAAGTATTAACAGGCATTTTTCATCACATGGCAAAAAATTCTTAAAAAAAAAAAAAAAATCCTAGTTTGTATAAAATACTCCAGAGTTAGATCTCATTTTTGCTACCCTCAATTTATTATCAGTAGAAATGAGTAATCAGAGCTTGAAGAAGACATACATATTTGCAAAGTACTGTTAAAAGATTTATTGCAATAATACAACAAAAGTTTAGAAAACATTTATTTGTATGACTCAAACTGGTTTGGAAGTCGCAGAGCAGTGGGGAATCCCTGCAATGTGACGCCTTGAGGAGATTCTTTTAACAGCATGCCACCAGACGTTCTTCCCCATATTATCAATGCACGACTCCTTACATGAATTCTGTCCACTTCCCGATGTTGACATTGTTCCCCCCCGAACTTACAGATGTGCAAAACTTTTCTTCGTTACACCCCATTCCAAAAACAGTCTTTAACAGACCATTTAAAGCAGCCTATGTGGTGCCTGTGAGTTTTTCTAGTATTACCTTGTTTCAACAAATCATTTTACTATGGAAAACATGACCAGGTTCTATGGCTTTTTTTTATTTGGGAAAAAAAAAAAAATACCAGCTTCAATTCTTTAAAAAGCTGTTTACATATGGTTCTGGCACCTCCATGAGAGATTTTAATGAGCAGCAAAGAGAGTAGAAAAAACAAACAGTGGTTGAAATGTATATTTAAGAATATTTACAGGGTGGATCCAGTGCAAAATAATGAAAACCAAAATATCTCAGCAGTGTTAAGTCAGTATGTTGGTGTTCAAAACCATTAAAGGTTTGATCATTTAACCCTAAGTAAAGTGCCTCTATTTGATATTAACAACAACAAAACATACCCTATCAATCCCTACATTTCCCATATCCATGTAAGCTTTGTTGAATTACTCTAGTTTGTGATATCTTCTTCATAAGATTACTTGAGAAGAACCGTGACTGCTGTGCATTTTTTCAGCTAAAGTTGTTTTCTACCCCCAAGCCCCAAATCCCAGTGTTCCAAGACTAAGCTCTTTGAGGGTTTGAATGCCTAAACAACTCTCATCTCGTGGGATTTTAAGTTCATTTGGTATTTGTTCAAGTCTACCACAGCCACCCTCTATGAACTACTCCACAGACATGGATGGGGCGATGCAACCCAGCAATCATGAAGGCCAGTACTTAAAACCCGTACTGGCTGTAATAAGAACCCACAAGGGGAAAAGCCTGTTTCCTCCCTCAGTGGAAAATTCATAAAGTCAGGGAACTCAGAATTCCTGGGTAGGAATAAACATTCTTCTCTGCAATTCTACCCCAAACTCTACCAAACACTAAGTATACCAAATAGCAAGAGCTATATATAGCACCTCAGATTTGGAGGCAAAGTGTCAACTGTAATAATTACAACGAGAAAAGAAGCTAGGGCGGGACAAACCTCCAAGTGATTTATGAGGTACTATCATGCCAGTCACACTAACAAGATATGGTGATAATGCCTGCTAGGAATTTTTCATAGGATTTCATTTGTAGTTGTTACATAGGATTTTTCTTTGTAGTTATTAAAAATAAAAAACTACTTACATATTTGTACATAATGCCTCTCCACGGTTTTCTTATGAGATTGTCACTAAGAGAAGGACAAGACACATTAGCTGAAAATGATCTCTTGGTGAGAGAAAATTCTTTCCATCAGAGCTTTCCCAGGATAGAGAAGAGCAGTATTAGCTATAATGATGTGCTCTGCATTTCAGAGCAAAGGTAGTGTCCTTAGAGCAACAAAGACCTAGGAAACAAAAGAGCAGGGTGGTTTTCCCTGGAGAAACCTGCTACTTACTGAAGCCCTTAGAAAGAAACTAGACAGCAGAAGAACGGCCCGAGGCCACGCCAGTGGCTTTTAACCTGTGTCCAGGCAGGGATTTGGCTTCCATAAGGGAACACCCTTAATGACTGACTTTTTACCCACAGAAAATAGTTCAATTTCAAAATGCACACGGAGTGGGTGGTAGGAATTCAGTCTAGGTAAGAATGAACTTAATTTCCCTCAAAACACAAGAAAACAGTTCTTAAATCTCTATGACAGTATTGCAGCCAGCATCTCTTCTCTTCGTGGATATGGGTCCTAAAGAAAAAAAGACCTTGGTTTCTTTGGCGTGTGGGGAGAAAGAAAACAGGAATGTCCGACGGGCCACAGTGGAGCAGCGCGAGCGAATCGTTTTTCAACTACCTCTCTCCTCCAAAAACAAAAACAAGACTAAAAACCCACCCTTTTAAAACGAAACAAACAGCCTTGACCTAAAAACCAAACGCGACCAAATTATAAAGAAACCACGTGTTTCAAATTGCCTGCCGATTCTCTGTACAAAAAACTAATGTCATAAAAACGAACTCATATTAAACAGTTTTCATCTTTCAAGTCCTAATCATGAAGAATCACTTCCTTGTGATTCAATCTCCGAAACAAAGTGTTTAGCAACAGTCTTAGCATCACAAGGGACCAACACGCCAGCCGTGTCTGAGGGGTCCACGGCCTGTCCCAGAGGGCGCTCCCTGCGCTTCTGCCTCCACAGAACTGACCAAACAGGGCCTTCCTCCACCAGCACTGGTCTGGGAGAAGGACCTGTGACCCCTCTGTTCTGTTAATTATCATAAGCATGTCAGTCACCACTGCCCAGTTGACCAAGAGAAATGCTAGACTCCCTGCTTTAAAAAAAAAAAAAAACAACAAACCCCAACAGCTTAACCTCTTTTTGTTCCAGGCACTATCTTAGCTAAACACGTAACGTTTACTGGAGAGTGGAAGAAGCGCTTTCTCCAGGCTGTAGTGGCACCTCTTGGTCACTGCCTGTTAACGGTGTCCAGTGTAAGCTTTAAACCAGGAGGTGACTGAGGCTGCAGCTGACGAGATCATCCCACCAGCACTGCTGCTCGCGATGGGCGGGGACGCCTGGCTGCTCTGGCTCTGGGAGACTTCCACCGGCTGGGAAGGGATGTCACAGAACCGGGGACTTGGCAGGTTCTCCCAGTCCGTGCCCAGGTCAGTTTCCTCGTCACTTACGTGCTCATCTCCACTCTCATCTGATTCTCCAGCAACTCCGGGATCCACAAATTCCATGGACTCCTCCAGGTCAGCTCGCACTTCAAAGGGTCCTGATCTGTGGGCAGACAATGAGACAAGCGCCACTCTCGAGACAGAAGGCCTAATGGGACATGGGGGACCAGAGCCATTGCTGCACATTCTGCTGGCCTAGAATTGAGTGTTTCTTTACCTAAATAAGGGGCTTCCCAGGTGGCTCAGCGGTAAGGACTGTGCCTGCAGACTTGGGTTCAATCCCTGGATCAGGAAGATCCCCTGGAGTAGGAAATGGCAACCCACTCCAGTATTCTTGCTTGGAGAATTCCATGGACAGAGAAGTCTGGCAGGCTACAGTCCACGGCAGTCGCAAAGAGTTGGACATGACTGAGCACGCATCCAGTTACCTAAATAACGACGGCCATCCAAGTAGTGAATAAAACCACCACATGACACCTTCCCTCAACTCGACCTACTTGTGCAGACCCTGAATGGAAAAAGCCCATCCACTGAGACAAGGCGTGCATGTCCAACGTGTGAGTTCCTGTTTCAAACAACTGCTGTATCTACGCGTTCCAGTGAGAGAATTCTAACAGTCAGCTGAGGTATACGCTGGTGGGTTAGTGGAACAACAGAACTGTACAGGTGTTCTCTGCCTTATGTAAGCCCCCAGTTACTAAACTCCCAACACTCACAGGGGCTAAATGATAGAGCTGTATGCATGTTAACAACACTTCCTTGGATTTATGTCAACAGCAAGCTCTTGCACACATTTTAAGATATCATTACATAATTTTCTAGCGATACATTTATAGCACTGAACGAGATATAACTCTTCAGAATATATTCATCTGGAATAGTGTGTATTTCTGTACTATATTTCAAGAGAAAGCTATTTTTATTTCCCAAAGGTCCCCAATGACATCATCACCTCCAAATCAGGCCTCATCACCTGTGATGGCTCCTCAGCACCACTGTGGAACCCGTGTCAACAGGCTCCACACAGTCCCTGCCCCTTCTCCTTGGCCTCTTCCCAGCTGCCTCAGGGGAGCTGGGCTGCATTTCCTTCCGGTGGGCAGTCACCCTGCCCACTGCCCTTCTGGGGGAGTTCCCTGCAGCCACGTACAGGATGGGACCAGTCATGCCAGCAGCCCTTTTCTGTCCCCTGTGGTCCCCAAGATAAGGATCAAGGCCTTGTTCACTGAGGTATTTCATTGATGGCGATTTAGGGGAAAATGACAGACAGACATTAGCAAAAGTAATGGAGACATGAGAAAAAAGAATTGTAGAGCCCGTCATTTTACTTTATGGTCCAAAATTCTTTGCGCCCTTCTGAATGCTAAAAGCCTAGCACTAGCCTCAGCGCACCTCATCAGACCTGGACCTTCTGACTCACTTTCTTCAGGGTCAGGCAATCTTCATTCTTTCAAGACAACCACGGTTCCCGGCTAGAACACAGCAACAGTAATAGCTAACGTTTCTGTTCAGGTCTGGGGGCTTTACAAGTATTAATTAAATTGGAAGAGGCACTGCAAGGCTCCCCTTCGGTCTGCGGTGAGCAATTTACTTTTCAAAGAGCCACTCAGACCAGGGGCTCCCAAGTTGACCAGGCCTCCATCCCCAGAAGCCCACACTGTACAAGAGGTAAAGGGAAGAAGAACGGGGGAATGTCTCTCCCCAGCAGTCTTTCAACCTCCTAACCACTGCACCAGCCTCTTAACTCTCAGGATCTCTTTTCTGGTTCCTGAAAAGGTTCTCCTTACAGTCCAGTCTTGCCCCCCTTCTTTCTTTCTTTTCTTGGACACGTCTACCCCAAAGATGTTTTTTCAGATTCTTCTCCTCCCGGCTCCACTCACAAATACCCTCCACACTGCCAGAGCTCTCTGACTGAGGGCTGCTAAACTCTCACACTCATCTTCTCTGATGTCTGAGCCCACCAGTCTCAAAATACAAGCCAGCAGGAACTCTCCCCCTCCTCCCTCATTCTCCTGCCTGCTATAACCAAATAAGACCCCCTTTCCACCCTCACTGCCCCCCCCCCAGCTCTGGTCCTCTCTACACCCCACCCCACTTCCTGGTCAGGGTCCCATCTCCGCTCAACCTCCCTTCACCCACCTCACTTACTGAGAACCACTAGCCCCGCT
>NW_011494826.1:7259379-7262174 GCF_000754665.1 Bison bison bison | reverse complement strand
CTCCTCTCCTCATGGCAGCTGCCCACCAAGAACACAATTTAAGTGCCTCTGCCACTAAGAGGGACATAGCCTTAGTCCCTGTTTTCCTGAACACAAAAGTCTTGGATTCTGTTCTGTCCAGGGCCCTCAGCATCTACTGCCAGGTTTCATCTCCCAGCGCCCCCCAGGACCCCTCACAGACCCTGGCCAGTTCTCCACAGCAGTCGCTTCCTCCCAGCCAGCCCAAGAGGCACAACCTGTTTTCTATTCCTTTCTGATGCTGCCAGATCTACTCTTGGGGTCCTTCTTGGCATGAGACTGCCATCATCCACGGGCCTTCTCTTTAAGGGTTTTCCCACGGAAACAGGCAGGAGCGATGCAAGGTGGGGAAAATGACACTTCCTCCAGGCAGAGCTCCCTGCTGGATGCCACCTGGACTCCAGTTTTCTGCTCAGAATTGCACAGAGCAGAGTCCAGCTGGCCTGAAGAAGGTGCCGAATTAAGTACTTCTAATGAAAAATAAGCCAGTAAGATGATTCCCAAAGTGACAAGTCAGAACAATTTTAGTTCCGACAAGTAACCTACATCTCTAAGAACCTGTAAGAGCAGACGACATTTCTCCACTCAACTGCTCTCCCACCACTTCCAGCTGAGAGATGATCTGCCCAGCACACCCCAAGCCACACACACACCAACACAGAATTAACTAGCAGAATTAAGTCTTTTCACTTAATGTCTTTGGGAATAAAGATTATAAAATCATTCCTTTAATTTTCAGTTTAGCTGAATAACTGACATCCTTTTACTTAAGACTCTGAAGTTAAGAGTACTCATTTTTTATGATGCTGTAGGGAGTTAACTCTTTATAGATTAAGAAAACAATCTTTTAGCTTTTAGGAAGCCATCTTTTTTGGGTTTTAGGAAGTCTCTTTTGCAAAATATTTCAAAATTATTACCTGATAAAATATACAACCTCAAGAGTGAACTCTAAAGTAAGCTATAAACTTTGGATAAAAATGATGTGTTAAATATGGTACAGGCTGGATCAGACAGGAAAAAAACACAACAACAGATAACAAAATCCAGGGGGAAATTCTGATGAGGATAACTGCATGGTCTCAAAATGTCTCCTAAATGTCTGCTTATTAGTTCCAAGGAAGGAAAAATACGGGAAGTGTACAGAGGAGAAGCTGGAAAGCATCTTGACTAGGTGATCAAATTGATATCACCAGTGAGGGACAGATGGCCACAGTGGGCCTTGGATGTGACAGCCAGCAGAGATTCACCTAGAAGGCATTCCAGCTTGCAATGTACACCTGATCCATGTTTCAAGGAAACAGCAAACTCAGAATAAAAGCTCTATTTAAAAACAAACAAATGGTAATGTCATGAAAAACAAAGTAGACTGTGGTAACTGTTCCAGATTTAAAGGGTAAAGAGATAACAGCAACTGAACAAAACATCCAACTCAAGACTCAGGGGCGGTGCTTTCAAGGACATTATCTAGTCCAGACAAAACGTGCATCTGGGCACTAGAGTACTGTATCAATTAGATTTGTTGATATTGATAACTCTACTGTGGTTAAAAGCAAGAAAATGGCCCTATTTTAAAGAAATACATATTGAAGTACTTAAGGGGTAACAGCCATGATGCATGTAACTTATCCTCATAGAGTTCAGGGAAAAAAAGTTTTTGTGTATGTATGTATTTATGAAGATAAGAGACACAGAGAAACGGCACAGATGACAAAGCAAACATGGTAAAATACAAACAAAGGTGAATCTGGGTAAAGGGCCTAAGTACTTTTGTCCTATTTTTATTTTATTGCTATTTTTTTGTAAATTTATTTCAAAGAAGTTTATTTTGGGCTCAGGATGGGATCCTCAGTTCAGCGAGTCAACAACCTCTCTAAAGCCTTAATTCCAATTGCGGCAGGTGGGAAGGAGGCCCTGACTCGTGAAGCTTACTTCCCGCCCTCTGGCTCACAGACGCGCATGTGTACTCTTGGCAGACCGAGCCCTCAAGACGGAGGGCAGCCCAAAGAAAACGTCATACCCACCAAGGACATCTGCCCTAAAAGAAAGGTGTTCGTTTTCCAGCAACACTGGGTATCATCAAGCCTTTCCATTTTTGCCACACTTGTGACTGAAAACTACTGACAGAAAGCTATTTAGAATAGTAATTCTTTACTCTTGATTGAGGTGGAAGATTTTTTCATTTGAGTATTACCTGCACTTCTGTGTAAAATTCCCACCTAAATCCGTTGTCTGTTTTTCCTCTAGGTCTGTCTGTCTTTTACTGATTTGAAAGATTTCTTTAGTCTAGATTTTAATCTGCTGCCTATTATAAAGGTTACAAAACACACCTGTTGCTTGTCTTTTCACTTTGTTTATGGTGTCTTTTACCAGAGACATTTAGTTTTGACACAGTAAAATGTGTACTCCTTTCCTTTATGGTTTTTGGGTCTTGTGGGTTGCTTAGGAATTCCCTCCCCACACTGTCTTTCCTCCTAGTTCCTTTATAGGTTGTTTTGTTTTTTAAAATAAAGTAATAAGGTCTTCTATATCATCTGGAATTTATTTTTACATATGGAATGCAGTATGATTCCAACTTTTCCCCCACAGAAATACCCACCTGGCCCACCACCATTGAGCTGCTATTGTTATCTGATTCAACATGCCACCCTATCATCTATGATGTTCCTACACACACACACACACACACACACACACACACACACACACGCGCCTGTTTCTGGACTCTCTGTTCTCTTCCTCTAACTGCTCCACCTATCTGCATGCTGAGAGCAGGGAAT
>NW_011494826.1:7199254-7259279 GCF_000754665.1 Bison bison bison | reverse complement strand
GCAGGGAATAAAGGTTTTAATTACCTTCATACTATGTTTTAAAGGAGCCAAGCCCATCCCTTGTTCTTTTTTCAAAATTTCTTTTCAGATTGAGCTTCTAGCTGAGCTTTGGAAATCAACAAGTTACATGAAATATCTGTTGAAATTTCCAATCAGGTTTCCTTTGGGGCAGAAATGGCATTCTTACCATACTGAGCCTTCCCACCCTAGAAAATGCTAAGGGCCTTCACAGCCTCGGGCTTACTTTCATTCAGTCCAATACCTCATACAGTGCCTGGCAGACATTCGGGAAATATATGTTGAATCATTTTTTAAGTTTCATATTTTCTTTATATAGGTTTCCAAGTATTTGGTAAGGATTATTCTTAGATAATTTATATTTTTTGTTGCCACAACAGAAAGGACCTTTTATCCATTACATTTTCTGATTAGTTGCTGTTGGCATATAAGAAAGCAATTGCTCTTTGTACGGTGAACTTGTATCTAGCCACCGCTGAACAATGAATTCCAACAGTTTCTTAGTTCTCCTGGATACCCAGTTTGATAATCATACTATCTACATTGTCACCTTCTTCCCAATATAAACACATCTTCTTTGTAAAAATGTTTTGCCTTGGCCAGGCCTCCAGAGCAGTAACACAGCAGTGATAGTAGGCATTCTTGGCCTTTTCTGACTATAAAGGGAAGACTCTATTAAATATTTACCAAAGTAACATGTCAGTAAGTATACTAGTTTTTGATGTAGTAAATATCCTTTATTAATAACCTATTTTAAAATTTTTAATAGTTTTCCTTTAATTATTAATGAGAACTGAATTTTATTCATTGCCTTTTTCTCACCTATCACGTCAGTCTTACACAGGTCAAGCAGTGGCCCATTGTCCATATATGTTGGCTCAATAAATATCAGCTGTTATTATCGAAGCTAAGTTCCTCATGTGGAATCCTTTACAAACGATGTACAGAGAAGACAGCAGCGAACTCACAAAAATAGGCATCAACCACTAAAAACGGGATGGCTACCTTAACAGGTTCCTGTGGCCTGTGAACTAATGCATGGGATTTGGGGTGAGGCAAATGACTTCTCTATAAAATGACGTAGAATTCTAGGTGTAGGTGCAGTTCTCTGGAGAGATTTCACAGCTTTCTCCAGAAGGCTCTATGTCCCAGAAAAGTTAAGCACTGTTTTAGGTGGGGGGAGAGTTGAGAAGACACACAAGACAAGGCTAAGAGCAGATGACCAAGATTTGGCTCGCTGCAGTTGGAGGGAGCCAGGCACCCTGGTCAGTGGAGGGGTCTCCCCTAGAGCCGTGGTTCCAGTATCGAAGAAAATGAATTATGGGGGAGGGAGTCCCAAAGAACTTTCCCACCTTTTATTTTCTTTTGCTCTCTTTCAAAAATTCAAATACATTAACCAAGTCATATCTGCAGAAATATACAGACCAACTCCTCAGAGCAAGGGAAAAAGATAAGCACCCAGAGAATGGGTGCATGGATGGTCCCAAAGATAAGTCTCATCTATCTTGTGCTTCTGTGGGCTTAGAGACTAGAAATATCCCACAGACCAGTCCTGATTGGTCATTTTGGTGAACTTACTCCTCTTTTTAGGATAGTGGGGTTTCAAACTAGTTCATTTCATAAACTTTCTAATACCCTTTATCTCCAGCAAATGGCAGCCAGATGGACTCATCGACAAAAAGGAAACAGGGAAGGATTATCATGATGGGAAAGAATTAACAGGCACAAGAGAAAATGCGTAAGAATCGGGGGAGACACGAGGCCGAGCTAAGGAAGAAACAGATGCGGATTCAAAGAATCAGCCTCTGGTCTTCAGAGACAGAACAAGAAGTCCCCACTCCAGGGACACATGGCTTCTATTCTGCTGTAGGTGTTAAAAATGGTTGCCATTTATTTCCTCTAAGAAAAGATTATGTAAGGACCACAAGGGATCAAACCCGACTAACCCTTGTTTCCTTCTGTACAGGACTGTGTTATCTTTGTCCCATCTACAGAGTTTGGGGCTAGGGATCAGGCCCCTGCACCCTGCTCACAGGTATAGCAACTCTACTTACAAGTCATCACAGTAACACCACTTAGAGAAAAGCAACAAACACCCTTCTTACCTGCCTAAGTGTTCAGAGTTCGGACTGACCAGGTACATTAGATTCCTGAGTGTATGCAGTGGCTGTAATTGATCTAAATTTACATGCTAGAAAAAGCGGAAAAAAAAAAAGATTAATATTTTCAACCATGTAACAAATTAAAATTGAGCTCACAGCGTATTTTTCCATACCTGGGAAAAGCACAGGTAAAGAATATTTGCATTCAGTTTCTTCACTGCTCGAGTAAATTTCTGTCTGCTGAGGTTTTCTCCACAAAATTCACTGCAAAACAAATGGATAATCTGTAAAGTCGTGATTCCTGAAGAAATTCTGTTAAAATGTTCATTTTAAAGAGTATGCTTTACACTACAGTTAGCACAAGACACACCCCAAGTCCTTTGCCTCATAATAAACTGCACTTATCAGAAACTTTCTAGGAATGAGCTGCTGCTCTCCCAGAGAGCAACTTCACTGCATCCAGAAATTACACATGCATGTACCCTGTGGCCCAGCAGCCCCTACTTCTGAAAACTTGCTCTGCACAAGTATCTGCACACTAAGGAAACAACGAATGGACAGGATTATTCTCTGAGGTATGAGCAGGGGAGACAGCGGATTGGTAAGATTTTGGCACATTTGTACAAAGGAAAACCTTGCAACTATCCACATCAGGCGGAGTGACTGCTAAAGCCAACAGTGGCTCTACAAGGTCCCCACGGGATCCGCAGACTTGGGTCCCCACTGCCTCATTCTCTCACTCTCCCCAGGCTCTGCACCTACCCTTCTCGCCCTTCTTGCCCAGGGATTCCCATGGCCTGCTCCCAGCCTCCTCCAGGCTCCCACAGGATCCATACCCACCCTCTTGGATGTGGTAAATAAACCCTTCCTTGCCCCACGTTCCCGCTCTTTCGCCTGCTCTAATGTTCTCCCCAACCCTCATGACCAACTGACACGACATTCATTTACTACGTGTCTCCCTGTTCAAATTAAGTACCGAATGGGCAGAGATTATATTCTCATCACCAGTGTACCTCTGCAGTGCCTGGAACAGTGCCGAGCACACAGCAGGTGCTCAAAAAAATCTTCATAAATAAAAACAAATTTAAAAAGCAAGGCGTAAACACCTTAGTTTAGCACAATACCTTTTGTGTTTAAAGGGAGGTGGTGGTGGTGGTGGTGGTAATAACATACATTAACATTTACTTGAAATGCAAGGATAACTGCTGGGAGGTAGGAAGATCTTAATAGGAACTGGGTGGACTATAAACCTTTACAATTAAATAAAAAAGTGTTACAATTTACTCAGTTCTTACACAGAAGCATGTCCTCTGCATATCCTGGTCTTCCCTTAAATTACCTTTTCCTATGAGAGAATTCTGTGGTCTTTTCAAACATGTCACGTGCAATTGTAAGATAATGACACAAATTTGCACGTTGGGCTTATCAAGTATTTCATGGTCAGATCTTTTCTCTCAAGAAAATCCTTCGATCCTTTTTTTTCCTTTCCTGGCCATACATGAGGCATGTGGGATCTGATCAGGGATCTAACCCATGCCCCCTGCAGTGGAAGTGCAGAATCTTAACCACTGGACCACCTGGAAAGTCCCAATAATGCTTAAATTCTTGTCCTTCCCCAACTCCCCTCCCATTATTTAGTTAGAATAAAGAATACAACAGGAACATGAGAGAGCCATGATAAAGATGACATCACTGCTTTCAGTTACTTGCCTGTTGCACAGCTTTTTGGGAAGATTTATGTCGAGTATATGAGACAAAATGTTGACCAGCTGAGTCGCGTAGCACAATGCAGCGCTGATCGTGTAAGCAGGGTTATTATGCTCCATGTCTAAAAAGTAGATAAACAACAGCCATTCACAAAAAACTTCAATTTCAACAAAAACATTAAAGAACCTAGATTTCTGGGATGTGTGGTTTTATCAATACATTACTGGCAGCTAAGCTTTACTCTTTACTAATAAAAAGTCCATGGCCAGATATTAATATTTCATTATTTATAATTTTTGATGAGTGGAATATAACTTAAGCAAATGGGTCTAACCAGACCCAGCATAAATGAAATTGAAATCTGAACTGCTTGGATAACACATTATTTATGCAATTAATGACCAACTTAAAAGTCACCTCCTCAGAGAAGCCTCCCCTGACTACCCTACAGAGAAATAGTTCCTTCCTCTGTAGCCCCACCCCATGAAGTCGCTGGTTCTGCTTACAGCCCACACTCAGTTGTAATGCCTTTGACCATTAGTTGCTTCCTTTCCTCTCCACAGAGAGGTAAAGGGCTGGTCAGGGATCTAACCCATGCCTTGGTGACATCGCCTTGTATCACCAGCAGCGTGCATAACAGAAAGCACTCATTAAATACTGGCTGGATAACTAAATGCATCATCTTTCTCCACCAAAGAGAAGCTACTGGCATTTTAAAGGGTTTTTCTACTGGGGTATTTCAATCTCCACTTAGGACTGGTAAAAAAAAAAAAAAGTTATTTACAAAGTTAGAAGCTATAAAAATGGGACCCAACAGGCTAAATACACTTCTTTCAATAGTGAGATCTTTTTATATAAGTTACTACTACTACTACTACTAAGTCACTTCAGTTGTGTCCGACTCTGTGTGACCCCATAGACAGCAGTTCACCAGGCTCCCCCGTCCCTGGGATTCTCCAGGCAAGAACACTGGAGTGGGTTGCCATTTCCTTCTCCAATGCATGAAAGCGAAGTCGCTCAGTCGTGTCCAACCCTTAGCAACCCCATGGACTGCAGCCTACCAGGCTCCTCCACCCATGGATTTTCCAGGCAAGAGTACTGGAGTGGGGTGCCATTGCCTTCTCCGATGTAAGTAACATTTGACCCCAAAAGGTGAAATATATAAAAAAATACCGAAAAAAAAATGTTTTCAGTCCATTCATCGATTAACAAAATGTGGCATAGCCACACAAAGGAGTATTATTCAGTCATAAAAGGAATGAAATGTATATGCCACAATGTAGATGAACTTTGAAAACCATACACTACGTGAAAAAAGCCTGACACAAAAGGCCACATGTTGTATGATCCCATTTCTATGAAACAAACAGAAAGCATCCATAGAGACAGAAAGCAGGAGTGACTGATTCGAGCCCCAGAGTTTTTGTCTGGGATGAAAAATGTGCTTTTGATCTTGACAAAGGTGATGGCTGCACAACACTGTGAATGTACTAGTCCCGCTCACTGACTCTGTAACTGTTCATTTTGTTACATCAGTTTCACCTCAATTAAAAATTTATAAAAGTTTTCGAACACTATCTTGCTTCTCACCAGGCCCCTGCGTGGTTTTCTTCTCTTCCACCCAGTTGTAGTAGGCCGAGTAGTCCCCGTTGTTGGGAAGGCTGATCCAAGGCCCCGTGATGCTAATGCTGGTATCCCCATTGTGATCATCACAGACCCATCGCCCTGAGAGGTAAGTCGTCCTCCGCGCTTCCGCGAGTTTGCTCACGGTGCTGGAGGTCATGGCGCTGTCACTCTCTGAAGACACGTCAGCAGGATCTCTAAAAGCCGAAGATCACACGGATGTAAAGGCACTGGGTTTTAAACTGTGCAGTTACTTGGCAGGTACACGGAACACTGGCATGATGCATGAAAGGACAGGGATTTAACTGGAAAATACAGAGATCAGCAAGTCCTTCCAGAGGTGAAGGACAAAGCAGCTATGGCAGAGCAGCTCACAGAATGTGGGCACGATGGCACCATGAACAAGGCCGTCAAGTGTTAGGTTCTCAAACTATGTGATTTCAAGACCCCCTCATGTGCTTAAAAAATTCTGAGGGCTCTAAAGAGCTTTTGTGTATGATGTTAGATCTATTAATACTTACTGTATTAAAAATCTGAGAAATTTTTAAATTATTAACTCACTCAAAAATAATAAACCCCTTTACATATAAGTAGCATGTTTTTAAGAATGAAAAACTATATTTTTCAAAACAGGAAAATTCACGAAGAGTGACATTATATGCTGACTAGCTGAGCTGCAAAGCACAGCATAGCACTGATGATGACTTTTGAAAATCTCTTTAAAACCCAAGTCTTTCTTCTGTTCTTTCAAGGGGAGAAAGTGTCCCACGGAAAAAAAAACTAGTTTCACCAGCAACTCACTCAAGGGCCTTTCCTTCAGCCCCTGGAAGCTTTCAGCATGCAGCAAACATGCTTTCTACAGACTTCCCACCACACTGCACAGCAGTCGAAGGATGGGCATGCAGCGGTCAAGACTTAATTAAAATAAAGTGAATAATTTCTACTGCTTCATCAATAGTGTTCTTGATGTGTAACTGGCTGGTCTTTTGCACTGCAAAGCAATCCAATGACTATTACCACAGTTTGGTGTCACTGCCTTGAAAGCTGTCAAGGCAACAGAGGTTTTCCCACCACGGCATTTGAGCCACCAGTACAAATGTCAACAGAGTGAAAAGGGAAAATACAGTGTTAGTATTATTATGAAAATAGTTTTGACTGCACAGATGCCCTGAAAAGGCCTCAGTGACCCAGAGAGGTTCACAGACTACACTTGAGCGCTGCTGGCCTAGAGTGTGGCAGTGGAATGAGAAGGCCCGGCAGGTACCGTGCAGGTGGCGAGAGGACACAGGGTGTCTGGGGAGCAGAGAGGTCAGCGTAGGTGCATGCAGGAGGCCCGAAGGAAGTGCCAGAAAATGGTGCTGAAAGAGGTGGGAGATGCCCAGACGAGGCAGGGCCTGCTGTGCTGCTCTGGGTCTAGAATGCATCCCCGGGGCCACCGGCTCTCAATTCCTCTTCCTCTGCACCAGATGCACGTAAACCCACTCCTCCTGGCGGCCCTGCGCAGGGCAGGACAGCACAGGACTCCGTGGCCACTTCTAAGCTGGCCCTCTCCTTCCTCCACTCAAGGAAGATTGAGAAGAAATGTGAAGGAACAAGGTAGCTTATCATAGGGATAACTTCAACACTACTAGCTTAAAAAAAAAAAACGAATGATATACAGCAATTCACACTAACATAAAAGATTTAAACAGCATAAGTACGGAAGAGAAAGTTTTTCTCTTTGAGTCTTAGTATCCTAAAATCTGGAACAGTATCCTAGTCTTGTTGACCATGTGTTCTAACACGGGTATTTTGGCTCATACGTAATTAAAAAAATCTAGACTGTAATTTGGCATAATGCTGCTGTTTGTCAGCTTTTTCCCCCTCAAAGGCCTGGCCAGCTATCTTTACGCCAATTTTTGGAAAAATCCGACTTCTCCCCACTGATTCAAAATACCACCTCAGGGTCTATTTCTGAGCCCTAAATTCTTCTCTATTTTGAATCTGCCTTTTTATCTCTGTATTTGCTAACCATCCCTAGTGAAAAATGAGTGGTTAAGTGTCAGAGTAGGCCGTCAAGTCAGAAGCACAATCAGACCTTCGGGCTTTGCGGAAGCTCCCTCTGGCAACAGGTGAAAGGCCAGACTGAAGTGGAGGCAGTGAATTTTAAGTCCTGGGGAGCAAGACTCCAGCGCCAGGAAAAGGTGTCAGAAAGTGGAGACAACTGGAAGAGAAGGAAACCCCTCAAGGGCAAGAGCCCGATGGTTCGTCAGAAAACAAACGGAACTCCTCAGTGGAAGTTTCCACATCTGTGTGATCAGCAGCATCATCTGGGGAAGTTTAAGAAACAAAGCATTCCAAGATGGACAGGAAGGCTGGAGCCCAGTCCTCTGGGACCTGTTTTCTCCTAAAGTTCCTGAGTGACTCTGATGTTCAGCCGCTGGGAATCCCCATCCTGTTTGTCCCACTGGCTCCTGAGGGTGTCTGAGCACTATGGCCTGAGACTCAACCTAGCTGATCCCGAGCTAGACGGGAGGGTTACCAGGAAAAGGTGGAGTCAGCATGTCTCGCCCACCAAGTAAGAGACCCAGGGGCTTTTTCTTCCATCTTAGCTCATGATTTCTCTGTGAAGTAGGCGTTTATTATCCCCATCTCACAGACAAGGAAATAAGACTTGAAGACGCAAAAACTTGCCTAACAGCGTGTGACTAATGAGCAGCCTGACTGGCCCTGCAGCCACATCAGACGGTTCCAGATGAAGCGTGTGAGCCCGGCCCTCCTCCAGAAGCTCTGAGTCCATAAGCCTGGGCTTCACCTCTCCCAGGGCACCGCCCTCCCCTGGCTGCCTCCCCAACTTCGTGCAGTGTTTGCTGTTTGCTGAACCAGATAAGACTTAAGCTTCATCACCAGGGAAACCCAGAATGAGGCTGACGTGCTTGAAAGACACTTGATCTTTGGAAATTGGGTTTCCCTAGAGTTGAAGGACTCGCTTACTGTACCTCGCACCAGTCTTTACTTCCTCGATGGGAAAAATGACAGACGTGAGCTCTAATATGTGAGACCGCCGAAGATCTGCCAGACGCTCATAATGACTTCTTAAGTCCGTGTTTTTTTTCTCTACCAGGTCACCAAGTTTGCGATTATGCCTCTGGATCTTCTCCTTCTTTTCCTGGTGCCGTTGTGCTCGAGTATAAAGTTTCTGATTCTTTTCCTTGGTTTTCAGGAGGCCTTCGGCATCTAAAATAAACAAGTCACACCCAACAATAAGCTCTGGAAACAGTTCCTGGCTACTGCATACTACCACTCCCCCACCACGGCTCCAAAGCATTATAAGTGTCTTCCTGAATTATGTCTAAATTGAGAGCAAAACCTCAACATTAATGAGATGATGTTCACCAAGTATGGAGACCAAGAGTTTAGTTCAAGGAGGTATTACACACAGAGCAAAGGGGACCACCACTAAAATGATTCTGAGTCTCCATTTGTAATCAACATTAGTAAGCATCACTCAAGACTATCAAGTTCGGCAAGCTGGGTTGTGTTTGAAGTTTAGCACACAAAGCACCTGACTTTTTTTTTTTTTCCTCATGTGGGCCTGCAGTGCCAGACTGCGCACCTTACTTTCTTAAAGTAAACACTGAAGAATAGGCATATTGGGCAGATAAAATATCTAAGTTTGAAAAACTCACTGGAGACCTGATTTTCCTTAGGAAACTACTGAGTGTGCCTTGGGCTCCATTCAGAGAACCCGAGGACAACCTCACGGCCGGTGGTCACGCAACAAAGAAACAGACCACCACTCTGAAAAGTCACAGCGGGGAGCAGCACCCCCAGCACGGTGGGAGTACCCACCATACACTAGCATTTTAACCACTGCAAGGGCCACCAGAGCCTGGCCACACAACCGAGAAATCAGACACTCATCCTGCCCAATATGTGTCCTTTTCATGAAGGTCCTAGGGCTTCCCAGGTGACACAGTGGTAAAAGTATCCCTGCCAATGCAGGAGATGCAGGAGACGCGGGTTCGATCCCAAGGTTGGGAAGATCCCCTGGAGGAGGAAATGTCAACCCACTACAGTATTCTTGTCTGGAGAATCCCATGGACAGAGGGGCCTGGCAGGCTACAGTCCATGGGGTCACAAAGAGTCAGACAAGACTGAGGACACATGAAACTGAACCTAGGTTATTTCACTGCAGGCATAAAGTTTCTTTTACACACACACACACACATATTTTTTTTCTTCTCTGATTCACCTCTTCACCATTCCTGATCAATATGAATGTCCCGAAGTTTAAGTCTATGGTCTTTTCACACACTTTCCAGTAAGTTCAATCATTTTCATGATCTCTACTGAGTTCTTTACAAGTACTCAAATATATCTATCAATATCTAGCCATGGCCTGAGCCGTATGGTGATTAGATTTTTAAATGACATTTTCCAATGTAATACAGGACCCCTTGAAGGTGACAGGAAATCATCACAGACACCCAACCTGCACTAGTGCACTCAGGTTAAGTCACTCTTCTCTCCACGTCATCTTCCCTGTCTGTAATCTACTCTTGCTATTTTGCCAAATAACAGATCAACTCAACTCTGAAATTCCAAATGCAATCATAACATGTTAAATCAAAAGATTCTGGATAAATATTCAACAGGAGCTACAGTTTAATTGGTATTTTAACAATAAGATTCTGTTTTTTTAAAAAACACACACAACAGGCTATTTCTTGAGTAGCAAACTCTTAATCTAATCTATAAACTTGAGCTTCTGGAATCCATTAACTGCCTTGAAATTGTTTGCAAAATTTTCTGAGTCTAGTGTAGATGGTGGCAAACAGCTTATGACCCTGGCAGGTCATCAGAGTAGAGCTACTACTCAAAGTGTGAACCATGGATCTGGCCCAAACCTTTACCAAACAAAACAAGTACAGAATTAGAGAGCAAATTTAGAAAAAAAACATATTTTGACATGGCCATGTGATATCACCCTGGCATCCAAATGTGCAATCACTTTTCTAGTAACTAATTTTATTGTATTTTACAGAAGTATTGATGTTGGTTTATGACACATTAGAAATGAAAGACCAAAAAAAATGGTCTTTTACTACAGACAGGTTATGAACCATTGACCCCAGTCCCCATGAATGAGATTTTCATTTTGTAAGTTCAAGGCAGGGCCCAGATTCTCTCTAGATTTTAAAAATGGTTATCAGGTAACACCAATCATCTGCTAGGGATGGAAATCACAGCTATAGAGTCCACTAGTGGAGAACCATATCCCTTGTTAATATTTTCCATGGTTGTTGCTTTCAGTATTTTCGGGCTTTGTTGTTGTTCAGTCACTAAGTTGTGTCCAATTCTTTTCCACCCTATGACCTGCAGCATGCCAGGCTCCTCGGTCCTCCACTATCTCCCGGAGTTTGTTTAAATTCATGTCCATCAAATCAGTGATGCTACCTAACCATCTCATCCTCTGCTGCTTCCTTATCCTTTTTCCTTCAATCTTTCCCAGCATTAGGGTCTTTTCCAATGAGCCAGCTCTTTGCATCGAGTGGTCAAAGTATTGGAGTTTCAGCTTCAGCATCAGTCCTTCTAATGAATATTCAGGGTTGATTTCCTTTAGGATTAACTGGTTTGATCTCCTTGCAGTCCAAGAGACTCTCAAGAGTCTTTCTTCTCCAGCACCACAATTTAAAAGCATCAATTCTTTGGTGCTCAGCTTTCTTTATGACCCAACTCTCACATCTGTATATTACTACTGGGAAACCCATAGCTTTGACCAGATGGACCTTTAGCAACAAAGTGATATCTCTGCTCTTTAATATGCTGTCTAGGTTTGTCATAGCCTTTCTTCCAAGAAGCAAGCATCTTCTAATTTCATGGCTGCAAACACCATCTGCAGTGATTTTGGAGCCAAAAAAAATTAAGTCTGACACCGTTCTACTTTTTCCTTATCTATTTGCCATGAAGTGATGGGACCAGATGCCACGATGTTAGTTTTCTGAATGTTGAGTCTTAAGCCAGCTTTTTCACTTTCCTCTTTCACCCTCATCAAGAGGCTCTTTAGTTTCTCTTCACTTTCTGCCATAAGGGTGGTATCATCTGCAAAGGCAATGGCACCCCACTCCAGTACTCTTGCTTGGAAAATCCCATGGATGGAGGAGTCTGGTAGGCTGCAATCCATGGGGTCACTAAGAATCGGACACAACTGAGTGACTTCACTTTCACTTTTCACCTTCATGCATTGGAGAAGGAAATGGCAGCCCACTCCAGTGTTCTTGCCTGGAAAATCCCAGGGACGGGGGAGCCTGGTGGGCTGCCGTCTATGGGGTCACACAGAGTCGGACACGACTGAAGTGACTTAGCATAGCATAGCATCTGCATATCTGAGATTGTTGGTATTTTTCCTGGCAATCTTGATTCCAGCTTGTGATTCATCCAGCCTGGCATTTAGCATGATATACTCTGCATAGAACTTAAATAAGCAGGGTGACAATATACAGGCTTGACATACTCCTTTCCCAATTCTGAATCAGTCAGTTGTTCCACGTCTAGTTCTAACTGTTGCTTCTTGTCCCGCATACAAGTTTCTCAGGAGACAGACAAGGTGGTCTGGTATTCCCATCTCTTTAAGAATTTCCCACAGTTTGTTGTGATCCACACAGTCAAAGGTTTAACATAGTCAATGAAGGAGAAGTAGATGTTTTTCCGTAAACAGAGAAGCCTGGCGAGCTACAGTCCACGGGGTCACAAAGAGACAACTTAGTGACTAAACTAAAAGGATACTTGGGATAGGAGCCTATTAAAAGGAGCTGATCAAAGTTTTAATCTTATTCATCAGAGAAACGCACAAACTCAGTCAATTCAGCAATTTCAGGAGGTTCACAGAGGCCTGGTGGCAAACTCCTACTGTGAACATGCAGGGAGGAGGGGAAAGTGGGTGAACCCATGGTAAGTAATGAGTTCCCTACACTGCTGCTGACCCAGAGCCTTTGGAGGGTGCAAGCCAAACTCGGCACAGGAGGGGCGGGCTGTAGTTCTGAGACCTCTTCACCAGGCTGCCCTGTTTCTGTAGCTTATTAATCCTGTGAAACTCCACACAAGCACTTTAATAGGACAAGTTTTCAAAGGCAGCTTTTACACTACTGCCTACCTCTATAAAATACTTGCTTCTGAAAGCAATGAGTAGACAAGAAAGGACTTACAAAGGTATGACAGCAATCCATTTTAAACTTTAAACAATCATCTTCAGAAATACATGAACTACTTACTTCTTTTTCTTTTTTCTAAAATTTATCTTTGGCTTTGCCACATGACATGTGGGATCTTAGTGCCCTGACCAGGGACTGAACCCCCACCCCCTACACTGGAAGCTCAGTGTCTAAACCACTGGACCACTAGGGATGTCCCAGCATGCACTATGCCTAAGGACACAGGATTTCTAAGAGGATGCTCTTAAAATCTGGCAACTACCTGTGATAAAATATGAAGTACACAAACGTAATGCAAAATTAATACAAATTAAAATATGTGTAAGACTCACTGATGGAGAAAAAGTCAGTATTTGCTTCTGGTGTGAACTAATAATTATACTTGATTACCAAGACTGACTCTGAACTTCCTATCGGCTAAGGGAAATGGGACACATACAGTGCTCAACTTTTTAAGCTAAGTAGTTTATAAATGGCACCCACTCCAGTACTCTTGCCTGGAGAATCCCATGGGCAGAGGAGCCTGGTGGGCTGCAGTCCATGGGGTTGTTAAGAGTCGAACACGGCTGAGCGACTTCACTTTCACTCTTCACTTTCATGCATTGGAGAAGGAAATGGCACCCCACTCCAGTACTCTTGCCTAGAGAATCCCAGGGATGGGGGAGCCTGGTGGGCTGCCATCTATGGGATCGCACAGAGTCGGACACGACTAAAGCGACTTAGCAGCAGCAGCAGTTTATAAGGGTTATTACATTTGCACATGTGCTTATGTATATATGCACACATTTGTAAATATATGTAACACAGATACATGTTTTATATACATATATTTGAAATATATATATATGTAAATTCCTTATACAAATGTTTTACAAAGAGTAAAAGGCAACCAGTTAACTTTTCCAGGTTGCTACTGCCTCTACCACCCCTCCCCTTTACTTTCCCTGGTTGATCAATCCCATGAAGTTACACATGAGTTCTTTATCAGGGCTGGAGAGAGGTGGGAAAATTACTTACTCTTCTTCATCTCTTCATTTCCTTTACATATAGTTTGTTTCAGCTGTTCAATCCTCATCTTGCAGGACATTATTTTCCATCTCTTAAAAAAGGTATGAAACAAATATCACAAATATTGGTCTCTTACAATTAATATGATTATCTACTAGGGACACTACTTATCCTGAGGTGTATCTTAGAAAATGCAATGAACAAAAGTCCAGTATAATTATATTTATTACAGCTTTTGTAACTAGTGGTTTAGGACAGAAGCTGCTAGGCAATTAAGAGAGAATGAGAAATAGTTCTTTTCTGTGTTAGTAAGTACAGAGAAAAAGGTTGACACATATTATCTTAACCTGTCCTATCCAATACAGAGCTACTGCATGTGGGTCCTATGTGGCTATCTGAAAGTCAATGAGATTACACAAAATTTAAAAAGAAAATCTGGTTTTTACTCCCACTACCCAAATGTCAGGTGGTACATGTCAACACCACCTATGGCTAATGCCTACCATACTGGGCAGTGTAGACAGAACATTTGTATCATCAGAGAGTTCTGTGGATGCACTGCTCTAAATTCTCAGTGCTGGTTACTGAGGAGACTATCAGCTGTACTATCTCACTGATACAATAAGCAAATATTACTTACAGAGTAATAAAATACTGCAACAGAGCAGAATTCCTTTTTTTTTTTTTAAGTGTACAACTCATGTAAGATTTCTGGAAAAGCCCTGAAAAAATTTTATGAAACATGAAACTGCCTTTTTCCATTACCAAGATTTAGGTACGGCTTCCCCAAAGAGAATAAAGGATAAGTAAAAATCTGACATACTAGTTGGTTTTTAGAAAGTATGATTTATCTATTCTATGATGTCTCCATAAACGGGGACATCCGGAGGCTTACAACAACATTCAAATGTTTATAATGTTTAACACTTGTCTAAGCAGTGTGATGGTACAAGATACAGAACACATTACAGGACTGTTCAGTGGGGAAAATGCTCCCCTCTCCAAAGCAGTGTGAGAGACATCTGAGAACAGATTCACAGGAACCACGATCAATTTAGGAATAAACTGGCAATGAGATGCTTTCACTTTTAAAAGATATTAGTCTTTAAAAACCAAGATTTTAAGTTTTTGACAGAAAAACTAGAAAACTTAGATAGAAACTTAGAAAAACTGGGATGAGATTCTTTATAGTCTTTTATAACTTTTTTCCATACAACATAATTTAATAATAGAACATTTAGAACATAAGCAAAATTCACTTATATCACATCTCTAAGTATTTAAAAATTATGAATGATGCTTATGATAAAAAAGCAGGCATCACAAAAGAGAAGAACGAGACTGTTAGCCTGACTCCTTCCCACTATTCAGGGGTAACTGTGTATCTTTTCAGACTTTGAAGAGCATATATATTTAAAACACATACACAAATGGAATCATACTTTACCAGAGCCTACTATTTGAGTTTTTTTTTTCATTAAAAAAATATACCTTGGATATCATTCCATACCAGTGCATACAGACTGACCACATACTTTTTAACAGCTACGCAGTATCATAATTAGCTCATTCTGTTTGATGAATATTTAATTATATATTAATTTTACTAGGAACAATGCAGACAATCAGAATCTTTACCTGTAAATCTCTACATTCATGTGCACTTGCTTAGGAGGAAAACTGCTGGATGTATTTATACCACATATGCATTACGAAAGCAACAAACTACCACCAAGCTGTCCCTCAGATATGCCAATATGCACTTCCACCAACAGTGAATAAAAGTGTAATCAATCAAACTCCTTATTTTCATATGTTATAATCATTTTGTCCCAGTTTATATTCATTTTGCCAGGGTCTTCAACAGACATAATTTTTAAACATTTATGTAGTGTATCAAATGTTTTACTTTATGGATTATAAAGGTCTGCTCACCTTCAGATTATATAAACACTCTCCCATATTTTCTTTTAATATTTTAGCTTATTTTTCAATTAACCCATCTAGAAAATGTATGTTCATGAGTAATTTTTTTTAAAAAGAGCATCTAACTGTTCTTGTATATTTCTGTCAGCATCAGACCTCATAATTATTCATTATTATGAGGTGGTTCCATAATTAACTGCCAATACCCTGTTTTTGGTATCTAAATGAAATATGTGAGAAGCCTGCACTAGAAATACATTCACAGAGAACTACCAAAAAATGATCACAAATAAATTTAAGTTCAAAATCATTTTTTAAGTTCTGCCAATTTAAAAACATCTAACCTCAAGTTTAAAGAATATTATTTAAATACTTCTTATTCTTACCAATTGATCTGTCATCCATTTTCCTTCCATAGCTTTTAATACTCTGTTTGGAGAAGAGATAAAGGAATAAGCTCTTAAAATAATAAAATTGGTAAAGCTCAAAAATGCAAAATCAACAACTTTTTAAAATAAGGTCTTAGAAAACTCTGGATATACCAAAGTGGGGTATAAGTATTTAAAAATGTTTTCCAAATCCCCTGCTTTCTGCAATTCTTTCCTCACCTGCTTCCTTCTGCACTTTTAGTATGGCACTTTTGTATTTGTGTAAATGCAAGAAACTTCCATAACAGCCATCGCCTTTGCTCTCCATCATAATCAATAATTTCCATCAGTCGTAAGTAATAATAACGAGACCCTGATGTTGGAAAAGATTGAAGGCAAAAGGAGAAGGGGGTGACAGAGGATGAAATGGTCGGGTGGCATCACCGACTCAACGCACATGAGTCTGAGCAAACTCTGGGAGATAATTAGGGCAGAGAAGCCTGGTGAGCTGCAGTCTATGGGGTCACAAACAGTTGAACACAACGTAGCAATCCAACAACAACATAAGATAATTCATGATCCAAAATGCTATCATCAGTTCCCCCACTTTAAAATGGCACAAGTCAGTGTAGGCTAAAATTTGTGCTATAGAATGAAGTGTTCTATAGGAAAAAAGTTAAGTTTCTATGTTAGAGGAAGTCAGAGAAATGACCAAGTAAAATAAATCCAAGCAGGTTTCTCTAATGCAGGGCATCTCTGGAGTTCATCTGCTCATAAATGTATTAATCACGTCTGGGGTCTGGATGGAGAACAGTGACTGGACCAATTTGGGACAAAAGGTTCTACAGGATAATTTCCAAATCCAGAGGATGAGAGATTTGTCAGGGGTGCTTGTTAATACTCAGATTTCTGGGCCTCCCCTCAGACCTACTGAATCAGAATATCTGAGGATAGACTCCGAGAATCTACATTTTTAACCAGAACACCAAGTTAATTTAATCTTATGTAGATGATCTAGAGACCACACTTTGCAAAACCCTCATACAGAAGAACAAAGACAAAGAGAAGCAATAACGTCCCACACGAGCCACCACCACCAGTGCAATACGCTTTCTCTACTGGACCCATTTACAGGGTCACTCTCCGATTCACCCATTCAGTCACTGTGCCTGCTGTTAACCAGGCACCATGTTTGAGCCCACTGTTTTCCAGAAACCCGATTTTTCCAAAATCTCGTATTTTGGTTTCTCCCAGATACAGTGCTCTTCACATGTTGAGATCTGTATCCTAAATTCAATAAATTAGCAACCTACATATCTGCGTACCACAGCATTGAAATAAACCATGTGGTGACCAGATAACCCCCACAAATTAGAAAGCAAAATGAAAACTCACTCTTTTTGAAATTCTTCTTGCTTGCTCTTAAGCTGGCTTAACCTTTCCTTCTTGTCTATAAACCTGTAAGAAAAAAATGCAGTATTTTATTTAAATGTTCATTTTTTTTCCAGTCAAATGAGATTATGTAAATTCCTGAGAGCCAATCATTTCTGCAGACTCATCCAGAAATGTCACTGTCCAAACATATCTTCTCGATGGGATGCATGCGGCTGCCTACCATTTTACTTAAAACTAGGTTACTTAAAACTAGGTTCATATTCTCAGCTTTAAAACTCTTTCATGGATTTATAAATATATGTCTATAGGTTTCTTCATGCCTAGGTTAAATTATATTCCAAAACAGGCAAATCAGAGCACTAAAGTGAGTTTGAATCCAAGGAAACTGAGGCCCCCATTATAAATAATCATCATTATTAAACTTAACTGAACCCTGCTCTCATCTATAAATTGGTGCCTCAGTTCAGTTCAGTCGCTCAGTCGTCTCCAACTCTGCGACCCCATGGACTGCAGCACGTCAGGCCTCCCTGTCCATCACTAACTCCTGGAGTTTGCTCAAACTCATGTTCACTGAGTCCATGATGCCATCCAACCATCTTATCCTCTGTCATTCCCTTGTCCTCCCACCTTCAATCTTTCCCAGCATCAGGGTCTTTTCACATGAGTCAGTTCTTCACATCAGGTGGCCAGACTACTGGAGTTTCAGCTTCAGCATCAGTCCTTCCAATGAATATTTAGGGATGATTTCCTTTAGGATTGACTGGTTGGATCTCCCTGCTGTTCAAGGGATTCTCAAGAGTCTTCTCCAACACCATAGTTCAAAAGCCATCAATTCTTTGGTGCTCAGCTTTTTTTATAGTCCAACTCTCACATTCATACATGACTACTGGAAAAACCAGAGCTTCGACTAGATGGACCTTTGTTGGCAAAGTAATGTCCAATTTTTTCTCACTAAATTTATTGCTAGGCATTACGGCTAGCAAGTCACTATTATTAATAAAGTTAAAAGGAAAGAATATCACATCACAGATCATTTTTTATATTTGTCAGTGTTCTACCCTTATTTTTATTTTCTTCCTGCTACGTTATTAGGGATTTAGTTTGCTTTTTTTTATTTTTTGGAGTGTAAGGTAAAAATTTCAATCATCAAAATTTAAGCCTCTCCTTAAGTTACAAATTTCCACCAGAGTATTGCTTAAGCTAAACCCTTAACATTTTTGAACTGCTGTATTTTATCATTTAGTTTGAAATTTCTAATTTTCTGTAAAATTCCCTCTGATCAAGAATCTATTCATAAGTGTATCACTCAACTTCCAGATATACCAGCTTTTTAGGTAACTTACTGTTATTTTTCTACTTTAACTCTGACGTGGTCCCAGAATACATGAGATTTCAATCTTGTAATTTGAGACTGTCTTATGGCCTTGCATATGATGTGCTCGGCTCGGTGAAAGTTCCATGTGCACTTGAAAGAATGTATATTTTATAGTTCCTGGGTACAGAGTTCTATAAGCATTAACCAGCTGAAGGTGGCAAGCAGTGATAGTCAAATCTTCTAGATCTGTGCTGTTCAACACAGCAGCCATCAGGCATATGTGGCTACTGAGTACCTAACATGTGACCATAATGGCCCTAAAAGTCTCTTCCTTAAAATAATAGTAAAATAATCTCTTCCTCAAAATAAGAAAAATTTCTTAAAAATGCATGAGTAATAACATGCAACAGACTGGTTCAAATTGGGAAAGGAGTACATCAAAGCTGTATATAGTCACCCTGCTTATTTAACCTATGTGCAGAGTACATCATGCGAAATGCCAGACTGGATGAAGCACAAGCTGAAATCAAGGTTGGTGAGAGAAATATCAATAACCTCAGATATGCAGATGACACCACCCTTATGTTAGAAAATGAAGAAGAATTAAAGATCAAAGTGAAAGAGGAGTGAAAAAGTTGGCTTAAAACTCAACATTCAAAAAACTAAGATCATGGCATCTGGTCCCATCACTTCACGGCAAATAGATGGGGAAACAATGAAAACAGTGACAGACTATCTTTTTGGGGGGCTCCAAAATCACTGCAGACGGTGACTGCAGTCATGAAATTAAAAGACGCTTGCTCCTTGGATGGAAAGCTATTACCAACCTGGACAGCATATTAAAAAGCAGAGAGATTATTACTATGCCGACAAAGGTCCATCTAGTCAAAGCTATGGTTTCTCTAGTAGTCATGTACGGATGTGAGAACTGGATCATAAAGAAAGCTGAGTGCCAAAGAATTGATGCTTTTGACCTGTGGTGTTAGAGAAGACTCTTGAGAGTCCCTTGGACTGCAAGGAGATCAAACCAGTTCTAAAAGAAAGCAGTCCTGAATATTTACTGGAAGAACTGATTTTGAAGCTGAAGCTCCAATACTTTGGCCACAGGATACGAAGAACTGACTCATTAGAAAAGACCCTGATGCTGGGAAAGACTGAAGGCAGGAGGAGAAGGGGACGATAGAGGATGAGATGGCTGGATGGCATTACCGACTTGATGGACATCAGTTTGAGCAAGCTCCAGGAGTTGGTGATGGACAGGGAAGCCAGGCGTGCTACAGTCCATGGGTCACAGAGAGTAAGACATGACTGAGAGACTGAACTGAACTGAATATCATGCAATGATTTTGAATTGAGCTAACAGTGGCTTATTAACTGCTTTCAAAGAAATAAAGGTAATGTTACCCACCATGGTAACATGGTATGGAGTCCAGAATTAGGCTTTTGGCTATCTCCTGATTTCCCAGTCTAAATGAAAACAATTCAACAGAATCGTAACATAAAACCAGAACCATAACAGCCCTAAAAATCTCTTCCTTGAAATAATCCAGACACAGAAGTCTAACACACTATTTTTATAATCCCACATCTGAAATATCCCCAGATATCTACTTCTAAATGGAAGGGATAAAATGCCCTAATTATGACTCTGCCATTTCATAGTCACTGAAAATGTACCACATATATTAAACAAGAAAGGAAATCAGACAATATTATATGTGACAGAATTATATACGTATGTGGCTAAATTAAAATTAAATTAAAAATTCACTTTCTCAGTGACACTCTCACATTTCAACAGCTACATATGGCTGGAGGCCACTTTACTGGATGCACAGATATGCAGCATCATTGCACAGAGTACTGGGTAGTACTGCAAAGGCCAGTGAGGTGGTGACTACAGGAACCATTAGAAAACTCAGAAACCAATGTAGAATGTGGACAAATTCATAGGTTCACCAAATAATTTATCAGGCTTTTACTATGTGCCTGCAGCTTACTACAGGGCACTTTACAGAACGTTAAGAAATCTAATCATTCATTTTCTGCAACTGGCTGTGTGCCAGACATGGCACTTGTGATATGCTTCCATTCCTTATACTGAAAATGAGAAGCAAATGTGGTATTTACTTCTCCCTTACTGAGGTAACGCGTGATTCATGCTCTTGATCACCTGAAAGGAGATGACAAACTCACAAGATTCATCAACCTGTGTCAACAAAGGGCTGACATGAAGGAGAAAATCCTGCTTTCAAAGGCTATCAAAGTGCTCCTTTCAGGTCTGTTGTAAAGATTCCACTTTGCACTAACACAAATTGGGATGATGACACTGTCCAGCTTTGTATCAGGCTGGTTAGTTCTCCTGGGTTGTTAGAAAGAAACCCAAACTTAAAACACAAAAATACAGATGGCAGCAGGAATAACAAACAGGAGATGGCAATTCCTCCTGTACGGAACGCATCAGGAGTCATGTCACTCTTCATGAAGGAAATGAGAAAACAGGTAGTGTGAGCAGAGCAAAAGAGCAGATGGTATCAAGGAATGTGCCTGGTCAGCAAGCCAACTGCTCACCAGCACCTCGTCCATTCTCTGCATTTTCCAGTCCAGGACTCGTGGAGATAGGTTAGGGAAGGAAAAGAAAAAAGGAGAAGGGGGAAACACATATTTTATTTTATACACTGTCTTTCAAGCTGGGTTATTACATAAAATGTTTTCTATCTTTTTCCACGTCAGAACATAAAGACGTGTCTCATTATAGAATTTCACTGAATGGACATCATGTAACTTATTCACAGAAACTCCTGCTGAGGAACACTGCCATTGCTTCCAAATTTACACTACTATCAATAATGTTAGAAATGAATATCCTGGTGCACAAATCTTTTAAGCTTTTAGGTTTCTCTACAGGAAATTCTTACAAATAAACTGCTAGGTCAGATATTCATATGCAAACATCTGGCAGTTATCTTTAAATTTCTTCTGAAATCATTTCATACAATATTTCCAATCCCACCAGCCTGTTCTCATGCTCTCAGCTCTGCACTTTTTATTCTTTACTAACATGCCTGGCTTCCCACTCCCTTCCTTCAAAGATAGTTTACAACTCATTTACTTGCCTTTCTTCATTATTTCTTATTGGCTACTTTTCATTTGTTATTCTATGTCCTTTGTTCACTTTTCTATAGTTTTTTTAAAGGATTATTAGGAAAATTAGTGATTTTCCTTTCATACATCTTGAAATTCTTTCTCAATTTTCTTAGTGACTATTATGGTTCTGCTCTGCAAAAATTCCAAAATTTTGTGCAGATACATTTATTCATTTTCTTGTTGCTGGATGGCTCTATAGTTTTGCATTGTTTTCTGAAAGGAATCTGCCAGTGAACCTGTACCATGCATGCATCAGGGCTTTTAAACACTTTTTTAATATTTTCTTTCCCAATTTAAAAATGTCTTTTGTGTTATTTACCAAATTCCTGCAGACTTGTATTAGCTTTTCTCCCCCCTAAAAAAGGATTCCCTTAAGTCGACTTTAAACCATGCCCCTGTGATAGAGACTGGTGAGAACCAGGAGCAGGCGGTCACACACAGTCTGGTGCTATCAATCCAAGAGACGGTACACAACCCAACTCAGGTTCTGGAGTCACGTCTGCCTGAGCTGCCACTTGAGGATGGGTTAGAGGTGGCCCTACTAAGGGAAGGAAGGCATTACAGGCAGAGGAGATTCTGCTGTTTCACAAGCTAAGAACTTAATCTGTCCTGCCCCAGAGAACTTCACCAGACCAGGGGGACAGCAGGGTGACAAGGATCAGTTACAAGTGTGAGCCGCCATCGCTCCACGCTGCGCCATGGCCACAGATCGTCCTGGGTGACTGAGTGGATCTGGCCACAAGCAGGACTGGTCACCTAAGTCTGTCCCATGAGAGCAGGAAAGCAGCACCCAGGCACGCACCCTATCAGGAGTCCTATTAATTCTGTGCGAGATGATCAGTAACACCGTTAGACCATCGACTACATCTTGCTGAGCACTGACTAGGTGCCTTTCATAAAATAAGTCTCACCTTCCATCGCCGCCCAGTCCTTCCCCTCATCCTAGCACTTCACATTCACTTGTGCCTAGGGTTACAGCAACAGAGAAGTCCAAGAAACACTATTCCTGTATTTTAAGAAAGGCAAACAGAACAACCCAACAAAACTTTCAAATATGCAATTGAGGGCCTTAAGAATTAGTCAACCCTTATATTCCTTGGGTTTCTTAAATCTGAAAGGAGAAAATAAGCACTGACAGCTTTCAAATCAGTGGGGGGGAATTTCCCCCAGCTCCGATTTGGACACAGGTTTGGTGAAGAGTTGATGATTCTGGCTCTAGAAATAAGGCAGTGAGACTTATTGGGTAAGAAAGAGCACAAATTTTCTTGGAAAAGAGCATAGCAATCTCTATTATACAAGCAGAAAGGGTTAAAGAACGGAGTATTTCTTGAACTAGGATACTATCAATAACACAGCAAAAATTACTAGCATTCACATTTTTCTCCCTTAAGTTCTTTTAGGCATTCAAGGGTATGACGTTTATGGACAAATGCAATATGAAAAAACACAGTCCTTATCCTATGTTAGAGTATTTAAAGTATGAGAAAATACACAACTTCAACAATGTGGGTTTCATCAATTGTAAATACTACAGTACCACACGGTCTGAAGTTGATTCAATCTGTGGGTGCAGAGCAACCACAGATAAAAAGAGGGCTGACTATAAATTATAGATGAATTAACCCCTGTTGTTCAAGGCTTAACTGTAGCAAAAACATACTCCACTGGCAGGAATGAAGGTTAAGTCATTAGTAGAAAATACAGACAGAGCACTGTTTAGTTCCTCACTTGTAAAATGAAAATAATGATTATCCTACTTGATTATAGGGATTAAATAAGATAAATGTGAAAGCATCAGGTACAGGCACTTAACAGGCAATACAGGCTAGTTTCCCTTTTCTTCGTTGCAATCAGTGATTTTGCACTTAATCCTCCTAATGTATTAAATGTATGTATGTATTTCAGATCTGGAGGTCAATGTAAGAATTAACATAGCCCAGCAGTAAGTAAGGCACAACTACTCTGAGCTTCCTCATCTTAAAAACAGGTTAATAACTCATGATTTTGTTACCAGGGAACAAATGAGACAATACTTGTGAAATCCTTTTACAAATTCTGAAGGGTACACATAATGGTTAAGAGTAGCCAGTGATACTGATTGAAACAAGAATTATACTTTCTTAGGAGATCCACATGTATTGTTGTAAATACAATTAATAAGCTACATGGGATGGGAGCTGTGACCTTTCCTGAAAGAGATAACCAAAGTGAGCAGGTTGATTAAATTCTTGTCTCAAGATGGGAGTCCAGGTACCTATGGAGCTTTTATTCTGCTGAGTGGGGTACACAGATGTGGGTCCAGAACCGAATCCTCGTGAAAACAAACTTTTATAAGCTAAGGACTGACAACCAAAAAGATACTGGAGGGGAAAAGAAATGTCTCAAGAGTAGTTTTTAGGATACATCTTCCTCTCAAAATCTTCAGTAACGTCTAAAATTTCTTGCTTGTCGTCTATCCCACTTCTCAATTTGTCCGGGGCCCATATTTCTGTTTTGTGGTAAAAATGTAGTTCTCAATGCCTAAAACTCATCAGTGAAAGGAGTGCTGTATCACTCCTAATGCTGTGTACTTATGAAAGCAATATCCACCTACTCACAAAGTGCCTTTTTTTTTTGATCCACACTTTAAAATAACTGGTTTCTAAACCAGCATGTAGAGGTTCCTGGGTATCCTCAGATTATCCCCCCTGTCTCATTCTTACCCCCTATCATAAACTGGTAAGCAATTTTTTCAAGTTTTGAGTGGAAAGATTATTTCAACTTGTCAGTTATCTGTTGGGTAACAGTGTTATTTCTAGTACCAGATAAAGGTTTAATCCAGAAAACTACTTTCCTGTTAAAAGACCTGCAATTTTAAAATGTTCTCTGGTACAAGATTCAAAGAAGATGGTGTTGAGAGTATTGCTTAAAATCACTCCTCTTCATCTCTGAAGGACGCAAACAAGTCAAAAGACAGACGCAAAAGCAGAGATGTGGGCAGTGTCTCAGGACTGGGCCGAGGTGGGAGGTGAGGAAAGGATAGTGCTGATGAGGGTACCAAGGCTATAAGGAAGTGTCCCACTGAATAATAACCAAAAATAAAAACCAAAACTAGCAAGTTCAAGTATTTTTCAATCAATCTAACTGCCAAACTCATACTGTCCACAAAACTACATAAAGATGCATGTTCCCTTCTTAGAAGTCAAAAGAATTATTAGGAGACACATTTATTCTTTAATATTGAATTTTCCTTGAACTGCTAAACCATTAGAACCTGTATATTCAGCTAGTCTATTAATGAAACCTGAAAAAAAATCTACATTTATAGGAACTTTGATATGTACATCACATTCAAGATCCTTGCAGGCACAGCTAATCTAGGTGACTTACTGAAAAGAACCAGGGGTTAAACAAGGGTATTTAAATCATGCTGAAGCTTCCATATTTTATTTCCAAGTGGTTTCCCAGTCAGTGAGTTTTCTCATAAAGTAAGAGGGGGAAAAAGGGTCTGAAAGTAAAGCACAGAATACAAAATTTTTCATAAATACTGAAGACCAGAGAATATCTCACAACCAACCTTTGGCCCAAGATATCTAAGGCTTATTAGTAGTCAGTGCAAATCCTCGAGAGCAGAAATCTGCCTTTCTCTTATCTGCTGGAATATTTCACGCCAATAACTGTACCCAATGAGCTCATTAAAACTGATCTGGCCATCAGGACAGGGTCCTGGGTCTCAAGAGATTCTTGCATCCTACTACATGCTGGACACTGGTTAGGGAATGAAGGAAAACAAACAAGCAAACTCCTCTTCTTTAGAAATACACACTTCAGAAAAGGGGATGATTGAAGGTGAAGTGAAGCTCTCTTATCCCCAAACCTTAACTTTCTTTTTCATTTCTAAATTCTGAACGATGCTGGTATTTATTTTTCATCTTTCTGCTTCGTCATAAAAAGAAATCCACTGTAACACATCCCTGTCCTGAAAATAATTCATATTTCCGTTTCTAAAATGGTCCCGCCTTTACCATTTCCTTCAACAATCTGCTTATTATGTTCCTGCCCAGCGCTGCACTAACCACCAGGATGGGATTGAACAAAAGCAGAATTCACTCCTGTGTGGAACTACTGATACATTCTGGATGCAGTTACCTTCCGCAGATAAGTGACACCACTTATCATGCTCAATACCATGAAAGAATTGAGTACTGTGACAGAAATGGGAGGAGAGATGGAAGTGGGGACCTACCTTAGTGAAGGTCAGGCAAAGTCTCGCTGAGGAAGTGCATTTAAGTTGAGACATGAAAGGCAAAATGCCAATCAGGAGGAACAGTGTTCCAGGCAGAGGGAATAGTAAAGAAAAAGGCCCCTGGATGGAAGAGTTCCATGTGTTTGAGGATGTGAGAGAAAGCCCAATTACTGAGCTGTGAACATGAGGGAATGTGGTGAGAGTTTACTTTTTGAGTGCTTAATACATGCTAGACATTATGTTAAGTAATTCAGTGCATGCTCTTATGTAAGTACTACCAGAAACCTATGAAACTTCAAAATCACATAACAAGTGGTGGAGCTTGGATTCAATTCAATGCAGCTTGAATCCAAAGATCACATTTTAAACTCAACCTTACAGCCAAAATTAGAAGGTAGGCAGTAGCCAGATCACATAGGGCTTAATAAGCACAGTAAAAAGTTTGAATTTTATTTTCTATAAAGTGAAAAAACACTGAAAGGTTTAAGCAAAACAGTGAGATTATCTGATTTACATCTCTACTGTGGCTGTTGTGTGAGGGCCAGAGGATGGCTAGGGAGGAGCTGTACGTGTAAAAGAAAGAAAACAAAGTAGTGGCCAGGAAAGAAATGACAGCAGTCTGGACTAGAAGTAGACAGATGCAAGATCTACTCTGAAGCAGATCATATTATACCTGTCAATGATTTGGATATGTGGAATAAGAAAAAAAGGAAAAAGCTAGGACAACGCCCAGGTTTCTGGTTTAAGTAACAAACGGGTCATGATGTATAATAATGAAGTGGTTCAGGATCAGACTAAATTTGGGAAGGAAGGGTAGATTGATTCAGTCATTCAACGAATCTTTATTAAGCTTCTACTATGAGGATATAGCAGAGTACAAAATTGTCTTGTTTTCACAGAGCTAACATCACTGGAGTGAGAGGCAGTTACAAATTAATATGCAAACCATAAGATGGTGATAGGTACTATGGAAAACAAGAAATCACATTGTGTGGGGAAGAAAGTTACTATTTTAATTGAATGAATGCTCAGAGTTTCTCTGTAAGGAACAGAGGCCTACGGATTCAAAGAAAGTAGCCTGGAAGCCTAGGAGAAAGGAGTTCCTGGCAGGCTGAATAAGACCGAGGCAGGAGTGTTCTCAGTATGCCTGAGTACTGGCAAGGAGGCCATGATGTTTTGCAGAGTAGCTAAGAGAAAAGCAATAGGAGAACAACTGGGGGACAAACGACATAGAACTTTGGATAAAGACTTTGGCTTTTTTTTTTTTTTTAAACTTTGGGTAAAAGAGGACACCCCTGGAAGATGTGAACAGAGGAATGGAAGGATGGTATTAATCTGTATGCAATATGAGAAATTACACTATGAAGGAGAAAAGGCAGAAGCAGAGACTCAAGAAGCAATAATCCTCCGGTGGACCAGACCAGGAAGTAGTGAAAGGGCTGGGATTAGGTTTTGAATGGCAGATGGGATTTGTTGATGGGATAAGATACGGTAGCATTAAGAGAGGAGTCAAGGAAGATTGGAAGACTTTTTTTGCCTGTTCCAAAGAATCAGGTCATCATTTACTGGGTTGGGATGAGCATGAGAAAAATAGATTTATTATGGATAATCATGAATTCAGTTTGCCATATGAAGATGGAGATTCTCACTACAAATTTAAATACAAATAGAGCAAACAGCTGTTTTCTCAATTTAATAAAGGCCTAGGTTGGAGAAACAAGTCTGGCAGTCTTCAACCTATAGATGATATTTATTTTTTTTATATAGATGATATTTAAATTATAGGAATGGATCTAGGAAAAAGTATATAGAGAAAAGGATCCAGAACTGACCCTCGAAAGACATTGCCATCTCATACCTAGTATTTTTATAATAAAACTGTTTTAATTCTTAAAGCTATTACTTATTACATCAGCAGTTTCTAAATTCATCAACTACATCAATGACTAAAACAATGATGAACTAAAAGATTATATCATACAAATCTTCTCAAAAGAAAAAGTAATGAACTCCATTCATGATCAGAAGACTATCAGAAACTCAAAAACACTTTCAAATACAGATGTTATATAATCCAGTGGTTAAGTGCATGGCATACGGGTTCAGGCTGCCTGGAATTTAATTCTGGTCCCTACCCTTATTATTTGTGTGACCCAGGGCAAGAAACTGCAGCTTCCTTAGCAGTAAATTAGGGATAATAACTTACTGGGTTGTTGTTAAGGCATTATTATCTGAACTTTTGCACTAAAAAATATTAGCTGGCTTACTGTCACTAAGTTATTGAAACAAAAGTTGGGACTGAGAAAACTTTCAGCTAACCACACTAATTCTACAATTATTTAACCAAGGGCTTGTTTTAGTCACTAGGTCGGTCCAACTCTTTTGTGACCCCATGGACTGTACCCCACCAGGCTCCTCTGTCCATGGATTTCCCAGGCAAGAATACTGGAGTGAGTTGCCATTTCCTTCTCCAGGGCATCTTCCCCACCCAGGGACTGAACCCAGGGCTCCTGCAATGGCAGGTGTATTCTTTACCACTGAGCCACCTGGAAAGCCCAGGACTTGTAGGCCTCTGTTTAAATGTCAAAACAAGGCCAAAACGTGTTCTTAAATTCAATTCTCTTAATAAGGGCTTGCAGCTCCCACTGTGCATTTTTAAAACAGAGGAAACACATCTTCAAACTCCTTAACACTCAAAACAATCTTTGCAAAGGGGAGAAACTAGCTAGATTAGTTTACACATTAGAGTAAGGATGTCTGATAACAAGATCAATCTGTGACACAAACTACCAGGGCCCGAATCCCTCTTAACCAGTTATTTGATTCTCTTCTGGCCTCTTCTCTAGAAAATGAATGTTCTTTTGAAAATAATGATTAAACCAAGCTTTTGCTTGAGCGAGTAACAAAATACCGAGAATCCAACTCTATGGCAATAATAGGAGAAGACCTTTCCACAGGTACCACCTATTCCTTTTCCCTAGTACCAGAAGCACCGTGAGGTCAGGCTCCTCTCGAGTGGGTTAGGAGGAAACTGCGACCTCTCCTCTTCGGGCCTCCATCCCCGTCCCCGTCCCTTGGGAGCAAAGTACCGGCGCAAAGGAGCTACCCTCGCTACCTCCTCCTCTTTTCGCTGGGCTCCGCGGCCCAGACTCGGCTCCACGCTCCAGCCTCCGAGCCGGTGGAGACACCCAGAGAAGACAATAGCGCAGGGGCGGCTGCCGTACCTTTCGCGGTCGCGGCCGTCGAAGTAGACGAAATCGCCGCTCTGGACGCACTTGGCGCAGGTCAGCCGCCGGCGGGTGGTGTTGCAGAGAGGGCAGCGCTCGACCGCCACGTACAGCCCCTCCGCGTCGTCCACAGAGTCTACCAGGTCCCGGGCGAGCGGCTGGGGCCCGCAGCCAGGAGCCTCCTGCGCCTGGGCTCCCTTCCCACTGGGAGACGCCATGATAGCATGAGAGCAGAGCCAGTCACGTGGGATTTTGTTTTCAACCAAGTGCATCTTGGGTGAGGAGGAGGGGCCTGGGAGGGGCCTAGCTCGGCGGGAATCCCGCGAGCACCTCTCCAGACCTCGCCTACCCCCAGCTACCGCTGGGTAGGAATTAGGTTAGAGCGGGGAGAGGCAGCGCAACAGAGTGTCATCAGCGGCTCCTTCACGTCCAGGCTACAAATTAACGTCAGAAACTTGTGCAAGACATAGTAATACAGTGCCCTCAGGATTTGGGGAAGACAGATTGCGAACGCATAAGGGAATTTCTGTCATTAGCTGTGGATACTTACTAAATTTGGCTAAAACTACCGCAGAGTTGGATGAGGGAAGTGGGTCTTGGAGCGAGGTGGAATTATGGCTCATGTGATTTCGGGGCAAATTCCTCACCTCTCCTGTGTTCACGTGGAGAAAACTTCAGTGCCCACCCAACGTCGTGAGGATTAACAAGTCAATCCGTTTAATAGTAATCTGATAGTACTTTGCCAATAATAACTAACCAGTGGAAACTACTGAACGTGTAAATCACAGTTGGATCTTTATGAAAATTTTTAATGTCCAGCACTCCGCTTCTATTCTCGGCCATATTCCAAGAATTTCAACTAGGTAGTATTTTAACATGGCTTGATTACTCCAAATTTCTTTCTGTAAGAATAAATAAGGTGGGCCAGAGGATTATATCAGAGTAATTGGTGTTTGAATATGCCTGTAAACTACAGAAGAAAAAAAAATTGGGCTCATAGGTCAAATGATCCAGACCAGTGACTCAAAAGGATTATTTTGGCAGGCTATAAATTAATGACTGCCTTAATTTCTCTCTTCAACTAGGGCTTCTCTCCCAAGTTCATACCCCCAAATTCATAACTGCCTACACTAGGCTTAAAGTAATGTACGGTGACCAATTCACTGTACAGAATTGGTCTGAAGCAATTCAGAAACAAAACTGAACTCTCCCTCCCTACAAACGTTTCCTCATTTTGTTGTGTTCAGTCGCCCAGTCGTGTCCAACTCTTTGCGACCCCATGGACTGCAGGCCAGGCCTCCCTGTCCTCATTTTAGTGAAAGACAATCCCCGCCCACGTGGGAACAAGGTCCAAGACTCCTATTAGCCCATCCCCCTCCTTGTTAATCTCCACTTCTCCATCAAATGAGCATGATTCCCACAAGCTAATTGGGTTTTGAAGCTGAGCTCTTTGCTCCAGCCTCTTAAATCTTATTTGATCTATTTTAATACAATTACACAGGGTTATGAAGGTACAAAAAAAGCACAAAATCCCTAAACTGTTTTCAAAATAGACTTTATACTAAACCTGAATGGTTCCTGAAAGTTTAAGTTTTAGGGAGAGAAATACTTTTCTCTGATTATTTCAAACAAAAGGATATGTAATTATTTAATTTTTCTTAAAGTTTTCAGACTTTAAAGTTTCATTTGTATTCTGACAGGATCCATCACAGGCCTGTACCTACTGGCCGGGATCATCTACTCAATATTTAAAAAGGCAAAAAAAAAAAAAAGACAATAGACAATTTCTATCCTGTTTTATAGATATTTTAAATTTCTATATATTGTTATACATTTTTAGAGAACACATGTTCATGTACTACATCTTTAACAAGAACAAAGCATTAAATTTTAATGATGTTAGAATATCATTCTAGCAAGGCCTTAACTCTTCAAATTCTGAAATCAGGTTACTTTTTCCATTTTAAAAATAACATACAATAGTCATTTCGAAAAAAAGTGTTATTTCTTAGGCATGGTTACTTATACAGAATCACACTTTAATAATTAAAGTCAAAATGTGCATGGAACATCTACAGTCTAGCTGTTTCTGTTGCTGGGCTTATGCATATATTCAAACCAATATACTGTGAGATGTTGAATGATATATTCAGGCTTTTTTAAAACCCTTTAGAATAGGATAGATGTTTTCAAATGCTTCATAGATGTCAGAACGTTTTTTGGCACCTATAAAGAAATCCAAGTTTACATAATCTTTAATATAAAAGCAATGCTAAAATTTTAAGACTAAAATTTCATTGTCACTTCCAATTACTTTTAATACTTTAGGTGTACCTGAGAAGTACTTTATTCCTGGTAAAGATAAAAGAATTTGGTGACTACAGTCATATTCCCACAAAAACATACCCTAGAGCAGATTTTTCTAGTATTTCTGTAATGTGGGCACATCAGTATGTCTTTAGCCTCCTAGGGCACAGTATGAAATATGGAATGTTATCTCTTGGTGTGCCATGGACATGACCACAGAACATGACCTTCGTCAGCAGCTGTGGGCACTTAGCTACCAGCGAAAGGGACTTCCTTTGATCTACTCAGCCTTAGTTAACATCCTTATTCCCTAATATTGACTAACAGAGTGAGACAAATTGGAACTGTTCTAAAGTTTTAAATTTTAATTTGGGAAGGGATTATTAGAGGGAAAGACTCTACCATTGTTACCCTTAGAGTTAAATTTCAGGAGGTCTTTGATTACAACTGCTCTAGGGGTTAAAATGGATAAAAATATGATTTAGACACACCACCCACCCTTGAGCGAGATTATCAGTCAGCCCTACTAACTACCTTTCGCTTTCAATGCTACGCAGGCATGTTATGTTAAGGGTTAAGGACAGGTAGTACTTATGTGGAACTGTCAGTCCATCAGGGAACTATTATCTGATACTGGGCAGGAGACAAGGAGATTAATGAAAAGCATATTAAAAACTGTTAACATGAAGAAAAATGGAAAATAGTTTTTAAGTTGATAAAGACTTGTTCTTGGGAGCTATAAACTTAGCTGGGAGAAAGGCTAAGACAGCAGAAATAATGTGTGAGACGTAGTTATCTGGTTTAAGGATGGGACGAATGAGAGGGAATTCCCAAAAGGAGAATCAAGAGATTTGAGAAGTAGGTAGAAATCAGGATTCAGAACCTAGGATGAGCTAGAACAATTTAAAAAGTGGAAAATGGCAAGTGTTGGCAAAGAGACTGAGAAACTGGAAGCCTCATACGTTGCTGGTAGAAACATAAAATGGTTCAGCTACTATGGAAAATAGTTTAGCAGTTCCTCAAAGCTGCTAAAAGAAGAATTACCACATGACACAGCAATTTCACTCCTGGGTACCTGGGAATATACTCCCCAAATTGAAAATAAGTACTCAGACAAATAATATGCATGTAGCTGCATATTCATTGCTGACAATGGAGTATTATTCCACCACAAAAAGGAATAAAGTGCTGATACATAGTACAATGAAGACGAACCTCAAAAACATTATGTTAAAAGAAGTCAGACATGAAAGGTCACATATTATATGATTCCATTTATATGAAATCTCCAGAATAAGTAAATCCAGAGACTGGAGACTGGCGGTTGCCAGGGTTAGGGTAGGGAAGAAAGGGGAGAAAACCACCTATGACATAGGACTTTGGAATAGTGGAAATCTTTTGGCACTAGAGTTGGTGGTTGCACAACATTTTGAATGAATTAATTGTCCCTCAATTTTTCATTTAAATGGTTATATTTGCGCTATTTGCATTTTATCTCAATCAATTAAAAAAAGTTTAAGAATCAAAAATGAAGTACTTATTAGCTTAATATGGTGGTGGGGCGGGGAGCAGTATGCAAGGGCAAAAGTTACTCATTCACTGCCAAAGAGCCTCTACCCTCAAAGATGTCTGGTAGAGAGGCAGGAGGGTCAATCATTGAATGGTCAACAGAAACTCGGTACGTTTGAGGTAGCAAAAGTCCCCTAAGTCTCAGCAAATTTTAATTATAGTGCTAAAATTTTAGTTTCTAAAGAGACTGGTTTTGTAGAAGCCAAACTGTTAGTTTGGGAAAAAGTAAGACATCACTATAAAAAGACTCTGCGTCTCGTTTAATGGACTTTTTCAGGTTCTGGATACATTTGAATAGAACAGCCTTAATTGGGAGACAGTGAAGTAGGAAGATCCCCTCGAGGAGGGCATGGCAACCCACTCCAATATTCTTGCCTGGAGAATCCCCATGGACGGAAGAGCCTGGCGGGCTATGTCCACGGGGTCACAAAAAGTGGGACGTGACTGAGTGGCTAAACACAGCACACCACAGAAGCACAGTAGGTATAGCAGGCACAGATACACCTTCACCCAATGCCCCCTCCCCAAAACTAAAGTTCTTTTTTTTGGCAACTAAGTTTCTTTTTATATCTGAGTAACAGATATCCAGGTCCAGCATTTTGGGTAACCATGCACTTCAGTTTTTTCATAACACTTAAAAATAATACCTAGGGACTTCCCTGCTGGCCCAGTGGTTAAGACTCCAAGCTCCCAATGCAGGGGGCACAGGTTCAATCCCTGGTAAGGGAACTAGGATCCCACATGCTTCATGGGGCAGCCAAAAATTTTTTTTAGAAATAGCAAGAGCTTTACATTCAAGCCCAAAATAGTATAGCGTTCTGGTATCCCCTAGAGAGTACAAAACACCCATTGCCCAAGAGGGAACAGACACTGAGAGTGATCATTTTTTTATATCATAGAAAAACAACTTTGGACACAAAAAGGCTTTAGGAAAATTGTCTAGCGCAATTTTTAAAATTTATTGTGTGGGAAAGCAAGGCCCACGAAGTTGAAGATGCCCTGAATCGTGAGTATCAACTTTGAGAGAAGACTTCATGTATCTGCGTTCCTTCCTTTCCATGGAAGGTGAGCAAACAAACATCGCCAGAAATTGTAAATCCCAATGAGGGAACCTGGTCAATTCAGTGAAATATTTCCTCACTGAAATATTACCATAAAAATTTTGAGGAAACCTAAATTGGCCCCACAGTCCTATTAATAATCAATCTATAATCAAACCTCTCAATTTGGAGCACCAGACTTCGATTATATGACCCTTCTCTTTTAAACGAAATCTACCAGATCTTTCCTTCAAATTTATGATGATCACCAATTTCCCTGGTAGCTCAACTAGTAAATAATCTGCCTGCAATGCAGGAATTCAGTTCAGTTCAGTTGCTCAGTTGTGTCTGACTCTTTGCAACTGCAGGATGCCAGGCTTCCCTGTCCATCACCGACTCCTGAAGCTTGCTCAAACTCATGTCCATTGAGTCAGTGATGCCTTCCGACCACTCATCCTCTGTTGTCCCCTTTTCCTCCTGCCTTCAATCTTTTCCAGCATCAGAGTCTTTTCCAATGAGTCAGTTCTTTGCATCAGGTGGCCAAAGTATTTGGAGCTTCAGCTTCAGCATCAGTCCTTCAATGAATATTCAGGACTGATTTCCTTTAGGATGGACTAGTTTGATCTCCTTGCAGTCCAAGGGACTCTCAAGAGTCTTCTCCAACGCCGCAGTTCAAAAGCACCAATTCTTCAGTGCTCAGCTTTCTTTATAGTCCAACTCTCACATCCATACATGACTACTGGAAAAACCATAGCTTTGACCAGACAGACCTTTGTCGGCAAAGTAATGTCTCTGCTTTTTAATATGTTGGTCATAGCTTTTCTTTCAAAGAACAAGTGTCATTTAATTTCATGACTGCAGTCTCCGTCTGCAGTGATTTTGGAGCCCCCCTAAAATAGTCTTCACTGTTTCCATTGTTTCCCCATCTATTTGCCATGAAGTGATGGGACCAGATGCCAAGGTTTTAGTTTTCTGAATGTTGAGTTTTAAGTCAACTTTTTCACTCTTCTCTTTTACTTTCATCTTCAACTCTTCTTCTTTTTCTATCACAAGTGTTGTGTCACCTGATTATCTGAGGTTATTGATATTTCTCCTGGAAGTCTTGATTCCAGCTTGTGCTTCATCCAGCCCAGCATTTCGCATGGTGTACTCTGCATATAAGTTAAATAAGCAGGGTGACAAGATACAACATTGATGTGCTCCTTTCCCAATTTGGAACCAGTCTGTTGTTCCATGTCCAGTTCTGTTTCTTCTTGACCGAATACAGATTTCTCAGGAGGCAGGCAAGGTGGTCTGGTATTCCCATCTCTTGAAGAATTTTCCATAGTTGTTGTGATCCACACAGTCAAAGGTTTTGGTGTAGTCAAAAAGCAGAGGTAGATGTTTTTCTGGAACTCTCTTGCTTTCTTGATGATCCAGTGGATGTTGGCAATTTGATCTCTCATTCCTCTTTCTAAATCCAGCTTGAACATCTGGAAGTTTATGGTTCACATACTGTTGAAGCCTGGGTTGGAGAATTTTGAGCATTACTTTGCTAGTGTGTGAGATGAGTGCAATTGTGTGGTAGTTCGAACATTTTTGGCATTGCCTTTCTTTGGGATTGGAATGAAAACTGACCTTTTCCAGTCCCATGGCCACTGCTGAGTTTTCCAAATTTGCTGACATATTCAGTGCAGCACTTTCACAGCATCTTTTAGGGTTTGAGATAGCTCAACTGGAATTCCATCACCTCCACTAGCTTTGTTTATAGTGATTCTTCCTAAGGCCCACTGGACTTCGAATTCCAGGATGTCTGGCTCTAGGTGGGTGATCCCACCATTGTGGTTATCTGGGTCATGAAGATCTTTTTTGTATAGTTCTTCTGTGTATTCTTGCCCCCTCTTCTTAATATCTTCTGCTTCTGTTAGATCCATACCATTTCTGTCCTTTATTGTGCTCATCTTTGCATGAAATGTTCCCTTGGTATCCCTAATTTTCTTGAAGAGATCTCTAGTCTTTCCCATTCTATTGTTTTCCTCTATTTCTTTGCACTGATCACTGAGGAAGGCTTTCTTATCTCTCCTTGCTATTCTTTGGAACTGCATTCAAATGGGTATATCTTTCCTTTTCTCCTTGTCTTTCACTTCTCTTCTTTTTTCAGCTATTTCTAAAGACTTGTCAGACAACAATTTTGCCTTTTTGCATTTCTTTTTCTTGAGGATGGTCTTGATCACTGCCTCCTGTACAATGTCATGAACCTCTGTCCATAGTTCTTTAGGCACTCTGTCTATCAGATATAATCCCTTGAATCTATTTGTCACTTCCATTGTATAATCATAAGGGATTTCATTTAGGTCATACTTGAATGGTCTAGTGGTTTTCCCTACTTTCTTCAATTTCAGTCTGAATTTGGCAATAAGGAGTTCATGATCTGAGTCAGCTCCTCCTCTTGTTTTTGCCAACTGTGTAGAGCTTCTCCATCTTTGGCTGCAAAGAATATAATCAGTCTGATTTCAGTGTTGACCATCTGGTGATGTCCATGTGTAGAATCTTCTCTTGTGTTGTTGGAAGAGGGTGTTTGCTATGACCAGTGTGTTCTCTTGGCAAAACTCTGTTAGCCTTCGCCCTGCTTCATTTTGTACTTCAAGGCCAAATTTGCCTGTATCTCTTGACTTCCTACTTTTGCATTCCAGTCCCCTATGATGAAAAGGACAACTCTTTTGGGTATTAGTTCTAGAAGGTCTTGTAGGTCTTCATAGAACCATTCAACTTCAGCTTCTTCAGTGTTACTGGTTGGGGCATAGACTTGGATTACTGGGATATTGAATGGTTTGCCTTGGAAATGAACGGAGATCATTCTATCGTTTTTGAGCTTGCACCCAAGAACTGCATTTCGGACTCTTTTGTTGACTATGAAGGCTACTTCATTTCTTCTAAGGGATTCTTGCCCACAGTAGTAGATATAATGGTCATCTGAGTTAAATTTTCCCGTTCCAGTCCATTTTAGTTCACTGATTCCTAAAATGTTGATGTTCACTCTTGCCATCTTCTGTTTGACCATTTCCAATTTACCTTGATTCATGGACCTAACATTCCAGGTTCCTATGCAATATTGTTTTTTACAGCATCGGACTTTACTTCCATCTCCTGCAATGAAGGAGACCCTGCTTTTATTCCTGGGTCGGGAAGATCCCCTGGAGAAGGAACGGCTACCCACTCCAGTATTCCTGGACTTCCCTGGTGGCTCACGACAGTAAAGAATTCACCTGCAATGTGGGATACCTGGGTTTGATCTCTGGGTTGGGAAGATCCCCTAGAGAAGGGAACAGCTACCTACTCCAGTGTTCTTGCCTAGAGAATTCTATGGACAGAGGAGCCTGGCAGGCTACAGTCCATGGGGTTGGAAAGAGTCAGACACAACTGAGCAAGTTTCACTTTCACCAGATCATTCCTTCAAGTTATGATGACACCAATTTGGGGGATAAACACCTTTGCTAACTGTGGTAAATGAGGTAGAAATTCTGTGACTAGTGCACTGAAGAAAGCGCTAGCTACTGGCTTGAGATCAAACCACATGGGCTCAAATGCAAGCCCTCCCACTAAGTTTGAAATCACAGGCAGATTGTTTAACTAACTTCTGAGCCTTTATTTCCTCACCTATAAACAAGGACAACAGTCTTCTCATAAGGTGACTACAAGGATTGCATGAACAAGTTTTTGCAAAAAGTCCTTTTCAGATGGTAACATTTGACAAGAGCTCAGTCATTTTTACTGTCCTAAAAGAATGTACTTCAGGATTAGGGATGCTGGGATGGCTGGTTCATGCATTCATGGCTTATCATTTGGTTCTGTGAGAATTGGTATCATGTAATTTGTCTGTCTCCTTCACCAGGGCTGGATTTTTGCTGGATAAAGAGTGTGTTGTATTTGCTTTCGCATCCTGAGCACCTAAAACAGTATATGTACCTCGTAGGCATCCAAAGTTTATTAAATATCTATCATCTAACAATAGAATTTGCAAACTCATCCATACCCCTTGCATACATGCATGCGTGCTAATTCGCTTCAGTCATGTCCGACTCTTTGTGACCCTATGAACTGTAGCCCACCAGGCTCCTCTGTCCAAGAAATTTCCAAGCAAGAACACTGGAGTGGGTTGTCATGTCCTCCACCAGGGGAATCTTCCCCACCCAGGGATGGAACCCATGTCTCTTATGTTTCCTGCATTGGCAGATGGATTCTTTACCACTAGCACCACCTGGGAAGCCCTCCCTACCTCTTAGCCAGCCCCAATATCTCTTCCCAGGACTACCTGGATTTTCTAACTCTATTCTTACACCAAGTCACAAGTACACATCTTATTTTCCCAAGGGATACCGTATGTGTATACACGTAAATGAAAGTCTTACAAATTGGGGAAAAAATAAACAGACTTTAACCTCTCAAGGTATACATTTTGCAGTATATACTGAGTCGCTCTTAGTGGTAAATTACCAGCAATGATCAACAGGGATATCCTGTTCTCTGTCTGGCTCACTCACTATTAAATCTTGCCATTTTTATGGTGTCCTCCGACCCACTCATTTCCAAGAACCACTGACACCCAGCTGATTGAGGGTGACCCTCCCTAACAAAGACCCAGCTTCTGCATCCTTTATGCCAGAAGGAAATAAGTATAAAAAGCATTTTACTAAAGCCTCTTTAAACTTCATATTCCTATCATCTGGGCAAGGCATGAGAGCAACAATTCATCTTTTTCAGTGCTGGGGAAAACTCAAGAAGAGCGGGCTTTCACAGAGGTAATAACAGCTAACGTCTATACTGTGTTTACAGCAGGTAGTTTCTATGGGCCCCTGCCTTTTACATATGTAGAAATCAAGGTGGAGCACAAACTCACCCAAGGTCAACATAGCCAAGAGATGGTAAAGCTTGGATTAAAACTAGATGACTGGCTTCCAGAGCTTAGCCTCTTAGCCACCACACCTGCTGCCTCTCACCACTAACAGTATTTGCCATTCCTTAGGTGACAAGGAGTATTAGGAGGAAAGTGTCCAAAAGGCCACACAGGTGTTTTTATAGACATCTAAAGAGCTCAGGGATAGTGTACGTACATGAAGATGGTGGTCTGAGGCCAGGCATGTGCAGCATGAACAGCTGTTCGACATTGTTAATGTTACTTAAGCTCTCCATTGTCCTCATTTTACAGGTGAGGAGACTGAGATATTAAGCACAACCTCACAGAATTAACTGTTGTTGTCTGGTCATTAAATCACGTCTGACTCTTGCAGCCGCATGGACTGTAGCCCGCCAGGCACCTCTGTTCATGGGACTTCACGGGCAAGAATATGGAGTGGGTTGCCATTTCCTTCTCCTGGGTATCTTCCCATCCCTGGGATTGAACTTCCATCCCCTGCATTGTAGGCGAATTCTTTACCACTGAGCCTCCAGGGAAACCAAGAGAGTTAACTAGAACCCATATAAAAGCCCTTACTTATCATAACGCCTGGTATATGAGTACCTAACATGTCTTTATTATGTCTCATCTTGGAAGTGAAAATTGACATATATGCTGTCACTGTATATTGTTCCAGCAGATCCTAGCTAGACTATTCATTTTACTGTGGTCTGAGAAAAAGCATGGGTCCTAAATGTCATATTAGCTGTAGAAAAGCAGCACAGACCAGAAGAAGTTGTGTTAAGGTCCCTTTGCTGTTTGCTCTCTGGGACCATGATGAAGGACAAAGTAGGAAAGTAGGTCCTCTTTGTTCTCGGCTCATTTAACTATTCATTCATTCAGTTGTAGCTTTGGACGTGCTGACTGCAGCTTTGGCACCTCAAGGGAGTAAGACAATTTTACAATTAGCTATGCCTGTTCTTTGAGCTGAACGCATTGACAAATTTTCAGGGAAGGGTATTGTATGGTCTTCAGTACCCTGAGTTGACATTCCTTTACTTTTGTAACTTGAAACTCCTAGCAAATGTGCACATGAAAGTATATCTTTTTCCTTTTTATTTGGGATAACTAAGAAAGTTGGTCTGAATTATGGATATTTAAAGAAACTTGTTCTTGCATACCTATAATAGGAACTTAGCCTGTACTTGGCAATTTGTACTTGTAAATAAGACAGTTTCCTAATGATACATAACACATAGATGAAAGCATCCATCCAAAGATCTTAAAATTTTTTTTTCCCTGGAGGAGGGCATATATTTGCCTGCAGTATCTACACTATTCAATGTACTTGGCAGGCTTTTTCCCCTTTCTCCAGGACATATAGAGGGAAACTAGATCTTCCCAACCCAGGGATCAAACCCAGGTCTCCCGCATTGCGGGCAGATGCTTTAACCTCTGAGCCACCAGGGAAGCCTGTTAATTACTAGGAGGTCTTAATTATTCTAGACACTAAACTGGTTGCATCTGAACAATTGTTGCATTGTTGTATTCAAAAGGTTCTTGAATTCTAAACAAGCTCTCCCAATTTTGAAGATACATTATTTCTGAAAGAAAAACTGTAACACTTACTGGGCATTCTCAAGATTTAGTAACAGACACTCCATGTTTTTGGATGCTGAGTGATAACTTTATCGATGTTTCTCAAATTAATTCAGCTAATGCAGAAATCTCATTTGGCTTTAGATGGGGCAAGATATTATTAAATTTTAAAGTTTATTTGGAAGAATAAATATTTGAGGGGAGCTAATCAAAGAGAAGCAATGACAGGAAACTGGCCTATCAGATATAGAGCTCACTAGGATTAACACACATTCATAACCACAATGTAGTAAAAATACAGTAGGATTATCATAGTATAATTCAGGAGCAAAGGTGGAACTGGAGACCAGACCCATATTTTAAAATAAAGGCCAAAAAAGAAGTCATCAGATATTAATAATGAAGGATATGTAGTTTTAGGTTGTCTGGCCAGCTATTTGGGGGTGGGAAATAGTTAATTTGGCTCGTGCCATAAAAACTGGGTATTTATCCTGGTCCCAGAGAGTAAAATGTGTAAAAAGTCAGACAAAATAAGGCAAAACCAGCAAACTTCAGTAGAATGGTGTGGAAAAGAGCCTCAACCATTTACCTCAAGAATTAAAAAAACTTTTACGTAAAAATAAGTGAAACTGGGAAAACTCACAAATAAAACGAAGAGTAATTATTTTCAATACTACGGTAAACTCACACAAACCCTTAGAGGGGGGAAAGTAGACAAAAAGCAGTAAGTTACATACACGCTATTTTAAAAAGATGAAATGCTGTTTACTATGCGGAAAAGCGATCAATTTCTATTTCTGATTACCAGTGAGATCCCTTTCACTTACACAGTTAGAGTTTTTTTCTGTAAATTATTGTTTTGAATGTTGCTGAGAGTTTGTAAAAGATACTCAGATACATTCCTGGCAGCAATGTATGATATAGAAAAACTGCATTGTATAAACCTTTTCAAAACAATTTCATAAAATAATTTGTACTAGGAAGCTTTAAAGTGGTCTGTCTTTAGACAAATATTCCCCTTCTGAGCATAGGTCTTCCCTAGTGGCTCAGATGGAAAAGCGTCTGTCTGCAAAGCAGGAGACTCGGGTTCAATCCCTGAGTTGGGAAGATCCCGTGGACAAGGAAATGGCAGCCCACTCCAGTATTCTTGCCTGGAAAATCCCATGGACCCAGAGCCTGGTAGGCTACAGTCCATGGGGTCACAAAGAGTCGGACATGACTGAGTGACTTCACTTCTGAGCATTTACACTAATAAATGACTCTCTACACATAAAAATAGCCAAACTTTTGTCCCATTAATAAGCAGCAAACAAAGAAAAAGCATAACCTGACAATGGGAGAACCAGTCTGATGCAGGAACATGTTAGAACAGAGGTTGGGAAACTTAGGTCTGCTGGTCAAACCTAGTCTGCTACCTGATTCTGTATAGACTGTGAGCTAAGAATGATTTTTATACTGAAATGGTTGGGGGAAAAAAGAAGAAAATTACTTGATATGTGTAAATTAAGTGAATTACATTAAATTCACACTTTAGAGCCTTTTTATTTATGTGGTGTTCACAGTTACTTTCACAATAAAACAAGGCTCAGTTGTGACAGAGACTCTACTGCCCACAAAACCGAAAACATTTAGTATTTAGCTCTTTGCAGAAAAAAGATTTGTTGACCCCTTTGTAGGAACATTGTTCAGACATTGAAAGCCTTCATTAAGAATTTGTAACAGTGAGTTAAGCTACATATGTTATAATGGTTATTAAAATGATAGGATGTAAAGATGAGTATCCCTGGAGTAGGAAATAGCTTATAAACTTCAGTATTCTTGCCTGGAAAATTCCATGGACAGAGAAGCCTGGTGGGCTACAGTTCATGGAGTCAAAAAGAGTTGGACACAACTGAGCTACTGAACAGACACATAAACACATAACATATTCGTTTTAAATATATCAAAATGACATAAAACATGGAAAAAGTTATATTGTTTAACTTTAGGGACCAATGTATGATGTTATCTTTCATTTTGCTTTTCATTTTTTTCCCGGGTATTCTATAATACCAAGAATTGCTGTATGACAGTGAATAAAGTTATTTAAAAGGTAAAACAAAGCATAAGCAAAGCATACGCAAAGCTGTTGAATTTTAAGAAAGTCAGAATCTTAGAACTTACCTGTCAGCACAACTTTTCCAGATACAAAGATAAGCAACACAATTCGTGGTTTCACCATTCTATAAATAAGGCCAGGAAACAGTTCAGGTTCATAACTGTTAAGATATAAAAGAAAGAAGTTAAAAAATAGCACTATTCAACTACTTTCTCGTAATATTTGAGATCCAGCGCACAAAAGCAGTTTTCAAAAGCCATTTTACCAAAAACCTTTTGGCCATCTTGACAAAAGTAGTCTTGAGTGTCTTAGGTAATTTCTGTGGCAGTCAGTGACAGAATTCACTTTTAGTCATAATATTTTTCCAAGTGCAGACATCCTAAGCTTTTAGAAATTAAGGAAATTTAGAGCATCAGATTTAATATATTAAGATCTTCTTAGTTGAATGTTCTCTATTTTTCAAAAAAAGTCTATCAATAGCAATACATAAACACATTTTCAAAAATTTCCAAGTTCCACAATAATAAGCACATTGTGGATATATTTATAAAGTGCTACAGTTAACATTTTTAGCAGATAGAACCTAAAAACATTACTAGAATACTTTGGACAGATACTGTATACTAAATCATACCAAGTTTTACAAATTCAGAATTTGCTCCTATAAATAGTATCTCACTCCTTCCTAGAAAGGCTTGAGGAGCCTACAAAAAAGATGTCAGTAGTTAAGAGGATGTTGATGAAATAAAACTATTCTCAAAACAATGGCTAATGGGGATAGAAAAGAAAGAAAAAAATCTAGGAAATTGAACACTATAATATACATGGGGAATTCCCTAGTGGTCCAGTGGTTAGGACTCTGCACTTTCACTACTGAGGGCACAGGTTCAATTCCTGGTTGGGGAAATAAGATCCCTCAAGCCGTGTGGTGCAACAAAAAAAAAAAAAGTTTTTGCTCTTAAGGAGTGGATCCAGATCACACAGAAAAACTCCATTCCATTCTGAAATGGCTCTGACCTCTTACTGGCACCAGAAAGATGCATGACGGTGGTGGGTGTACCCATCTGAAGTATATGGAGGTCGTTATGTGTAGACATGTCTTCCTGGGACATCACTCTATTTTCCTGCAGAAAGCCTGTCAGGACTTCTGCCCACAAGCCACTTCTGGACACTGGGGAGACAATGATACTAGCTGGAGCCCTGAAAAACTTCTATAGGAACTATGAAGTTCGAGCCAAGAAAGTAAAGACTAAGGGCAGAGAAGAAATGTTTTCATTTGATTTTCCAACCAAATCTGAAGACACTAAAAGGGAAAAGAGCAAATAAAAGTCTTTGGTATGTAAATACCTGGAAATGTCCCTAACCTGGGAAAGGAAACACACATCCAGGTCCAGGAAGCACAGAGAGTTCCAAACAGCATCCACCCAAGGAGGACCACACCAGGACACATTGTAATTAAGATGGAAAAAATTAAAGATAAAGACAGACTATCAAAGGCAGCAAGGGAAAATCAACAAGTTACGTACAAGGGAACTATCGTAAGGCTATCACAGCTGACTTTTCAGCAGAAACCCTGAAGGCCAGAAGGGATTTGCACAATGTGTTCAAAATGATGAAAGGGAAAAACCTACAACCAAGAATACACTACCAAGCAAGGCTGTCATTCAGATTTGATGGACAGAGCAAAAATTTTACAGACAAGCAAAAGCTGAGAAAGCAGCAGCACCAAACCAATGTTAAAGGGACCCCTCTACGTGAAAAAGAAAAAGCCACAACTAGAAATGTGAAAATTAGAGAAGGGAAAAGCTCAGGTAAAGGCCAACAACGCACAGGAAAGGTTGTAAATAACAAAGCTAGCAGGAAAACTAAAAGACAAAAGTAGTATTTTCCAGGCAAGAGTACTGGAGTGGGGTGCCATTGCCTTCTCCACAATAGGCAATTAGGGAATTCAAAAAAGAAAAAGAATGATATCAAAAACAGTAATCATGGAGGGGGGAGTAAATATTCAGGGTTCTTAAAATGGCTTTGAACTTAAGAGATCAACAACTTAATTATGTGTATACACACACACACACACAGACAGACTGCTATATATAAACTTCATTTATGGTAACCACAGACCAACAATCTAATAATACATACACACAAAGAGAAAGGACTTTCCTGGTGGTCCAGTGGCTGGGAATCTGCCTGCTAATGCAAGGAACACGGGTTTGATCCCTGGTCTGGGACGTTCCCACATGCCTCGAGCAAGTAAGCCCGTGTACCATGACTACTGAACTCGTGCCCTAGAACCCCTGCTCTGCAACAACAGAAGCCACGGCAATGAGAAAGCACGCACACTGCAACTAGAGAATAGCTTCTAGATCACCACAACTACATAAAGCCTGCACGTAGTAACGAAGACCCAGCACAGCTAGAAATAAAATTTGAAAAAAAGAGAGAAAGAAATCCAAACAGAACATTAAGGATAGTCATCAAATCAGAAGGGAAGAGAACAAAAGGAAGAAAGGAACAGAAAAGACCTACAAAAATAACCCCCAAGCAATTAACAAAATGGCAGTTAAGAACATGAAAGGGAAAGTGAAGTTGCTCAGTTGTGTCCGACCCTTTGCAACCCCATGGACTGTAACCTATCAGGCTCCTCCAACCATGGGATTTTCTAGGCAAGAATACTGGAGTGAGTTTCCAGTTCCTTCTCCAGGGGATTACCCTAATCCAGGGATCGAACCTGGATCTCCTGCATTGCAGGCAGATGCTTTACCATCTGAGCCACCAGGGAAGCTCCAGTAAGAACATACGTATCAATCGTTACCTTAAATCATAAATTGACTAGGGACTTTCTTGGTGGTTCAGTGGTTAAATATCTGTCTTGCAATGCAGGGGAAGAGGGTTCGATCTCCAGTCAGGGAACTAAGATCCTATATGCTGCAGAGCAATTAAACCAGTGAGCAGCAACTACTGAGGCCACATGGTAGGTACAACTAGAGAGTCCATGGGCTGCAGGAAAGATCCCAAGTGATGCAGAGAAGAGCCTGTGTGCCGCAACCAAGACCTGATGCAGTCAAATAAATAAATACATTCTAAAAAATTAAGAATAAAACTACCATATGATTCAGCAGTTCCACTCCTGGGTATATAGCCAAAGAAAATAAAAACATTCAGAAAGATACATACACCCTAAAGTTCACAGAAGCATTATTTACGATAGGCAAGATATGGCAACAATGTAAGTGTCCATCAACTGATGAATGGATAAAGATGATGTGATATATATACACAGTGGAATACTGCTGCTGCTGCTGCTGCTGCTAAATCGCTTCAGTCGTGTCCGACTCTGTGCGACCCCAGAGACGGCAGCCCACTAGGCTCCTCTGTCCCTGGGATTCTCCAGGCAAGAATACTGGAGTGGGTTGCCATTTCCTTCTCCAATGCATGAAAGTGCAAACTGAAAGTGAAATCTCTCAGTCGTGCCCGACTATTAGCAACCCCATGGACTGCAGCCTACCAGGCTCCTCTGTCCATGGGATTTTCCAGGCAAGAGTACTGGAGTGGGGTGCCATTGCCTTCTCCACAGTGGAATACCACCCAGCCACAAAAATGAATAAAATTTTGTTATTTGCAACAACATGTATGGACTTGGAGGGTATTATGCCAAGCGAAATAAGTCAAAGACAAATACTGTATGATGTCATTTATATGTGGAATCTAAAAAATACATCAAACTAGTGAATGTAACAAAAAAGAAACAGAATCAGAGATACAGAGAATGAACTATTGGTTACCAGTGGGGAGAGAGAGAAGGGAGAAGAAGGGATTGAGAGGTGCAAATTGCTATAATGTAAAAAGAAATAAGCTACATAGATATATTATACAGTACAGGGAATATAGCCAGTATTTTATAATAATAGTAAATTTATAATCTATAAAAAGTTGAATCACTATGTTGTACATCTGAAACTAATATTGTAAATCAACTGTACCTCAATAAAAAACAGATACATACATATATATACAAAAAAAGTCTTTGGTATGTAAATCATGGTGAACTGTTTTTGGCTTCAGAACCATGATTTTAAGGTACTAGCATGATGAACTCCCAACTAGAAATTTACTTCATTTTATTTACTCTCTACTTCATTTCAAAAGAAGGCTGAGACAGAAAGAAAAGAGGTTTTGGTTAGAGATGGAGAATATTTCATGAAGATTGAAAACAGCAAATAGCTGCCGATCTCTTGGACCAAACCAGCTCATTCAAATCTGTTTAAATGTCATTCCCTTAAGAAGTCTTCCTTATCTTCAGCCCTTCCCCAGTTACATTAAGTATCCTAATTGATGGTACCAAAACAAGTCTTCCTTATCTTCAGCCCTTCCCCAGTTACATTAAGTATCCTAATTGATGGTACCAAAACACGCCAAGAGGTATTCACCTTCACCATTATACCTTCATAGTTACATTTCATTATTGTCTTTGGTTTCTCTGTTTTCCCTTTTAAACAGTGGTTCCATAACGGCAGGGGCCCATGGCTGCATTGATTGCCACTAGCATCACAGCATCTACTACACAGTAGCCACCTAGATTCTACTCATCTAAGAAATATTTAAGATAACTTTGATTTATTGGATTGGCCAAAAATTTCATTTGGATTTTTCCATGAGATGGAACACACTTTTGGGCCAACCCAATAAAAACTGAATGGAAGGGGAAAAAATTGCTCAGGGAAAATGGAAAACAATTATGACATAGAAAGACTGATGGAGAAGCTGCCCAGTAACAAGTGAGATACGTATTATCAGATGCTGATATACATATTTGTAGAATCAGGGGAATTAAATGAACTTGAGGTTTTAACATAAAGCAAACTTGACTTGACAATTATAAGTGGTATGTTGCCATGGTTCCCCACAGGGCTACAGGCAATTAAAGGAAGTCTTCATTTTAAAGACATAAATCTGCTGAGAAAGAGGTTTTAATGCCCCAATGTCACAAATACACACACTGAAGTTGTAATCCATAAGATAAGGATGGAGGGCATTTTGGGGGAGGCAAAAATGAGACTAAAAAGAGGTATCGGTGAGAGTATCTGGCCAAATTTTTTAAAAAAGATGAATGAGATCATAAAACTGGCTTACGAGGAGGGGAAAACAGTGATGGACCCACTCCAAGTGACTAAAAGCAGTGCATCAGGTGAATTCTCATCTTGCCCTTCTGCAATTTCATTTTTCAGAGGTAGAAGTACTGACAAGGGGGCACTCCCACTCCAGATTTAAATCTGACCTACAAAGAAGACAATCTTGGTGAAAAAGAAATGAAATTTAGGGGGAACTGCACACATCATTTCAGAGCCCTAAAGGGCCAGAAAGGGGAATGCCAAGACTAATACAGACATGTACCTCAAAATTGGGCAGACATCTTTCACATGTTCATTAAAAACTGCCTCAGAGAAAGATAGACAGGAGGTCCAAGGTTGAGGATCTGGAAGATAGAGTATGTGTTCAGAGACTCTTAAAAATGAAGGTTTTACTATGAGTCTATGAGTCATTCCAAGATTGAAGGAAGAAAAGGACACATAAAGAGGCAATACATCTTGCATGGGGTGCTTCTCAGTGAACTCAAGGGGTACCTCATAGGCACTTAATAAACATATGCTGAAAAAATTGAGGCAGAGGAAAAAATGAAAAGACAATCAAGAGCAAGATATTGCTTAAAGAATATCATAAAAGCTAAATCTCAGAATGAACAAAATTTTTTTTGAAAGTTAGGGGAAAACAAGGCACTTTTTAACTTCTGTTTAGGTCATTTCTCAATGGAGAGTTAACAAACATTAAAGAAAACACAGCTCTATGATCCCTGTCTATTATTAAGCAGAATGATTGCATAAAGGCAAAGGGAAGGAAAAGCAGAGTGAAAGGACTTCAGTTCAAGTTAGATCACAAGAATTTAAGAGCATCTGTGATTCTAAGCCAGTTTAAGTGCCCTGGCCTAAGGGGTGGTGGGATTTAGTGTTAGTCAGTCACCCTCCATCACCATTCTCTGAGGGCCTGAACAGGCTGTGAGAAGCACAGAAGCAGCTGGAAGAGGAGCATTTGCTGTTGAGATGGGAAGTTTCGTTTTAAGAAGCCAAGCAGGCTAGAGATACTCCCCAAGAAATATGAATCCATGAAAGAAGCTGTGGTGGGGGCTACAGCCACACACAGCAAAAGAAAACCCTTGAACAAACTCCATAGGACAAAAGCTAGGTAGGACTGCCTTCATAAAGTATGCTACGGCCATTCTTTATCATTATAATATTATTTTAAAATCTTCTCTCCAGCTCTTTCTCCTCTCACTGGCTGTCAGCCCTTCCTACTTACCTAGTCTGTATCATACCCTTTCTCTTCCTGCCATTGCCACCACCCCCAGCCAGGTGTGACTTTTTTTTTAGAAATCTATACATTAGTGAGTCTCAATGTGTGGGCCTCTAGCCAGCTGTAATGGCATCACCTGTGAGCTTGTTAGAAAGGCAGAGTAAAGCAGAATCTCTGGGGACTGCAGCCCAGGCAGGAATGTGTGTTGATAAGCCGTCCAGGTGATCGCTATGCAATTTAGTTTTGAGAACCACCGTTTCAGAAGATTAGACACATATGGTAACCAATGAGGACTTAGGTATAGCAATTTAACCCTTTCACTTATTGTGGCTTAAAAAAATGTACACTTTCTCTGAAAGATAATATATAAGCAATCCAAATAGAATTTTAATATTTTGGTAAACTCAAAGTGAAGTTATACAATCATACCTACTGAACTGCTGATGGGTTAGCACCAAACCTTCCAGACTGATAGGAAATCTCACATCACAGCTTGCAACCATGTTCTGAATTGTAAAATCGAGGAATCTGGCAGGAAAGCCCAGCTTCTGCACCACACGGGCGTACTTCCTCGCTGCAAGTCGAGACTGCTCTTCGCTGGGGAGGGGCAAGATATTAAAGATGTCTTAATCACTGCGACTGCTGACAAGTTGGGCTATATTCAGACACTTCTCTGATTTATTTTTTTAGCATTTGTACCATGTTTACCCTTCACTGTATACAAGGAAGCTGCAGACTTTGAAGAGAAGGACCCACCTCCCCTACTACTGTCCCTAGCACCTAGAAAAGGCTTTGGTACAATGGACAGTTTTGGAATCATAAACAGATTTGTGTCTTCCTAGCCATCTTTTCGGAGAAGGCAATGGCACCCCACTCCAGTACTCTTGCCTGGAAAATCCCATGGACGGAGGAGCCTGGTAGGCTGCAGTCCATGGGGTCGAGAAGAGTTGTACACGACTGTGCAACTTCACTTCCACTTTTCATTTACATGCATTGGAGAAGGAAATGGCAACCCACTCCAGTGTTCTTGCCTGGAGAATCCCAGGGATGGGGGAGCCTGGTAGGCTGCCGTCTATGGGGTCGCACAGAGTCGGACACGACTGAAGCGACTTAGCAGTAGCAGCAGCTGCTCCCATTTTAAACAATGCTGAAATGTACATCTTTGCAGAGTTGTCCAAAAATGACTTCAAAATGGAGATTTCTAGATCAGAGGATACACAGATCAACAGAAGAGAAAGTCTGGAAACTTACCTGGACACAGGTAAAGAGCATGCAAAACAGGTGGGGGAGGAACAGATAAAATGGATTCTCTGATAAATGTATCAGGACACTGACTGGCCATTTGAAAATACTGAAATGAAATTCTAGACTCGCTGTGCCCAATATGGTGGCCACCAGTTACACTGGCTATTTAAATTTATATTAATTTTATTTATTTATTTTTTTTTATATTAATTTTAAAACAAAATAAAAAGTTCAATTTCTCTGTGGTATTAGCCATATTTCAAGTTCTCAGAAGCCACATGTGACAAGAGGCTACCACACTGGACAGCACAGGTACAGAACATTTCCTTCATCCAGAGAAGGCTCTGCTGCTGCTGCTGCTAAGTCGATTTAGTCATGTCCAACTCTGTGCGACCCCATAGACGGCAGCCCACCAGGCTCCCCCGTCCCTGGGATTCTCCAGGCAAGAACACTGGAGTGGGTTGCCATTGCCTTCTCCAATGCATGAAAGTGAAAAGTGAAAGTGAAGTCACTCAGTCATGTCCGATGAATCAAAACATTAATTTCTTCTCTTCAATACAAAGCAAGACTTAAAAGAAACAAGAAAAACATATGGAGGTCAATACTTACACATGGGGAATGCCTTCCTAAGCGTGAAGCCAAACACTGAAGCCATAAAGAGAAAGATTGGATAGACTAACCATACACACACAAAATTAAACTGTGTATAAAAAAAAAACAAAAAAATATTACTAACATTAATATGGGAGAAATACTTATAGTCCAAAATGGCAAAAATACTTAAATACAAAAAGATAAATATCTCCATAGAATATTGGGCAAAAGATACAGTAGACAGTTTATATCCTTATGAAAAGTTAGTCTCACTAGTAAATAAAAAGAAATGTAATTAAAACAATGTAACTTTTGCCAATAAATTTGGCAAATAGATAGAAGAATATTAACACTCAGTGTATATTGAAGAAAATTGGTACACCCTTTCAGGAGGACAATTTACTACTCATCTACTAACACCTAGAGGGAAGAGCAGCTCTCCTACTAGTTTTATGGCGAACAGACCTCCATCAGCACAGGGCTACCTCGGCATGAGATCCAGGAAAGAGAAGCCTTTTAAGAGATCCCTCCTGAGTGAATGCTCAAGCTAATGCTCAAGAAATGTCTAATTCCCCTCCTTTGAAAAGTTCTATCCATGTATCTGCCTGCAATGAGGAAAATACACAAGAACTACTTCCCCAGATTTATAACAGGCTTTACTACTATAGCTTTTCTTTTTTTCATTTTAAATATACCTTAGAAACAAGTTGTAATAGCCTAGTGAAGCCCCCTTCACTATGGGAGACTGTAAAGTGGGATATGTCAGTATTACGAGGCTGAATGTTTTTAACCCCTAACTTCTCATTTCATGAATTTAACTCTTCAAAGTATTTTGCATCTACTATGTGTTTTAGAATATTAATGCCATCCTTTCTTGTTTCACATACTGAATTGTTTGTCTGGTTTTGGAGGAGGGTGGCTCCTCTTACCTTTTGGCTCCTGTGCAGACCATTTTCCCAGAGCTAAATATGAGGGCTGTAGTCCTGGGCTCTCGGATCCTCATTATGACAGCGGCAAATCTCTAAAGACAGAAGCCAAAAGAACAATTAACCTTCACTAGGGGTTAACACCTGCTGAAGCTGAAACTCCAATACTTTGGCCACCTGATGCGAAGAACTGACTCATTGGAAAAAACTCTGATACTGGGAAAGATTGAAGAGAGGAGGAGAAGGGGTGACAGAGAATGAGATGGTTGGAAGGCATCACTGACTCGATGGACATGAGTTTGAATAAGCTCTGGGAGCTGGTGATGGACAGGGAAGCCTGGCATGCTGCAATCCATGGGGTTGCAAAGAGTCAGACATGACTGAGCAACTGAACTGAACTGAAGGGTTAGCACTATTCCAGTTGCAAGGGTGAGCTAGACATGAAAAGGGTTAAATAAATCGAAATTTAGTGGGAAACTAAAAAATGTCTGGGTCTATTCTCCTACCTTAAGGTTAACAAAATGATTGTGATTCTAAAATGTACATGATTCTAAAAGGTAAGAAGAATAATAGTAAAGCTAAAATTTGAGTATCTGTTAATGTTTCAGACTCTATGCTAAAAGCTTAACAGGTCTTATTGCATTTGAAGTGCCGACAGTAAAAAGAACCCCAAGTCAGAGCTACACACAACTGATCAAGGCCTATTAATGTTTTCCAGATGTTTACTAAAAAGGTGGCACTCTCACCTGATATTCCTTTTGTTAAATTCTTAAGACATCTGAAATGCCAAACCAGAATTTTTCCAGCTGTCAAGTCTAAGTATGGACAAATCCTATGCACCAAATTGAGAGGAGAGCTGAGGACGGTAGAGAATAAAATAGGCTCAAGATGTTGATTGCTCACTTGTGTAGTCAATCATAGCTACATCCTTAAAAATCCTGGCCCGTCACTGGGCTTCTGTCCTCATCATAGCTAGCAACACAAAAGATAAACAGGCAAGCTTTGTTTCACTAGGTAATATTCAGGTAATATTTAAATTCGGATGTCAACAGCACCACTACCACAACAGGAAAAACAAAGACTTTATCCATAAATAGTTGATGTTGGCAAGGTCCTCTGGGTTCTGACTAATATGGCCTTTCTCATCTAACTCCTTAAATCTCCACTACCCAAGACAGTGAACTTTTCCCCAGTAGGCACCAGGCCTTACTCGTCTTTGTACTAAGTAATTTAACTAATCATTAAATGTTAATTGAATGAACAAATCCTAGGTAAACAGACCACTGAAAATGGGATACCTGGCCTTGGAAAGACACAAAAAAGAATAGATTTTATTAAACTTTGATTTTAATAGATAAGATAGAATTTAATAAAATAGATTTTATTGAAGCTGGAATCATACACTTCAGTTTTGCACTTTATACAATTGAGATTTCCCAGGTAAGAGAAACTATAAGTGAAAAAATACATGTGTCAGCTAAATGGGAAAACAATTAGAAAAAATTATTTCCATGAGTATGATGACATTGTAAGAAAGTTAGCATTTCCATAATCAGGCTGAAAATAGCCACACTGAAAGGTTTTTCTGATTAACAAGAGAAACATCTTAATGTTTAGAACTGCTTAATAAGTATTCAACACAGAAAATGAAATTATTTTTATAAGTTCAAAACAGAGAATGAGGCAATTAAACTTTCAAATTGCCAGAAGTCTTCCACCAAACATTTTTTCTTTTTAAAAAATATTAACAAAGGAATGAGTCAATATCACGATCCTATGAAGGAAAGAACATCTAAATAGAACCTAATTATTGAAAAAATTACTGAGAAATCTTACCTTTGGGTTATATTCTGCGTTTTTTGCATGCAAAGCTATTTTCTTCAGATCCAATTTACAGGCCAGGTTTACAGTGGAAACTATGTTCCTAAAGAAATAAGTCAACCTAAGTTATACCAGATTTAAAAAGTAAAAAATAATTAAAACATATTTACTTCTTCATTTTATAGGTTTAGGTGCCTTCCTAGGGGGAGAATTATTCTAAATGTGAAATATATAGTTACACAGTCCTTAGTATATTGTAAAACTCCTAAAGGACTAAAATAGCTTTTTCTAAAATTTCATGACTGACTAAAATTAAGTTTTAGATCTTTTTCAAAATGCCTCAAAATAGAAAGCACAACATCAAATCAACTTGCAAATCAAATTCAGTTTTACATTTTTTTTATCCTTTGTGTTATTCCAACTCCAACCGCAATTTATAACAACGAAAGTGCTTTAGTGTAAACAATCAGAGAAGGCAATGGCACACCAGCACTCCTGCCTGGAAAATCCCATAGATGGAGGAGCCTGGTGGGCTGCAGTCCATGGGGTCTCAAAGAGTCGGACACGACTGAGTGACTTCACTTTCATGCATAGGAGAAGGAAATGGCAACCCACTACAGTGTTCTTGCCTGGAGAATCCCAGGGACGGGGGAGCCTGGTGGGCTGCCATGTATGGGGTTGCACAGAGTCAGACATGACTGAAGGATTTAGCAGTAGCAGCAGTGTAAACAATATAATCCTTCAGGAATATGTAGACTAACCCTCAACTCCTGCTTAGGAGATCAAGAGTTGGTGCTTCATTTTTCAGGTAAATAGTCTAAAACCAAGTCCACTAAGAGCTGATAAAACAAAGGATACTGAGATCTGAAATTTTCTTCCCTACACTATTATGATCCCATTCAAGAATACAAAATCTATACTCAGAAGCATTACTCATCTAAAACAACAGCAACTTACTGTAGTTGAGGCACAATTCCAGAACATTCTGAAATAGGGGCCATTGGTGTCATAGGAGTTATGGACGCCAGAGGCATGGAGTGTGGTTTCTCAGGAGAGGGCTGGGCTGAGTTACCATCAGCAGGGTGCAGATGTGAATGGGAACCTGACCCACTGCTGCTGTTTAAGGCCAGGCCAGCGTCCAGTTGGCTGGGTAAGGGCAACCTAATTTGCCGACTTTGAGTTTTACAGTTTTCTTCAACTTCATGCTTGCTCCTAATGACAGTCTGGTCTTTATTTTCTTGGGAGAGCTCATCTGGTAAGAAGCTAAGATCCACAGCTGAGAAACTGCCAGATGCTTCTGTGACTTCTTCAAGCTGGGGATTAAATGCAGTCTCTGGATTGGATGACGTAAGCATGTCCACATCATAAGGCACAGCTGGGCTCAGCAGGGGTGATCTGGATGGCGTAAGGGCATCCTAGGCCGTTCCCAAAACAGACAAAACACAACAGACAGAACATCATGTCACACCCAAAGGATGCCAACCTTGGCTGACAGGCAGTGTGTTCAGGAGGAGGCCGTTCAGATAGCTTATATTCACACCCTGCTCTTTCCAGAAAGGCTCCTTAAAGTTCTACTCTAGGGTTACAACACACTTCATGAAAACAGGAAAATGTATCTTAAAATACAGAAAAAGCATGTTTCATAAAATGTTTTTCTTTGGTTAGATTTGTAGTAAGTTGCTACTCTAAACCCACTTCTGTAATTCAGGTTAGTTGGCAATCACGCTGTAAATCTGTACTTTGAAAAGTACAGATTTTTCTGTACTCCCTAAGTTGATTATAAACTTTAGTTGACTTAAAGGTTTTTGGTGTTTTTTTTTTGAGTTTTAAAATCATATTTTTAAAACAAGAGTAGTAAGTGAAGGAAGCTGAGGATACAGCCTTGAGTGCTAATCAAGCCTCCACAAAGGACTCATCTTTATTCCTTCTAGTCAAAGGAGAGATAAGAAATCATTCCATTTATGTGCATGGGGGAAAGTTATTGAAATTTAAATGGAAAGACTAGTTTAAATCAATGTATTGTATTTCCAGCACAGGGACGGCTAATCAACTTCCATTATCATCAACCGAGGGAATGAGGTGTGCAACTGAGGGAAACAGCTAATATAAAACTCATGGCCTTTGTTATGGAAAAAAATTGTTGGTACATATTACCACCCACATCACCCAAGTTGCATGCCTGGATTCTATATTTGACCACTAGCTGGCAGGATAACCTCACTCATCAGAAGATCTTGCTTCTAATAATTGAACAGTCACGAATGCCTTGTGCTATGTCTTCTCCATGACAAACTTATCTCAGCTAATACGTCTGGCTAAAAGTGTGTGCTCAGTCGTGTCTGACTCTTTGCAACCCTATGGACTGTAGCCCGCCAGGCTCTTCTGTCCATAGAATTTTCCAGGCAAGAGTACTGGAGTGGGTTGCCATTTCCTACTCCAGGGGATCTTCCTGACCCGGAGATGGAACTCATATTCTTTACCAATGTGCCACATGGGAAGTATATATATATATATATATATCTCTGTGTGCTGTGTACTAAGTCACTTTAGTCGTGTCCGGCTCTGTGAGAACCACCAGACTCCTCTGTCCATGGGATTCTCCAGGCAAGGATACTGGAGTGGATTGACATGCCCTCCTCCAGGGGATCTTCTCAACCCAGTGATGGAACCTGGGGCTCCTGCATTACAGTCAGATTCTTTACCATCTGAGCCACCAGGGAAGCCCGTAATAAGTCTGGCTAGATCCTATTGGGACGAGGTGGCCGAGTGGTTAAGGCGATGGACTGCTAATCCATTGTGCTCTGCACACGTGGGTTCGAATCCCATCCTCGTCGGCCTGTGGCTTCTGTGGCCCGCTTTGCATTTTATGGGGCTTCCCTGATAGCTCAGTTGTAAAGAATCCTCCTGCAAAGCAGGAAACCCTGGTTCAATTCCTGGGTGAAGATCCGCCGGAGAAGGGATAGGCTACCCACTCCAGTATCCTGGCCTGGAGAATTCCATGGCCTGTATAGGCTATGGGGTCGCAAAGAGTCAGCAGGACTGAGCGACTTTCACTTTTACTCTTTCACTTTCGGATCCAACTGATGGTGCTGTTACCACAAGTCCAGCAGATGGCAGCGGTGACTAAATGTTAGACAAAAACACTTAGAAGAACGCAGTTATTCTCTTAAAATAAGATTTGACCTTATTTCATTTTGCATTATATTTTGCCCCTATCTCCCTCCACCCCTACCCCACAGGTGGGCCCTAGGGAAAGTGAGGTGGGGACAGCGGCCCAGACCCCTCTCCACTGTTTCCATGGCCTCTTCTGTTCTAGCCGGAAAAGATTCCATCAGCCAATTTACACTAAAGAACTAAGTCTGCAACATCGGTGACTCCCCTCCTTTTTCCAATTATGGCATTTTAGCAGAAGGCAAAACTCCCACCCAAAGAACTGAACTTCAACAAGGAATTTGAGGCAATGGCAACAAGATAAAAAGAGGGATGTTTTATGTCAGTGGAACCCTGAAAGCCTCCTGTCTGAGTTTATTTATAGGAACACACCTTAGAGAACAAGCTTACAGAGTATTCCCTAAGTATACAGAATATAGCCTTATACTTGAAGAAACTTTTTTGTTAAACTGTCTTTACAGAGCCATTAACTCATCTTTCACAGAATCTTCCCAGCTTGGGCTCTCCTTTGCAATGTTAAATACTGTGGGACTTCACTATTTCTACTTCACTGCTAATCACTGGTCTATTTAAGCACCCCCCAACCACCACCACCCCCTCTGTAAGTTGCTCTCTTGCTTTTTCACTTGTTCTTGACTCCGCCACATGCATGATCTTAATTTCCTTAGCACTGATGGAAACCCAGGCCCCTAAAATGGAAACTCAGAGTCTTAACCACTGGACCAACAGGGAAGTCCCTTTTTTTTCTTTTTGAGGACTCTTTCCTCTGTTTTCTACAGTTCTTAGATTAAAAAGCAAAACCTCAAAATGTAAGAATCAACAAACTGAAAGAAGCCTCAGGTGTCTCCAATTTGTATTCACACTGGACCAGCAACCTTTAGTAAGTTAATTCATCTTTCGAACCTTCTAGTTTTTCAACTGAAAGATGGGGATAATGAAGCCCACCTCCTACAGTCGCTAGAAGTTTTACTAGAGATAAAAGGAAGGCAGACTCCTGGGTACGCAGGACGTGGGCCCTGACTCTGGGACAGTGGCGGCGGCTTCCAGGCTCACCTGGGAGGAGCACTGGTCCAAGTAGAGCTCCAGGTATGTCTCCTCCATGGGTGGAGGGCTCACTGTTGGGAGTTGAGAGGTTGGGAATGGGGGGAAGAGCCAGAGCGAATGGAGCTGTGGCTGAGTTGGCCAGGCGTGTGGGGCGCAGAAGCCATTTATTGGCCCGCGGCTGCTCGTGGCAAGGCGGGGCCTGGGCCAGGGCTGGGAGCAGGGGACCAGGGGCCGGGCAGGGGGCCTCGCCTGGTCCCCCACGTCTACGCTCCCACAGATGGCTGGAGGGAACAGATGATGAACCAGGGAGGGGGTTGCAGAACTCCGCACCCAGCCCATGAGTCCCTTACCTTGCTGGGGAAAGAGGGCTGGGGCAGGAAGACTGTTCTCGCCTGAGTGCAATCACTGCACTCGGCCCACAGCTGAGAGGCAACGCGGCCTGCCAATCTGGAGAGTTCCTTCCACCTGCAAATGCTGCCTTTGCCTTTTGCAGGAGAAAAGGTCTCAGTGTTGTTGTTCAGTCACTAAGCCATGTCCGACCCTTTGGGAGCCCATGGACTGCAGCACGCCAGGCTTCTCTGTCCTTCGCAATCTCCCAGAGTTTACTCAAACGCATGTCCATTGAGTCGGTGATGCCATCCAACCATCTCATCCTCTGTCTCCCCCACTTCTTTTCCAACCCTCAATCTTTCCTAGCATCAGGGTCTTTTCCAATGAGTCAGTTCTTTGCATCAGGTGGCCAAAGTATTGGAACTTCAGCATCAGTCTTTCCATGGAATATTCAGAGTTGATTTCCTTTAGGATTAACTGATTTGATCTTCTTGCAGTCCAAGGGACTCTTAGAAAATCTCCTCCAGCACCACAATTCGAAAGCATCAATTCTTTGGTGCTCAGCCTTCTTTATGGTCCAACTCTCACATCTGTACGTGACTACTGGAAAAACCATAGCTTTGACTATACGAACCTTTGTCAGCAAAGTGATGTCTCTGCTTTTTACTACACTGTCTAGATTTGTCATAGCTTTTCTTCCAAGAAGCAAGCGTCTTTTAATTTCATGGTGGTCACCATCTGCAGTGATTTTTGGACTTCAGTGTTAGCATCGTGAAATGGGTTGGGCAGTGAGAAAAAAATTTTTTTAATAGAATTTTTTTTCCTTGAGTAAAGTGAGTGGAATTTTAGGCACTTTACCCAGTCAGGTGTTGGACTTTTATGTTATAATCACTTCTCACTTTCAAATCCTAGCTGGCTTTTTTCCAATTTCAGAGAATTCAGTCTAAAGCCACATATAAAAGAATGTGTTGCTGCACTTAGGGTTGTGCTGTGCTAAATCTCTGCAGTCATGTCTGACTCTTTACAACCCCATGGACTGTAGCCCACCAGGCTCCTCTGCCCATGGAGTTCTCCAGGCAAGAATACTGGAGTGGGTTGCCATTTCCTTCTCCAGGGTATCTTCCCCACCCAGGGATTGAACTCATGTCTCTTATATCTCCTGCATTGGCAGGCTGTTTCTTTACCATTAGTGCCACCTGAGAAGTCCACAGTTGGGTTGATGCAGTTCAGGAAGGTAATGTAAAACCAAATAACCAGAAGATTTTCCTCTTTCTTGAAATGTAACTTTTAGTGCCTCAGCTTTCATAAGAACTTACATGTGCAGAATGGTTCTATAAATACAATTGATACTCTTAATATGAGATATTTCAAAATGGAGACATGCATGTCCCCATTCTAGCCTATGCTCTCTGAGAGGAGAATTGTTACTCATCTTTGTGCCTTTGAACCGAGCTCATGGATAATCAGTAAAATTTGATCAGTGAATGAAAAATTGTCCTCAGAATGGAGCATAGTAGAGACAGAGAACTCAAAGAATCAGGTTAGGCCAAAAAAGAATTAGGATTTGTCATTGTACCAATCAGTGCAAAAATCAGATACAATTTCTAATCAAGAATATAGGATATATTTTGACAAAGTTGGGATTTTATATAATAGTTATACTGATGCATTATTTAATCTAATGATTTATATGTAATAAGATAGCTCATCAAAAATGTTTAGCATAATACCTGTTTAGTAGCTCAAATAACTCAAATATTAGCTCTTAGTTTTGTTATTAGACACATAAGGACCAAATTGTGTCTC
>NW_011494826.1:7195027-7199095 GCF_000754665.1 Bison bison bison | reverse complement strand
TGGACTTTCAGCCTCCAGAACCGTAAAAAAATAAATTTTTGTTGTTTAAGCCATTCTGTCTGTGATATTTTGCTGTGACAGCCCTAGCAGGCTAAAATACATGCTTATAAAGTGTCTCATCATATGTGGTAGGTGGAATCCTGAGATGGTGCCCCAAATTTCCACCTTCTCCCAGTTATTCAAACAATAAACTAGGTGCTGCTGTAAAGGTATTTTGCAGGTTTAATTAAGGTCCCAAACCAGTTAACTTTAAGAAAGAGAGACACATTACTCACATTACTCACAAGAGACACACATCACTCACATTCCTGAGTGAGCCTGACCTAATCAACTCATCAGGCGAGGCCTTACAAGGAACCGGGCCCTTTCTTGGGAGAAAGATTCAAAACTTGAGAAAAGAATTGCCGTAAGGGAGATTCTCCATTGCTGCTTTGGAGATGGATGGGGTCATGTTGCAGAGAGGGTGGGTGACTTGGAGGAGCTGAAAGTGACCCACACTTGACACCAGCAAAGAAATGGAGACCTCAGTCCTACAGCTGCAAGGATCTAAATTTGGCTGGCAACAGAGAAAGGAGTCCCTGAAAGAAACTCAGCCTAGCCACGACCTTCGTTTCAGTCACGTAAGCTCTGAGCAGAGAGTCCAGTCATGCTGTGCTCAGATTTCTGACCTGTACAACTGTGATCTTATAAAAAGGTGTGTTTTTGAACCACCAAACTTGTGGTGTGATTTGTTATGCAGAAATAGAAAACACATACATCATAAGTTATGAATAAGAAGTAGGGACACAGATTTGCAGTGATCTGGTGGGCAAATGATAAGTTGAATGAATAAAATGTTAATAATTCTGAGTTTGAAGTTATTTTCAAATAAAGAGTTTCAAAATAAAAGATGAATGACTGTTTTTGTAGATGTTTTCAGCTTTGGTAAGAGTTAATTTATTCAAAATCTTAAATTGTTTTATTTCTGAGAATCAAAGATCGGTATGGTTTTGCTAAATAATAACTGATTGCTGGCATTTGTTCACCTCTTACGATGGCCCAAGCTATATTCTAAGTATTTCCTATTATGAACTCACTTAAACATCACAATAACTCTGTGGGGTAAAGTGAACGTGTTCGCTCATGTCAGACTCTGTGACTCCATGGACTGTAGCCCGCCAGGCTCCTCTGTCCATGGAGTTCTCCAGGGAAGAATACTGGAGTGGGTAGCCATTCCCTTCTCCAGGGGATCTTCCTGACCTAGGGAATAAACCCAGGTCTCATGCATTGCAGATGATTCTTTACCTAATACTCTTTGATCATTTTACAGTTGCAGATACTAAGGCACAGAGAGGTTAAGTAACTTGTCCCACGTCACTCAGCTCCTGTTCAGAATATCTAACTCTGAAGCCACACGCTATGTATTGTTCCCCCATCAAAGTCTACATATGCCACTTCAGATTAGTAGTTTGCTTTCCTTTGCACTGCGCTTGTTAATCTGTTTTGATTCTGAAGATTTTTTGTCTGTTTTGTAGTTCAGAATTTGTAATATTTTGTACTTTGACAAAAAAATGGGGGGTACAAAAAACCCACTGTGTCCAAGCATTTTAATTCATTATTTCATAATTTACTATTGCAAAGATGAAATGAGTTGAATGGGCGTATGTGTAAACTTTTACCAAGCACTTTGCACGAAGTATTGTTTCTAATGTCTTTAAGAGAGTAATGCCAAACCTTAAACATTGTAAGTCAACTATACTTCGATAAAATATATATAGTAAGGGAAAAAAAGGAGACTTAGATGGACCATGTCAATGATCAGGAAGACTCTTTAAGAGAGGTCAACTCTGAAAAATAACTTTTACTTTAAGAGGTTGTCCCTCATCATAGAAAATATTAAAAAGAACCCACATCTCACATTAAAAGTAATTTATATGTAACTGTTTAATAGCTGAGTTGCTGTGATTAGTTGATATGTCACATTTTGTAAACACTTCATCTAATGTTTCAATTTTGAAACTAGATTCAGTTTTGAATTTAAAAGACTTTGGAGCCAATGGATTTTTCTCAGCTCTCAAACAATTTTATTGGCCCTTGAAAAGCTTGTAGGACATAGGTGCTGGGCCTTAGCTGCTAAAAGGCAATCACACTGCTTGCTGCAGAATGGAGGTGGAATTTCACTGTTGATGAAACTTTAGGAAACAGTTTCTAGGTGTTTCCTAGAGGGCGCTCTTTCCTCTCCAGAAAGGAATGAGGTCCTCCTTAGGGAGCAAACAGCTTTTGGAGACAGAATACAAAGGAGTCCTTGCACCCCTAGATATTAAAATAAAAAGTGAATATTACTCTGTGCTCAGAAGACCAGAGGGTACTTCCAAAAATACTTATAACTAGAATTAGGGAATTCCGTGGCCATCCAGTGGTTAGGACTTCAAGCTTTCACCGCCAGCGGCAAGGGTGCAGGTTCAGTTACCGGTCAGGGAACTATGATCCTGCAAACTGCAGGGTATGGCCAGAAAAGAATTAGGACTTGTCATTGTACCAATCAGTGCAAATATATTTTTACATAATTATACAAGGGGATTCAATTTTTTTAGTGGCTAAAGCAACTGTAAGTGCTTTAGAGTAATCTACGTTCATACCACTTTGATAGGTGCATAGTTCAGTTCAGTTCAGTTCAGTCACTCAGTCGTGTCCGACTCTTTGCAACCCCATGAATCGCAGCACACCAGGCCTCCCTGTCCATCACCAACTCCCAGAGTTCACTCAGACTCACGTCCATCGAGTCAGTAATGCCATCCAGCCATCTCATCCTCTGGCGTCCCCTTCTCCTCCTGCCCCCAATCCCTCCCAGCATCAGAGTCTTTTCCAATGAGTCAACTCTTCGCATGAGGTGGCCAAAGTACTGGAGGTTCAGCTTTAGCATCATTCCTTCCAAAGAAATCCCAGGGCTGATCTCCTTCAGAATGGACTGGTTGGATCTCCTTGCAGTCCAAAGGACTCTCAAGAGTCTTCTCCAACACCACAGTTCAAAAGCATCAATTCTTCGGTGCTCAGCCTTCTTCACAGTCCAACTCTCACATCCATACATGACCACTGGAAAAACCATAGCCTTGACTATACGAACCTTTGTTGGCAAAGTAATGTCTCTGCTTTTGAATATGCTATCTAGGTTGGTCATAACTTTCCTTCCAAGTAGTGTCTTTTAATTTCATGGCTGCAGTCACCATCTGCAGTGAGGGGCAATTTTGCTGCCTAGGAATAATCTGAGAAATGAGAGTTTGAGAGGTCATTAGACCTAACACGGTCTTGAGGCCATGTTAGGAGAGAACGTTTTTCAATCTGGTGCCGGTTTTGCTAGGTGCAGCCTTCTCTTCCTTTTGGGAGCCCTGGACGTTCATTGTGATGAATCTCCGCGTTGAACTGTCATTTTTCCTGACAGGGATTTTATACACAAGAATAGGTAGGTGGATTTGAGCACTGCTTGAAGGTCTTGTATAGATCAAAATTTGATGAATTCTCTTCCTTTCAGTAATTATTTGAAATAAAAATATCCTGCAATAACTCATCCTTTCCCTTTTCAGTGGATTTGGAGCATAAAATCAGCGTCTGGGAAGGAGCCTGGGTTAGGACCTAATCGAGGAAGCTCTGAAGCACAGTCACAGATAACCTTCTTAGTAACCACAGCCTTGGCTCCCCACTCTCAGTCCATGGCAAATTTTGCCTGGTAACTGCTCCACAGTGCCTCCCTGATAATGCCACTGCCTTCCTTCTCAGGTGGGCACTGTGCTCCCCATGAAAAGAAGACTTGCTGTGTTTTAATTTTCGCAGGAAAATGACTCAATTTCTTGTAAAATGAAAAAGCTAAAAAGTCACAAGTTCTCTTCTCTTTTTGATTCATCCTCATTATTTTCTTCTATATGTACCATTAGAGAGTTTCTATGATAAAGAATACATTACTTTCTAAAGCCTATAGATAGCAAGTGTTATATATGAGCATAGTTTTGGCAGTTGTTACATGGAAACAGAATGGCATCAATCAGCACTGATTCTGGGCAGGATGGAGTTGCTGTATCATTTCCCAAACTGAAT
>NW_011494826.1:7183668-7194927 GCF_000754665.1 Bison bison bison | reverse complement strand
ACCTGATCCCAGAAGTCTTCTGCTCTACCTGCCCTACCAGGCACGGCAGATCATGTTTTCCGGCATCTGCTTGGGAAAATATGTATAAGGGTTTCCACTTCTGTCTTCTCTTTCAACTACGCTTTGTACACACCTTGCTAAAATATGAATCTTTGCACATGCCTGTGCTTGTATACTGTATAATTAGAGGCAAGTTGGGAATGACTCTCCAACTCTATCTTTCCTGCCTCCAGAATTAACATTTAAAATTTTAATTCTGATACGCATTCTCAGGAAACTTAAAATGTGTTTATATTTCTTATGTGAAATCAGGTAAACTTCTGAGATTGCAGCTGTTTACCCATCTGTGAAGGGTCTGCCTCAGTATTTCTAACCTGGGAAATGCAAGAAGAAGATTGTTTTTGTTCTCTGCTTGGAAGAGAGGATGCATATTAGGAGGTAGTAGTGTTCGGTGGTTAAGAGTCTGAACTTGGCAGTTAGATCCAGTTGGAATCTTAGTTTCATCGTGCACAAGGATTGTGATTGCAGGTGTTATTTACTATCTATAAGCCTGAAGTTTCTCCCCTGTGAAATGGAGCTAATCACAGGTTTCTCTTAGATTTGTGGTGAGGACTACACGCAATAATCAGTAGAACACAGTGCCTGGCTCTTTCTAAGTGCCCAGTCAGTGATGGTAGGGTTACCAGGAATATTATCTGCAGCCAAGTGGTAGTGACTGCCAGCCTTCACATCAAATGGTGAACATCTTTTAGAAAACTTCAGAGTATTCTAAAACAAAAGAAAAGAACCATTTCTTAAGAGCCTTGACCCTTGAGAAATAGCCCATGGGATCACGTGGGGGAGAGTATAGTATGTAGACAGAACTAACAGGGCAGTGAAGGTTTCCACATTCCTGAGAGGCCCTTGAGGGGAGCAGCCTTTGGGAGGTGAGTCAGCACACCTACCCAGCTCTGAAGAGGCTGCTTAGGGCTACTGAGTCACTTTTCCCTTAAACCAGGAGCCAGCCCCTCCCCACCCCCTTTTTTCCCTCCTATTTCAGAGTCACATCAATGCTCAGAGGTACAATGAGAATGATAAAATATAATTACCATGATGACAAATCCACAGATGATGTTCTTTATGAAAATGAATTCTCCTTGGATATGCTGGCTTACTCAGAAGGGCCACTGAGTGACAAATCTCCCAGTTGTGCTTCTTGTAAGTCAAAGGGAGTAGCTGTTGGCAGAAAGGTCCTGGGAGTGGCCAAGAGACTCCCCACCTTTGGGGAAGACTTGACCACTTTACTGCTGATGGGGGGCTGGATAGAGCACTCACCCCTCATAACATTTCCAAATATGTCTATTTCAAGGCAACTTATCTGTCATTTTCCCCCAATATTCTTTATTTTGTGCAAGACACTTCTTAGATGCCATGGAGGATACAGAGATGTCTGTCTTTAAGGAACTTACAATATTAGGGAAAATGATAAAATCCACCACAACAAAGATAATAATAATAACACTTACTGATATTTTACTGTTTCCAGGCTCTGCTTTAAGGCCCCTTCAGTGTCTTTTTATTTGGACTTCCCTGGTGGTCCAGTGATTAAGATTCCATGCTTTCACTGCAAGGGGCATGGGTTCCATCCCCGGTGGGGAACTAAGATCCTGCATGCCATGTGACTACAAAAAGTTGTTTTTTTTTTTTTTTTTCATCAAAACAGTGCTGTAAGAAAATGTAATTATCATCTCAGTTTCAAAGATGAGGAAACTGAGGTCTGTGAAAGTAAGGGGCTTCCTTGGTGTCTAAGATGATAAAGAATCTGCCTGTAATGCAGGACACCTGGATTCGATCCATGAGTTGGGAACATCCCCTGGAGAAGAGAATGGCAACACACTACAGTATTCTTGGGCTTCCCTGGTGGCTCAGACGGTAAAGAATCTGCCTGCAACTTAACTAAATCCTCCTTGGTGTTATTGCATGCTTGTATTCAGGACTCAGTGTGAGTTACTTGGAAGTTATGTTTTGTGAAGTAACTCACACAAAGATGAAACCTGCATACAAGCATGCAATAACACCAAGGAGGATTTAGTTAAGTGTCCTGATAGTTTGTAACAGGGAAGGATTACTTCCTGTGTATTGCCATCAGGGCATTCTTCACAGAGGAAGCAGCGTTAAAGCGAAGTATTGAAGAAGAGAGCGGGGTTGAATGGGCTTCCCAGGTGGTGCTAGTGGTAAAGAACCCACTGCTGGTTCGATCCCTGTGTTGGAAAGCTCCCCTGGAGGAGGGCGTGGCAACCCACTCTAGTTCTCTTGCCTGGAAAATCCCCATGGACAGAGGACCTTGGTGGGCTGCAGTCCATAGGGTCATGGAGTCGGACACGACTGAAGCAACTTAGCCCACAGTGGGTTGAATTGTGGCCCCCAAAAAGACACATCCTCTTCCAAACTGGGAATGTGACTATTTGGAAAAAGAGTTACTGTAGGTGTAATCCAGATAAGGAGCTCGAGATGAGATTATCCTGGATTTTGGGGGGCCCTAAATCCTGTGACAAGTGCCCTTTTAAGAGAAAGGCAGGGAGAGATTGGAGACACTGACACAGAGAGAAGGCCATGAGGCGATGAAGACAGAGATTGGCAGCCCTAATTCAGGGGTGCTGGCAGCCACCAATCACAGGAGAGAGGATGAAACAGATTGTCCCTGAGAGAACCAATCCTGCCAGCACCTTGATTTTGGACTCATGGCTTCCAGGATTGTGAGAGAATAAATTTCTCTTGTTTAAAGCCACCCAGTTTGTGATAATTTATTGTGGCAGCCCTGGGAAATGAATACAAAGGATATGTGAGAATCGCTGGGAAACAACAGCTCAAGCTAAGACACTAAAGTGGAAAAATACAGAGATGTGAGTATGTGTCTCTTTCAGTTTGGTTGAAGCATAAAGATCCTGAAAGGGAACAGGGTGTTGAAGATGGAGGTCATATCATATGATGGAGGGCGGTGAATTTCAGGTTAGGAAATCTAGATTTTATTTGCTGAGCAATGAGGAAAATTAATTAGAAAATGAAGGCATCCCTGAGCTGGCAAGTTGTGTGTGTGTACTCAATCGTGTCTGACTTTTTGCGACCCATGCAGGATAGCCCTCCAGGCTCCTCTGTTCATGGAATTTTCCAGGCAAGAATACTGGAATGGGTCACCATTTCCTTTTCCAGGGGATCTTTCCAACTCAGGGATCAAACCCACATCTCTTTGCATCTTCTCATTGGTAGACGAATTCTTTATCACCACCACCGAAAAGCAAGAGATAATAGGTATGTGTTCAGTTACTTCAGTCATGTCCAACTTTTGCAACCCCATGGACCGTAGCCCTCCAGGCTCCTCTGTCCATGGAAATTTCCAGGTAAGAATACTGGAGTGAATTGCCATAGCCTGCAAGGGATCTTCCTGACCCAGGGATGGAACCCACATATCTGCATTGGCAGGTAAGTTCTTTACTGCTGAACCACTGGGGAACCCCAAGAGGTAATAGGGGCCTGAAACAAGACAAAGGGATTGGAAGGAAGAAAAGGGACAAAGGTATCTTGTAGGAATCCAAGAGACTTGGCAACGGGTACATCTCACTCTGACTTGCTAAGTAGCTTGATTCATATTTTACCTGCTATTGTTTATGCGCTTTTGTCTTCTGACCTGCATCACACCCACATGTTAAATGAGCTACCTCAAGTCTTTTGGCTGCCTGTCAAGTCGGATTATTAACTTTTTCTGATCTTTTGGCAGTCAAGCTGCACTCTAGATTGGGGACTTTTTCTGAATCTTGGGACTGTTTCTTTGACTAGATCTACCCCTGCCCCTCCTATGTGAGCTGGACCTCTGGAAGCTTCGGAAGCTGTTTCAACACCCTTGGTCACCTCTTCTTGGCTCCCATCCTGCCTGAACTGGGAGCAGGGCCTTATTCCTGCTATGCTGACCTTATTCCAGGATTCTATAATAGATCTTGTCTTAACATTTCTTGCAGAGTGTGATGGAGAGACTGCATTGATCAAACCATGACATCTGGAATAGATGCAAATCCCAGAGCCTTTTCAGAAGTTGGACATTGGCCATGCCTCGGAGACCTTTAATGTGGTCTGAGTCTTCAAGCCTTATTAACATCATATTCCTTTGGTTAGTTTTCCCCAGTCATGCTGACCCTCTTGATCTGGTTTTATAAATAGTGTGAGACCAATGGGAGAAAAAGAAGGGGAACCAGAGTTTACCCAGGGCTGACTCAATGCCAATTATCTTGTGAGGTGCTTTGCAAATGTTATCTCACTTCATCTTTGTGTCAGAAGTACAAGGCAAGTGCTATTATCATTTTACAGATGAGGAAATAGACGCTCAAAGCACTTAGGTCATACGGTGAGTGGTGCTGCCAGGATTCAACTTTGGGACTTGCCCAGAGACCACACCGCCTCCTACGTAAGAGATCATTTGTGGTCAATGCTACTAAAGTGGTAGAATTCAGTTTGGGGCATATGTGCAGGATTTGCCTGGTATGCGCTGGTTTTTTTAATTTTGTGCCATGATTTTGTAAGATCATTTCTCCCATGGTACCTCCTAGAGCTTAGGCACTGACCTAGCATTTCCTGGACAGCAGCTTCCAGAAGGTTTGAGGACTTTCTAGGCTGATGAATTTGTGCTGTTTAACAAAAGAACAGAAGTGTTTCAGCATCGGGTTGCAGTTTTCAGTTTTCTGGTTGCATTGCTAGGTTTGGTTGTATTGATACTGGAAAGAGTGAATACAAAGTGTTCTTTGATGTAGCCTGCGTCTCTGCATTGGTGTGGGGAAAGGAATGGTTTTGGTAGTGTCACAGCAGTACTGCTTGCAAAACCTGTGATGCCAGGGCCTCTGTTCATGGTTTCCAAACCCAAGCAAATATCCCCAAGTCCACTATACTAACAGCCTTTGTATAAACTGTTTTGTCCCACCTTCCTCTTGCTCAATCCCAGAAAGTGCTTCTCCCTTCTTTTTGCAATTCCAATCCTACACTTTGTTCTTGGCTCAGTCCCAGCTCACTCCCTCCATTAAGCACTATCTGATCAGCTTTACCTTTCTGGATTCCTGCCACCAGTTTGCTTCCATGGTGCTCCTCCCCAGCTCTCTTTCTAACTCTGGATCTGTGCATTATGTCTTAAATTGATTGTAGCCTCTGAGAGTGGAGAAGGCAATGGCAACCCACTCCAGTACTCTTGCCCAGCAAATCCCATGGACGGAGGAGCCTGGTAGGCTGCAGTCCATGGGGTCACTAGGAGTTGGACATGACTGAGCGACTTCACTTTCACTTTTCACTTTCAGGCATTGGAGAAGGAAATGGCAACCCACTCCAGTGTTCTTGCCCGGAGAATCCCAGGGACAGGGGAGCCTGGTGGGCTGCTGTCTATGGGGTCGCACAGAGTCGGACATGACTGAAGAGACTTAGCAGCAGCAGCAGCCTCTGAGAGTAAGGAGTGTGGTCTTCCTTATGGCACCATGGTGCCTGGAAGAATGAAGGGCATATAACCAGGGCATTCATTATTGATTAAGCCCATAAGTTGCACATACATTTCTAGAACATAGACTACCTTGCGCAATCTGCATTGCTTTCTCCACCTCGTAGAGAATACAGTGCAAATTCCTGAGCATGGAATTTTTGTTTTAGGGAAAAACAAAAAACTATACTTCTAGCCTCTAAAAACGCATTATCATCGCTCCTATGATTCTCTCAGCCAAGAATACCGTTTCTGGATTGTCTGTCCCTGGAAATTTTTCCTAGACTTCAGCTGTCACCTTCTGTGTGGAGCTCTTCTTGATCTCCCAGGACACACAGCCAAGACAGTTTTTCTTCAGAGCATCTGTACCATGTTGCTTTAGCTCCACCCGGCCTGTGTTTCATTTGACCCTGTCCTCTATTTCATTGTGTACACTGATTCTGGATTGGACACTGCTTAAGGAGCAGAAGGGTGTTGATTCGCTTCTACACCCAGTTAATGCCCAACATAGGATAAGCAGCCTTTCATTAAGCCTGCTTCTGGTTGGCGTAGCTCCTACTTGGTAGGAAACAGCAGTAGCTCTAACTCTTTGGCGGCAGCTTGCTTGTAGAGGAGCTGAAAGGGGAGGGCTAGGAGGAAATGTACCTGACCTTTCCTTCTTTTCACTGTCTTCCCTGGTGGCAGAGACAGGGTTCTTGGGTCTCGTTTCTGAATGCATAACTGGCTGTCCTTAGCAACCTCTGTTTCCTGGAGAGGAAATAGAAATCAGTGCGGATTCAGGTACACACATCACATCAGAGGCAGGCCAGGGCCTCTGTGTCTTACGAGTCAGCAGGCATTAGACCAAGCTCATCTCTTCCCTTACCTCTAAAAGCCACAAAGCAGCAAACTCATTAGCTCTGCACAGGGAATCAGGAGCATTAGGCCAAGGTCAGAGCAACTTGGATTGTTGCAAGGATTGCTTTTTTTTCAGGGTTGGCGCAGTGAGCCAGTTTCCTTCAATTGCTCACTGCCAGTGAACCAGAGATTTCCTCTTGACATCATTAGTTGGGTGAGCCAGATGTCAGCCACTAGCTGTTTCTAACTTCCCCAGCTTGCTGAGCTCATTTGGTCATTTATGATTTAGTAAAAAATGTCTCAAATCTTCATCCGTATGCAGTAAGTAGCTCAGATACTTTCCCAGTAGCTCTGAAAATTCTTTCCGGCAGCACAAACAGAAGGAGCCTGTGTTCCCTCTGCCCCTTCTCTCTGTTTCCTCTGCTTTCTTGGTCTCCACTCTGCTTTCTGCCTTCTGTATGCCCTGTTCATTTTGCATATACTGCCTACTTACTGGACTCCTTATAAACCCTCAGTGCCCAGAGTGCCACTCTTCCTGGCTGTGGGTGCTGCAGACTTTACCAAAGATTTGGGCAATGGAGTGCATGCCTGCGTGTGTGTGTGTGTTTCCTAGGCCTGTTGTTACAAAGCAATATAAACTGAGTGGCATAAACAACAAAAATTTATTGTCCCACGGTTCTAAAAGCTAAAACTCTGAAATCCAGATGGCAGTGGGGCTATGTGTCGGCTCAGAAGATACTAGGGAAGGATAACTGCGGGCCTCTCTCCCAGTTTCCGATGCTTCCTTAGGCTGTAGCAGTGTAACTCCGGTCTTCACGTGGTGTTTTCCCTGTATCTGGATTTTCTCTTTCTATAAAGACACTAGTCCCACTGGATCAGGGGCCCACCCTTCTCCAGTATGACCTCATCTTAATTACATCTGCAAGTCCTCTTTCCAAACAAGGTCACATTCTGAGGTACGGGGTGTGGGGGTGTTAGGACTCCAACATTTACATTTTGGGAGGATATAATTTAACCCATAACAGAGAGGAGTGTGTGTGTACATGCGTATTATGTATATTAGGGTTAGGAGTATTACCTTACAGAATATAAGGGCAAAACACTTGCAAATGAATACTTGACCTCCTTAGTTTTTTAAAGTCCCTAAGCCATCGTGTACTTTGGGGAAATTCCTGTGGTCCTCTCTTTCCCTTGGTCTCCTGCCATGTTGCTGGACCCCATCTTACCCTCTTCTTGAACTTCTCTTTGCTTCAACAACAACTCCAAAAATGTGTGTTTCTGATGTAAAACAGTTTAACTATTTTCCTCTCTCTGCAAACCATATAGATGTGATCAAGAGGGCCATCCTAATAACCAAAAAATCCATTTTAAGATGTTTTTAACAAAGATAGTTCTCTACCTAAAGAGAAATTCTGTAATAAACTCTGACAGAAACCTCTTTTTCCCCTTCCATCAGTAGATAAAATAAAATTATTTGTTGTTCTAAGTATTTTAGCAAATTAGCTTTTTAAAATTTATTTTATTTCTGGGTGCATTGAAAAAATAATGCCTCTTGCACAAAAAGAGAAGGAAAAAAAACCCAGAAATGATAGTGAGAATAGGTTGTGTATCTTAGGCCGGGGAGGGCAGCTCATTACCCCTTCTACTGAGAGACATCCTGATAAACATGGCACTCTTTTCTGCCGAGCGAGGACATGGCTTTGGAGTCCTCTACAGAGTTGACTCAGACTGCCGTTATTAAGTCCATTAGAGTAGTTGGGAGTGATGAAACCAGTTTGCCACCACTGGGAGGCAATATGAAGAGAGTTGTATTTTCTGGTGATTACTTCTATTTCTGTTCACTAACAGTTGCTGGTTTGGGGAAATGAGTAGAGTGTGGAGAATGTGATTTCTGTAAGAGTCAGTATAGACTGTGGTAATAAATGACCCCCCCAAACTTGGCATTTCTTGCTCATGTGACTCATTTTTTCAGAATTAGTTGAGGATCTGCTCTGTGTTTCCTTTATCTAGGAAGTCAGGCTGACAGAGCAGCCTCTATCTGGAACACTGCTAGTCTTGTGGCAGTAGAAAACAGACCATGGTGAATCATTCACTGACTTAAAATTTCTGCTTATAAGGAACTCACGTCACTTCTATTCACACTTCATTGGCCAAGCCTAATATCAGCGAAGTGGGCAAGTGTACCCTCCCTTAGGGCTGGGCAGCAAACACATTAATTCAGTTTACATCAGATACTTACAGTTTATTCTTAAATAAAGGTAGTGAAAGAAAAGAGACTTTTCTATTTATCAATTTCAATGGCTGCTCCTTATTTTTCTTACTGTATATAGTAGAAACCTTATTTTGAGATTTAAAGGCTAGAAATACACATTTGATGTGATTAACCTCAGGACTTTTTATTATTCAGTGTCCTTTCTTCAGCTGGGATATAATTAGTTTTAACAGATGGCGGTTTAATGGTCAAAATGAGGTGTAGTATTTATGCAGACTAAGATAATCTTAGTGGTTAAATTTGACTCTAATTATCTGACACAATAGTGCTGTCTTTTAATCACTTTCATAGCAGAATAAAGTTAAACTGAACAGTATTAACCTCATGAACCATACCCTGCTCAACTTTCTGAAAATATACTGTACTCTTATACATACTTTTACTAGGAAAATAATCTTTTCATATTGAAATACATTAAAACAGATAAAACTATGGTCATATGTTGTGATAATATTCACTTCATCCCATTGAATGTAAAAGTTTCAGCATGTGACATACAAAGCAGAATTGCTAACACGTTTGGAAGAACACTGGTTTAGAAAGTGTTAGTAGATGTTACATTCAAAGAAGTTTAGTAATTCAAGGGTTCAGGAGTGCTTGGTTAAACAGTAAATCTGTTATGCAAGATGTCTGAGAATCTTAATGATGCATTATTAGTGCATCAGCCACTTACATGGTAATATTCTTCAGAACACACTTTAGAAAATGCTGACTCACAGCTTTCAACCAGTCCATTACAACCATTTTTCAACCTCTCTGGAAAGTCAGTCCTTCAAGCCTTCTGTTTGTTTCTAATTAATCAGCCCTCTGCTTTCTTTGCTTCCCTGTTTATCCATCTTAGACTGAATGATTCATCATTTTAGTAACACGCTTGGCCAATTATCTAAGCCCCCTTATTTCTTGTTTGTACCAATCTGGCAAAACCCCACTGTGGATGGAGCCAACTTTCTGCTTCCATTGAGCCCTGCGGGAGAAAGCCAGATGATCATTTAGTGTCAATTAGGCCCTTAGTATCTGACAATCCTATTAGGCTTCCCGTTCAGCTTACATCCTACTCTCCCACTCCCTGTAACACTATTGAAATCCTTTCCACTTTCTGGATTCTACAACTACCTCTCTCTTCTCCCCAGCTGCATATCCTACCCACCTAGCTCCTTTACACAGCACAGTTGTGCCTGGTGTCCCTCATCCTACAAAATTCCTGTCACTGCCCCCATTCCAGCCTCCTTTTCCCCTATTGAAATAATAGAAATGTTCCTCCTCCATCTAAGGACAATCCCTGTACTTGTACTTGGATTTGCATACCCTCCCAACTTTCCATAGATCTTACACTGTGGATTATACTTTCTTTTTCTTATACAGAGTCAATTTCAATTTTTAACTAGTGTTTCTCATCAGCCATCAGCTTTTACACATGTGTAAATCTTTCCCATTACACAAAGGAAGGGAAGAAGAAAGGAATGAAAAAAGGAGGAAGAGAAAAATTCTCCCTTGACAGGACAATCTGTTTTAGCTAAGTGCTTCTCTGTGGCCCCAAGTCTCTTTCCATTTCCTCTTCTCTACTCTTTACTCAGTTTGCTACCATTAAATGTTTTAAATTGAGATTTAGGATACATATGGTCATGTGCCCCAATCTTAAATGCACAGCTCAGTGAAGTTTTACATTTTTATGCACCCCTTGTAGCTACCACCCAGAACATTACCAGGTAAGAGAACATTACCAGGAACAAAAAGTAGCAGTATCCTCAATGTTTACTAACTTGTTATCTTTACTTAACAATACATCCTAATGATTACTCCATAGCAGTGTACCGAGAACTTCTTAATTTTTTCACTCAACTGAGTAGCGCTTCACTACTCAACTGTACCAACACTTATCAGTATTCTACAGATGGACCTTTAGATTGATTCCAGCCTTTTGCTAATACCAACAGTGCTTCAACGAAGAGTTACATACGGACATCCTTCAGTATTTCTGCCAACGTTTGTTTGATTCTAAGAAATGACTTACTGGGCCAAAGGTTAAGTACATTTGTAATTTGCCTAGATATTGTCAAGTCTTCCGTGTAGAGGTTGTACCATTTTCATTCCCAACTGCAATGTGTTAGGGTATGCAAAAATACCCTGTTTCCCCACAGACTTGCTAATAATATAAATTAATAAATGTTTGAAGTTTATATGCATATCTTTTTTCCCTCTTCTTATTTTCTTGTAGCTTCAGTTCAGTTCAGTCACTCAGTCGTGTCCGACTCTTTGCGACCCCATGAATCGCAGCACACCAGGCCTCCCTGTCCATCACCATCTCCCGGAGTTCACTCAAACTCAGTGTCTATCAAGTCGGTGATGCCATCCAGCCATCTCATCCTCAGTCGTCCCCTTTTCCTCCTGCCCCCAATCCCTCCCAGCATCAGGGTCTTTTCCAATGAGTCAACTCTTCGCATGAAGTGGCCAAAGTACTGGAGTTTCAACTTTAGCATCATTCCTTCCAAAGAACACCCAGGGCTGATCTCCTTTAGAATGGACTGGTTGGATCTCCTTGCAGTCCAAGGGACTCTCAAGAGTCTTCTCCAACACCACAGCTCAAAAGCATCAATTCTTTGCCACTCAGCTCTCTTCACAGTCCAACTTTCGCATCTGTACATGACCACTGGAAAAACCATAGCTT
>NW_011494826.1:7166320-7183568 GCF_000754665.1 Bison bison bison | reverse complement strand
TGACTTTTCTTCCAAGGAGTAAGCGTCTTTTAATTTCATGGCTGCAGTCACCATCTGCAGTGATTTTGGAGCCCCCAAAAATTAAGTCTGACACTGTTTCCACTGTTTCCCCATCTATTTCCCATGAAGTGATGGGATCGGATGCCATGATCTTCATTTTCTGAATGTTGAGCTTTAAGCCAACTTTTTCACTCTCCACTTTCACTTTCATCAAGAGGCTTTTGAGTTCCTCTTCACTTTCTGCCATAAGGGTGGTGTCATCTGCATATCTGAGGTTATTGATATTTCTCCCGGCAATCCTGATTCCATCTTGTGCTTCACCCAGCCCAGTGTTTCTCATGATGTACTCTGCATATAAGTTAAATAAGTAGGGTGACAATATACAGCCTTGACATACTCCTTTTCCTATTTGGAACCAGTCTGTTGTTCCATGTCCAGTTCTAACTGTTGCTTCCTGACCTGCATACAGATTTCTCAAGAGGCAGGTCAGGTGGTCTGGTATTCCCATCACTTTCAGAATCTTTCACAGTTTATTGTGATCCACACAGTCAAAGGCTTTGGCATAGTCAATAAAGCAGAAATAGATGTTTTTCTGGAACTCTCTTCTTTTTCGATGATCCAGCGGATGTTGGCAATTTGACCTCTGGTTCCTCAACCTTTTCTAAAACCAGTTTGAACATCTGGAAGTTCAAGGTTCACGTATTGATGACTTGAAATATAACTGACATGCAGTATACTACACACAATTTGATGAGTTTTCTCATATGGATGCTATGAATCATACTACAGTCAAAATAATGGATACAGCCAGCTCATCCCAAAGTGTCTTCAGGTTCCTTGCTAATCTATCTTTTCCTCCCCAGTCCCCTCTCCTAATATTTTACTTCTCATACACTCTTTCTCAAGGTGTCAAGAAGTGTGTCCTCCAACATGAGGGAGTAAATTAAGAGAGGGAGAAAGGGCCGTCCCTTCTCAGCATGAGGGTGAAGAAGTCCACGTCTGTGGGTTGCTGCAGGGCAGGCCGACGGCGCCAGCATGGAGGGCAACCACTGTGGATGTGGTGCAGGCCTTAGGACTCTAGAATAGAGGAAGATGAAACCAATGCAAGTTGTTTTGGAGTAGAGATGTAGAGATCTAAACAGAATGTTTTGTGACTGGAAAACCAAGCAAGTGAAAAAAATAATTGATAAGGAAAAAAAAAGGAAAAGTTATTGGGATATGCCAAACGGCTCAACTATGGATGGATCTGCATTGTACCTCTAATGTAAATATTGAGGTTAATCTAACCAGAATTCTGATATGAGTCTTGCAGGGGAGTGGCAGAATGGGAGTGCATGCGGTAGGGGTGAAAGAAGGCTGGCTCCTTATCTTCCCATGGGCAAACTGAAGGAGCATTCTTACAACTGAAAGATCAAGAAGGAGCAAAAGAAGCACGGTCTCAGCTCCTTCCTACATCGCCTTACATCTTGGCTTGAGTGATATGACCAGGTGCCACTTTTCCTGACTGCCCTTGCTGGCTCTCTTTCAGGCAGTCTTGTGCATACCTTTATTAAGGCACCACCATAACTTTTTATTTACTTTTCTGCATACCCATGAGATTGTGAGCTCCTTGGGAGGAAGGACAGTATTTTATATCCTCTTGGGCTGACAGACAGAAAGTGTGAGTTAATAAACAATACTACAGAACACTGCAAAAGCAAAACTATAAAGTCTTGGTAAAATTAAGAGAAATTTAAAGCATCTATTAAGAACCACAGCATACTGAAATTAAAATAAAGTCATAAAGATTTAAAAATATTTACTTATCTGACTTCTGAAACTTAGAAACATTCTACCTTCCATGGTGATGAGCAGTAGTCATGCCCAAAATCTCCCCTTAACTCTTCAGGCTATTGAGCAGTTTTCTTAATGAAACTAAGTTCTTAGTACCCTTCCATAGGGGCATTTATTTAACTTTCTTATTCACTAACGAAAATGTTTTATATTTATTTTTCCATTACCTCCTGCTGGGGTAATTTCATAAGCCCTAGGTGTCTTGTCAGGAACAAGAAACCAGTATTGCCAGGAAACTATGGGATATTAAGTTGTAGTTAACAGTACAGGTGTGTATTACTTTTGAAACTCAATGTCAAACATGTTAATTGATAAAATATTTTAATTTGATGGAGATGGATAACAAGTGGGAAAAGTGAGTTAGGGGATGAAAGAGTGACTATTTGATTAATAAAAATAATTTTGCTGAACTATTTCCTTTACGCTGTGAGCTCCTCACGGAGAAGGCAATGGCACCCCACTCCAGTACTCTTGCCTGGAAAATCCCATGGACGGAGGAGCCTGGTGGGCTGCAGTCCATGGGGTCGCTAGGAGTCGGACACAACTGATCGATTTCACTTTCACTTTAATGCATTGGAGAAGGAAATGGCAACCCACTCCAGTGTTCTTGCCTGGAGAATCCCAGGGATGGAGGAGCCTAGTGGGCTGCCATCTCTGGGGTCGCACAGAGTTGGACACGACTGAAGTGACTTAGCAGCAGCAGTGAGTTCCTCAAATGCATTTAAATTCAATTCAGTTGGCCACAATTTGACTTACATTTAGATTTTTTTTTAGAAGCCCATTTCTAACATAAACAGGTCAATCTGTTTTCCTAAAATTACAATATTTTCAGTTCTATGCTGCAAATGACAAAGGAGGTGGAGGAGGCACCTCTGAGCATTCCACTCAGTGACCTAGTTGCAAAATTTTCGTTGTCCATCTTCAAAGTTCTGTGCTTTGTCATGCCCAGGGGGAGGAATGCTTCCACAAGCAGATGCAATTATGGTTCTAATGGATCAGAAGTAAGGTTTCCACATGCAATTGGCTGAACAGACATAATAAGAGGGGTTCATGATGTTGATGGGGTGATTGTGCCTGGCTCCTAAGAAGAAATGAAGTTGCTTCCTGTGAAAAAGAGATAAGCCCTGTAGATCCCTTTGAAGGAAGGACTTTTGGCCCAGCTACAGACAATATGGTGTGCAGTCAGCTTCCAGATATCAGACCTTTAGCTGCCAAGAGCCACCTTGCACATGCCACACCCTTCCTGGGATAGCTGGTGACTGAGTGACTGGCAACACTTCCTTCAGAGCTCCCTCCGCACCAGGCTGGCTGAGGCTTTGCCAGGTTTATACTGCAGTTTTGCTCCTCTGCTCAATTCTGCTTCTGCCTCCTTAACATCACTGGTGTTGATCCCTAACAAGCACCTTGCACCCCAAACTCCCATCTCAGTATCTACTTTCAGAGAACCCAACTGGCAACATGGCACACAGGGAGGAGAAGAAGGAATATGGATGGGACTCAAGGGAATCCGCAAAAGGCTCAGCTCCCACAGGAATTAACGTTTGGTTCACTTCTTCAGGCAAAAAATCCAAACCAGCTGAGATGCTGATGGAAAACCAAGGGAACACAGGATAGATGGTAGGAAAACAAGCCATAAATATTAACTGTAGTATTTATACAACATTGTGGAAGTACGAACAATCTCGGCAATTCATGTTTTCTTCTCTGCTATTGTGTATGTATTTACACACTTTAATTTCCCCTCTCCTTTCTTCTCCCTTCACTGGGCTTCCCTAGTGGCTCAGATGGTAAATAATCTGCCTGCAATGCAGGAGACCCAGGTTCCATCCCTGGGTCAAGAAGATCACCTGGAGAAGGAAATGGCAACCCACTCCAGTATTCTTGCTTGGAGAATCCTATGGACAGAGGGACCTGGTGGGCTACAGTTCATGGGGTCACACAGAGTCCGACACAACTGAATTGACTTAGCACTCATGAAGGAGTGGAGAGAAAGAAGGAAAAGGAGGAGGAGGAAGGAGCAGAGGAAGAAGAGGGGAAGGAGAAGAAGAAGATGAAGAAGAATCACTTTAATATATCTAACATTTACTGAGCACTTGAATTAACTTATTTAATGTTGCTGTTCAGTCGCTAAGTCATTTAATCTTTAGGACAGCACTTCAAGAATGGTACTATTATTATCTCCATTTACAGATGAAATGAAAGCTCCTACACTTTAATTAACTCGGCCACAGTTACAGAGCGTTTGCCCCTAGGCATTCTGTGTATAGAACTCGTGCCCTATACTGACTTAGTTTACTGCGGAGGAGATAGGTCATTCTTTAAGGCTGCCCAGCCTCTGAGTCCTGTGTTATGCTTGGGAAGTCCTTTTTCCCATGAGTCTGGGTAGCAGACAGAGCCCACCTGGGCCTACAAAGCTCAAAGTGCTGCTACTCACTTCCCAGTTTCCCTTGCACCTTGGATATGGCATGTGATCAAGACTCACCCATCACGTGCACTCTCCGGTGGCCACTGCAGCAAGATCAAATTTCAGGAGTTCCAGGGTCAGTACTGCTAGTGATAGACTCATGTCCAGTGGTGCCAGGGCTGTTGGGGGTCACAAACTGCCCCTTCCAGTTCTTGGCAGCTTGGCAGTGGCAATAGGCCTGTCCTGGCTAGACCAGTCCCCCCTTTTTTTTTGGCCACATTCTTTGGCTTGTAGGATTTTATATCCCTGACCAGGGATCGAATGCAGGCCCTTGGCAGTGAGAGCACTGAGTCCTAACCACTGGCCAGCCGGGGAGTTCCCTAGATCCATCTTAAAACATTATTTTGGAAGTTCTTAGCTATGAAGTTTACTATGCAGTCTTCTTGGCAATTCGATGAGGTTCCTCATATTCTAATTTGTAGTAACAGCCCTCATAGCTGTTTAGCCTTATTTTCTAAAATGAAATACTAGCTTCACATATACAGCTAACAGCATTTTCTTTACCAGACCCTATTCTAATTTCATTTCGTATATAAGCCAAATGAAGTCTTAGAAAATCTTAAGACTTCAGTTCATCTCTTGTCTACATTTTACAATGAGGAGACTTAGGTACAGAGAGCTTAAATGACTTGTCCAAGGTCACAGAGAGATGTGATTCGAGCCCAGGTGGTCTGTCACCATAGTAGATACTCACCAGGGCTCTTTCTTTTCTAAAATGTTTTGTTTTGATTCTACCCATTCTTGCATGGCTGCATTTTGTTATCAGAGAATTTTGTATTGTCTTCTTTTTCAAGAAGAACTCATAGTTATTTCATTTGAGCTCTTTCATGCTGGAGAATATTTGTCCTCTGCTTTATTTTATGAAGAGAAAATTTATGAATATAAATTCTTTTTTTAATATAAAATTTTAGGTCACCCTTTCTTATAGAACTCTCCAAACATGGTTCCGCTGTCCTCCAGAACAGAAAATATCAGTAAAGATAGATAAATTTTGAATAATACAATTAACAAACTTGATCTAATGAACATATATAGGATCCCATAAAACAACTAGAGAATGTACATTTTTTTAATGCCGTACAGAATGTTATGAAAATTGACTACTTAATAGTCCAAAGTTTGTGTCAATACATTTTGAAAAATTGGAACCACAATTTCTGACTACAGTGCAGTTAAAACTCAAATCAGTTTGTAAAAAATGACCGTGAAAATCTTATATGCCAGCAAATCTTAAAATAAACTGCTAAATTATTCACAGGTTAAAAAGGAACTCAGAAAATTCAAAATACATAGAACTGAAAAATAAAAACAAATGTAACAAATAAAAAATTTGAAGATTTAGCTATAGCAATGCATATAGGGAAACATTATCTTAAATGGATCATTTAGAAAAGCCAAAGACTGAAAATTAATGAACTATGTGGCTAACTTAAAAGTTATTAAAGTAACAACAGAATAAACCCAAGGAGAGTAGAAGTATGGAACTAATAAAGTAGAAATTAATGAAATGGAAAAAAAGGTAAAAAAGAATCAAAAAGCAAAAAATTGGTTCTTTGAAATGAGTAATAAAATTAATATATCTCTGGAGACTTAGTTTAAAAAAGAGAAAGGGCACAAAAGCACTATACTGGGAATAACTGGGACATAACACAAGGGACAGCAGATTAGAAAGAAATTATGAGAAAAACTCATTTTTAAATAAATATAAGTGAACAAATACCTAGTTTAAAAAAAAGTAATTAATAAGATTAACTTAAAAAGTTCAAACCCAACCCTGAGTACTCCTTTAAACACATGGAATTGGTGATTTCAAGGGGGATTCTCCTGAAGAAAACAACTGCTCCAGATAGTTTTGAGGACAAGTTCTAATAAACAGTTGATGCAAACCTTCTAGAGAATTGAATAAACAAGAACATTTATTCATCCTATGGGATTTATTAAATTGTTAATTTCAGAAGGTTGCAGTAACTACTAGAAAAATCAGCAAAGTATTTTGTTAACTCTTCTGTTAAATATTTCAGCAGTTCAAAGTAACTCGGGTTAATTGTAAGCTCTATCTGATTCAGTTTACATAATTGAACTTACCTCAGTAAATTAGAGTCCAACAGAATCCTGTTTTAAGTCTTCTTGTTCATCTATATTAGTAAAGGGGCTTTCTAGGTGGTTCAGTGGTAAAGAATCCACCTGTCAATGCAGGAGACACAGGTTCAGTCCCTCGGTTGGGAAGATCTCCTGGAGAAGGAAATGGCAACCCACTTCAGTATTCTCACCTGGGAAATCCCATGGAGAGAGGACCCTGGCGGGCTACAGTGCATGGTGTTGCAAAGAGTTGGACATGACTGAGCGACTAATAGAAGTGATCATCCTTTGTGAGAGGTGGGAACTTGCCAGCAATCTCTGAGAGCATGATGTTGCAATATCTATAAGCAGAGAGTTTGCAAAGTCCACAAACTCTTCCACGGGAATCACAGATGGGAGAACTTCTTGTATTACCTATATCAGTTCAAATTTGCCCCATTTTTTCCACTCAAATAATCTTATATAAGGAATTCCCTGACAGTCCAGTGGTTAGACTCTGTGCCCTCACTGCTGAGGCTCAGGTTCAATCCCTGGTAAGGAAACTAAAATCCCTACAAGCCATGTGAGTGGCCAAAAAAACAACTTATATAATATGCCTGAGTTGGTGTAATCCCTTTTCTCCTCAAATTCCAAAAAATCTGAAATATGGAGCTCCACCTTTACCACTGAATTTAAGAGGAATATATTTAATTGACATAAAGTATAATTCAGTCCTTTTTTCTCTCCTTATACTGCATGCTGCTGAAGTTTACAGGTTATGAAAATCTGCCTATTTATGATGCCTGAAAAATCCTCTTATTAATCCTAGCTGTGCCCTCTGGTGCTCTTGTTGGGGTCCCAAGGGCTGTCTTTTTCTTTCATGACCAAATAAATGATCTCTGTCCTATATGTGTATCAGTCACAATTGCAGAATTCTTGTTGACTTGCCTATTTTCTCCATTCCCTGGGGTTATCTTTTATTTCTAGTGGATGCATGACTCCCAGCCTCTTCTAGAGGCTCTTGATTTCCAGCAGTCCACAGAATCTTTCCTGTTCAGCATTATGCTAAAGGTATGGGTTTGGAGTAAGGCACACTCTATTTGGACCTATAAAACTAACAAGTCCAGGGGTAATTTGTTCAACTTTTCTTCTGCTCAGTTTTCTCATCTGTTAACTGGGAACAGTGATTCCTACCTTGCAGGACTGAATGTTTGTGTCCCTCTAATAGTCATATGTTGAAACGCTCCCCTACCCTTATACCCCAGCATGAGAGGTATAAGCATTGAGAGGTAGTAAGGATTACATGAGGTCATGAGGATGGAGTCCCCATGAATAGGATTAGTGTGCTTCCACAAGTCATGAGAGAGGTTGCGCCTTCTCTCTGCAGTTAGGGATGTAACTAGAGGTCCAGAACCAGACAGAGGGCTTTCACCAAAACTCAGCCATGCTGGCCCCCTTATCCCAGACTTCCAGCCTTCAGAACTGTGAGAACTGAATTTTCATTGTTTATAAGCTACCCATTCTATGGTTTTTCTGTTTAAGCAGTACAAACAGACTAAGTCTGAAATAGTAATAATAAGGTTAGAATGAAAGTGAGTGCTTAGCATAAAGCTTAGAACTCAGTAAACACTCACTGCATGCTGCTTATTATTATCATCATCTCCATTCCCAAAGCCAATTTTATGTGTGTTATAGGGGTAAAGAGATCTTCAAACTGTTTATTCTAGGGCTTCCCTGGTGGCTCAGATGATAAAGAATCTGCCTGCCAATGCAGGAGACCCAGGTTCAATCCCTGGGTTGGGAAAATCCCCTGGAGAAGGAAATGGCAACCCACCCCAGTATTCTTGCCTGGAGAATTCCATTGACAGAGGAACCTGACGGGCTACAGAACACTTAATCTAACCACAAAAACAAGTACAAGATACAAACTGTTTATTCTAATCTCCATTGATTATCTATTGACGTTATTCCTTTGGGGGAAGGGCAAGTTTTTATTTTTATCTTTATTTTTATTTTTGGCCACATCATATGGCATACAGGATTTTTGCCATGCAGGCCAGGAATCAAACCTGTGTCCCCTTCAATGGAAGTGTGATTCTTCTTCTTTTTCATTTTTTTGATGTGGACCATTTTTAAAGACTTTTTTGGACTTATTACAATATTGCCTCTGTTTTATGCTTTGGTATTTTGGCCATGAGGCATGTGGGATCTTAGCTCTCCAACCAGGGATTGAACCTGTACTCCCTGCATTGGAAGATGAAGTCTTAACCACTGGACCTCCAGAAAAGTCATGGAAGTATGGATTTTTACCACTGGACTGCCAGAGAAGTCCCAAGAGCATGTTTTTAGATTTTAATATTTAAATACCCTGTTGAGATCTGATTTCTGGGAGCAGCAACTGGGAACATAATGGTGATGATAGCTTGTATCTCTAATTGCCTTTAATGTACTCGTAGCCTTTCTGGGAGCCACTGTCAAGGCCTTATGAAATATCTGAGCTATTAGTATAGCAATGTCTCTTGCTTTTAGGATCCTCAACAGTGAGTTAATATTTAAATGTTATAACTCAGAAGGGCAGTTGATACAAGTTTCTGTGTGATTTTTTCACAGATATGAAGAAGGTAGTTTTTGTCATACTTTCAGCTTCATTGGGCTTCCTTGGTGGCTCAGATGGTAAAGAATTCACCTGCAAGGTGGGAGATCTGGATTTAACCCTGGGTTGGGAAGGACCTCTGGAGGAGGGAATGGCTCCAGTATTCTTGCTTGGAGAATTCCATGGACAGAGGAGCCTGGTGGGCTACAATCCATGGAGTTGCAAAGAGTTGGACACGACTGAGTGACTTTCACATTCAGCCTCACTGGACCCCTTATCAGTGTTTGGCATACTTGTGAACTGAAATTTTAGTGAAAATTTTAAAAGATTGCTCACTAGTAAAAACTGATATTCAAAATTTAGGATGATCATTTCATATTTTTACAGATTGTATGCAATTTTTGTCAAGCCAGTGTCATAATGGGTAACTTGATTCATCCTTGAGACTTGCCCAGGGGCTGTACTGTTGCAGTTTTTGAATGTGATTTAAAATAAGCTGAATAATACATCATTGATTTATCTCCTAGATATCTGAAGAATCATCTGGAGTTAGGGAAAATTTAAGGTGCTAGTGACTGAGTCAGTTGTACACAATGCAGTTTTCTGAAGATATCCTGACGTTTTACCTTCAACATTAAAAGTCTAGATAATAGGTTCTTGAAGTCAACTTCAGGTCAACTTCAGATATAGTTTATGCTCCTTAGATGTCTTTGGATTCCACATCCTGAACCTGTAGCTGCTTATTCTATCCTAGCCACAATCAAAGCCACCCAGCTCCACTGGGGCCCACGTGGCTCTGCTCCCTGGGTCTGACCAGCCTTTCACTCGGAGGGCTGGGTCACTCCCCTTGCTGTGATCCTGCATCCAGGCCAGCCACCCTATACCTGAGTGTTCCGGGACCTGGGGTCACTTCTGGACCTCGACAAACACCATACACTGGGCATGGGAGTCTACTTTCCCAGAAATCAGAAAGGTGCTTGTGTTAATCAAGGTTCAGAGAAACAGAACCAACTGGGTGTTTGTGTAACAGCCTACTATTCTTTTTTATTTTGTCAATTGTTTATTTAAAAAAATATTTATTTGGCTGTGTCAGCTCTTAGCTGTGGCACGCAGGATCTTCATTGCAGCATGCAGAATCCTTCACTGTGGCACGGGCTTCTCTGTAGTTGTTTGTGGCAAGCAGGCAGGCTTAATTGCCCCAAGGCATGTGCAATCTTAGCTCCCCTGGGGACTGAACCCAGGCCACCCGTATTGGAAGGTGGATTTTTTTTCATCCAAATGTTGTTTATTAATTTAAAAATTAACATGTTTATTAATTATAATAAATTAGTAATAATAAAATATATTAATTTAAATTTTATATTAATTATGTAGTATATAATTTGATTTGTTAGATTTTATAATAAAATTTATTTATTTTAATATTTTAATTTATTATATTAGTTATATAATAAATGATTCAATTTATTATATTAGTTACATAATAAATGATTCAATTTATTGATTTTATTTATAATAAAATAAATTGATTTAATTTATTAATTAAAAATTAATGACAATTAATTTCCATTTAAATAATGAAAATTATGATCTTCAAGATCTTGGAAGGTCATGTACACACTGCTACATTTAATGTGGATAACCAACAAAGTCCTATTGTATAGCACATGAAACTCTGTTCAATTTTATGTGCCAGCCTGGAAGGGAGAGGGGTTTGGGGGAGCATGGATACATTTATATGTGTGGCTGAGTCCCTTGTTGTTCATCTGAAACTACCACAACATTGTTAATTGGCTGTACCCCAATATAAAATGTTTGTGGTGTTATAAAAAAAAAAAGTAAGAATATGAAAATTACAGGTTTGAGTCTGCACATTAAGTTGCTATGATTTGTAACAATAAAAAGTTCCACTAGCATAAGACCCGGGTTCGAGCTGTGGGTCAGGGAGACCCCCTGGAGTATGAAATGGCAACCCGCTCCAGTATTCTCGCCTGGAAAATTCCATAGACAGAGGAGCTCAGCGGGCTACAGTAGTTCATGGGGTCGCATAGAGTTGAATGCGACTGAGCGACTAACACTTCAGGGATAAGGAGAACAAAAAACTCATCTAGAACTTCTCACCCACATGTTACATCATGATGTGCCAACGTCTGATTTCTACCCTGACTCTCATCGGTGACTTCCTGCTAGCATGCGGTACTAGTATGCACAAAGCATAGGAACCACTCTGCCACCATGTGTGCCTTGGTTATTAGCTGCTACAATAGAGTCATTCATTAAGGGATTTGCCAATAGCTTTTTATGTCTTCTCTCTGAATATGATTCTTATCATTTGCTTTGCAGCTATTGTTCAGCAATGCCATGACATGCACTTTACTTGCAAAGTATTATTACTTTTAATAAGGTTCATAAGAATGAATGATGGGCATTGTTTTGATCCAGCAGCAAATTTCACTGTTTTCATATTGGAGAATATTATTTGTTTTCTGTTTGTTTTGAAATAGAACAGATGATTGGTTCATCAGAGTGGTCATGATGCTTTGTTAGAACATTACACAAAGGGTTCGTGCTACTAGTTGGCAACATTTTGAAGCAGAAAACATTGCTGAGAACTAGAGAATAAATTAAGTAATGACTGTCATTCACCTTCAAAGATTAATCATATTTCTTGTCTGTATTTTTCATCTTTTGTTACTTATAAGAAATCAGTATACATTGTATATTTGTTCTAGATTTCTAGTCACTTTTTATGTGGTTGTTCTCAAGTATAGTGTTTACATTATTATTTTCATTACTATATTTATACTTTGATGAACTATTTTATTTATTTATTTGGCTGCACTGAGTGGTTAGCAGGATCTTAGTTCCCCGACCAGGGATTGAACCAGGTCCATGGCAGTGAAAGCACAGAGCCCTAGCCGCTAGGCCACCAAGGTACTCCCTCAATGACCCATATTTAAATTATTGCTGCATTGGACATAAAATATAACAAAGGGTAATTTCAAAAGTACAAATTCAACAAATACAAACTTTATTAAATGATATTCAAATATGTTCTCTAAGATAAATTAGGGCATATTAATTGAATGTAAGCTGAAGCAAAGCAATTGAAGTAGTCCTTGTAAGATTTTTACAACTTTAAGAATGTAATGATTACTATACATGAGATGAGATTCATGGGAAAATCCTATTTAGTTATATTAATGCATCTCACATTTTTAAATGTATGTGGAACAGTTAGTTAGGCTTTGCTTGAGGCTTTAAGGTATGGTGTTTCAGATACCAAAAGTTCAGAACACTATGCAAAGACTTTAAAGTAGATGTTCAAAAATCAAAGAATCAATAGTACCTTCTACAATGATGGAAATGTTCTATATCTGTGTTTCCTGTGTGAGCCTCTAGCCACATATGACTACTGAGCCCTTGACTTATAAGTACCATGACTGAATTTTTAATTTTTTGTAATTTTGATTAATTTGTAAATTTGATTAACTTATCTCTTTATTTTTACTTTTTTGACTGTGCCATTTAGTTTGTGAGATATTAGTTCTCTGACCAGAGATCAAACCCACACCCTTTGCAGTGTAACCATGGAGTCCTAACCACTGGACCATCAGGGAATTCTCAATTTTGATTCATTTAAATTTAAATGATAGAAAAGCTGGCTTAAAACTCAACATTCAAAAAATGAAGATCATGGCATCTGGTCCCATCACTTCATGGCAAATAGATGAGGAAATAATGGAAACAGTGACAGACTTTATTTTCTTGGACTCCAAAATCACTGCAGATGGTGACTGCACCCATGAAATTAAAAGACGCTTGCTCCTTGGAGGAAAAACTATGACCAACTTAGACAGCATATTAAAAAGCAGAGACATTATTTTGTGGACAAAGGTCCATGTAGTCAAAGCTATGGTTTTTCCAGTAGTCATGTATGGATGTGAGTGTTGAACCATAAAGAAAGCTGAGTGTCCAAGAATTGATGCTTTTGAACTGTGGTGTTAGAGAAGACTCTTGAGAGTCTCTTGGACTGCAAGGCGATCAAACCAGTCAATTCTTAAAGGAAATCAGTCGTGAATATTCAATGGAAGGACTGATGCTGAAACTAAAGCTCCAATAGTTTGGCCACCTGATGCAAAGAGCTGAATCCTTGGAAAAGACCCTGTTGCTGGGAAAGATAGAAGGCAGGAGAAGAAGGGGATGACAGAGGATAATGGCATCACCGACTGGATGAACATGAATTTGAGCAAGCTCTGGGAGTTGGTGATGGACAGGGAGGCCTGGTGTGCTGCAGTCCATGGGGTTGCAAAGAGCCGGACACAACTGTGCAACTGAACTGAACTGAACTGCACAGAGTTAAGTGCAAGTGAAAGTCACTCAGTGTTAATTGGCTCTTAAATCCTTCACCCACACCGAGAGCATAGATGGGATGAGGGAGAAAGGATTGGCGAGAGCTGTTACATGGATTCCCCAACTGCCATCAAAGAGTAGAGCTGGTGGGTGGATGCTCCTCACTCAAGCCTCGTGAAACAGGCTCGGTTCCAGGAATTTAAAGGATGAAAGTGGGCTGGCTAGCTGCTGACAGGCAAATAAAATTGAATGGGGCCAAGACTTCCTAAATGTTTCCTAAGACCCAGGTTTGAGAGAGAGAGTGGTGAGAATACCTACCCATACATACAGTCTGATAGGGTTTCCTGAAGGGTGATGATGGCCTAACAGAAACTCTGAAGAAATTATTATGGGCCATAGAAGGAGTAAGACAGACAGACCAGACAGATTTAAGATATGATTGCTTAGATCAAGGAAGCTATAAGTAAAAGATTTATGATTGGGATGTTTCTGAAGCAACCACAGAGCCAAGCTCTAAACATTTGCTAGGACCAAGTCTTCAAGGCCATTTTAAGTTAGCCATTTCCTGCCTTCCTCACCTCTTCCTTTTGCTCACTCCTCTCTCTGCCTAAGGGGTCAGGAACCATGGTTAGCAAGCAGGATAAGAGTGGGGTATAGCAGCCTAGACAGTCTACTTCAACTAAAGTTGGTTTGCTTATGTCAAGTCATGGTAAGGATTTTTGTTTCCTAAAAGGGATCAGAAGAGTCATGAGACTGCTTGAGTTCATTCAGAGGTAAAGGATGAACCAGTTCCATCTAATAAATTTGAAGGGATAGTGAAAGACAAAATTCAGTTGCTTTATGATTATAGCTCATGAGTCCAGCCTATTTTGTATACCATGTATTTACATGAACAAAACTGTTTTTTCACTTTTTCCTCTGAAATATATAACCAGAAAACTACTCGATGGAAGGGTATATTTTAGACATTGATGGAATCCCACCCAAATCCCATTACTTGGCTGTCCAATCCATCCCTCAGGGCCTGTGCATGTTGGTGGCAAACCATTCATAGCTGCACCTTTCCCCAGAGAATTGCTCTAGTCCAGAGAGAACTAGCTCGTCAAGAGTTGGCTGGGAGGTTGTTAGCCACTTCCCCTCAGCCAACCAGTAACTGACAGATGTGTGGAACACAGCTCCTTGTTTTTTTGAGGAGGCAATAACTCTGTGATGCAAGACACATTCCAAAGCTCCCCATGGGATCAATGTGAAACTAGACTCCAGCTGAAACTATGGCTTTGCTTAGCTTTTACTCCTGTTCTATCTTACTACCCTTCTCTCCTGCAGGTTTCTCCAGAGAGCACTGTTCAATAAATAACGCAGTCTAAGTAAGTCAAACCCAAGTCATTAAAAGTTATTAATTATGTTCATTCTCTTCATCTGCCTGCAAGTTCCCAGCTTTTTAAATTTCATGATCCAGTAAAGTTTTCGTTTTTAAACAGGGGACCCAATAGGGGGTCACCAACTTTTACTTTTGCAAGTACAATTAAGGGAGAAAAATCCTTTCTGAGAAGACACTATTGGTAGCATATTAAAATCTCACACTCTTCTTCCTTGTTTTCAGAATCCCAATTTTGTTCATGTATGTAGTAGCCAGGGAATTCCGGGTAATTGAACTCCTCTTCTGCAGCAAGGAGTGAATCTTGATTAGGATAAGCCAATTATGCAGTCCCATCACTTTGCCAATGATTTCTTTAGGAGTGAGCCTTGACTTGGTTTTAGTCAATGAGATATATATAATGCAGGAGTTCTGGAAAAAGTTTTTCTTATTCTTAAAAAGAGAGATACATGAAGAAAAAGTGCTCTTCAGGGTAAGATCCAGGTTATGGAGCTTGAACCTTATACAGTTTGGGGGCCCTTTTTAAGGAAAAAGGTATAAAATTATCTTGCTTTTTCAGTTTACAAAAATACATGACCAGGTGAATGATTGCTAGGGTCCTCTTCAGGACCTTGGAAGAAACCTGTAAAAGTGAAGGGTTCTAAAGCTTAAGCTTCCTTAGTGTCATGGTAAATCACCACTGGCAGCCTTGCTTTTTTGGACATTGCTGTCTTTATGGGACAACCGGAACTACTGCAGCCATCTTGGGACCATGAAGAAAGCCAGCTTAAGGGGACAAGCCAACATTCACCAGATGGCACAGTGCAAGGATGAAAGAAGTCTTGCTGGAATCACAGCACTTGACTTTCCTTGGAAATCCTTTAAGTACAGGATTTTCGTATGAAAAATGATAAGTATCTTTATTGTTTCCGCCACTGTTCAATAATTTGTAGGCAAAAGCATCCAAACAAAGACAGCTACTATCTACTCTCTCCATTGTTTCACACACCCACACGAACACACATACCCCTAAATATGTAGAAAGGAGATAATTTCAGAATATAGAATGGTCCTTTATATCAAATTAAATTGATGGTGCTTTATATCAGATTAAATTAGCTTTATGGAAAATTCAATTCATTATCCTTTTTTTCTTATTGGTTGTGTACCCAATGAAAACTTCACCATGGTATTTGGGAAGCACTGGCCTAGACCAGTGCTACTGAAATTGTGGTTCATGGGCTAGTGCCAGTCCATGAACTATTTATTATCAGCCTATAATGAGATATGTTCTGAAACCAAGAGTAAGAATTTAGAAACCTTCTATAGCATTTAGAGATTTGAGAGTAATTTTTGTTATAATAATGAACCAACATTGAGGCATTATTATTATTATTAAAGTCTATACTTTATTCAGATTTCCTTAGTTTTTTCTTAGTGTCCTTTTCTATTCTAGAATCTTACCCAGAACACTACATTACATTTAGTTGTCACCATACCTTAGGTCCCTCTTGGCTTCTTTCTGGTGGCCTTGACAATTTTGAGGAGAAATGGTCAGTTATATTGTAGAATGCCCCTTAATTAAGATTTGTCTAATGTTTCTCTCATGATTAGTATGTCTTTTTTAAAAAATTCATTTTCCTAGTACAGTCATTCATTTTTACTGTGTTTTACAAAAGCATTGGTCCAGGAAAATTCCCTGGTGCTCTATTGGTTAGGATTACTGTGATCCAGCAGATGTTGGCAATTTGATCTCTGGTTCCTCTGCCTTTTCTAAAACCAGCTTGAACATCAGGAAGTTCACGGTTCACGTATTGCTGAAGCCTGGCTTGGAGAATTTTGAGAATTACTTTACTAGCGTATGAGATGAGTGCAATTGTGGGGTAGTTTGAGCATTCTTTGGCATTGCCTTTCTTTGGGATTGGAATGAAAACTGACCTTTTCCAGTCCTGTGGCCACTGCTGAGTTTTCCAGATTTGCTGGCATATTGAGGTCAGCACTTTCACAGCATCATCTTTCAGGATTTGAAATAGCTCAACTGGAATTCCATAACCTCCACTAGCTTTGTTTGTAGTGATGCTTTCTAAGGCCCACTTGACTTCACATTCCAGGATGTCTGGCTCTAGGTCAGTGATCACACCATCATGATTATCTTGGGTCATGAAGATCTTTTTTGTACAGTTCTTCTGTGTATTCTTGCTACCTCTTCTTAATATCTTCTGCTTCTGTTAGGTCCATACCATTTCTGTCCTTTATTGAGCCCATCTTTGCATGAAATGTCCCCTTGGTATCTCTAATTTTCTTGAAGAGATCTCTGTTGTTTTCCTCTATTTCTTTGCATTGATGGCTGAGGAAGTCTTTCTTATCTCTTCTTGCTGTTCTTTGGAACTCTGCATTCAGATGCTTATATCTTTCCTTTTCTCCTTTGCTTTTCACTTTTCTTCCTTTTGCCAACATCTGCTGGATCATGGAAAAAGCAAGAGAGTTCCAGAAAAACACCTATTTCTGCTTTATTGACTATGCCAAAGCCTTTGACTATGTGGATCACAATAAACTGTGGAAAATTCTGAAAGAGATGGGAATACCAGAC
>NW_011494826.1:7161764-7165536 GCF_000754665.1 Bison bison bison | reverse complement strand
CCTGGGATTTCTTTGGAAGGAATGATGCTAAAGCTGAAACTCCAGTACTTTGGCCATCTCATGCGAAGAGTTGACTCATTGGAAAAGACTCTGATGCTGGGAGGGATTGGGGGCAGGAGGAGAAGGGGACGACAGAGGATGAGATGGCTGGATGGCATCACTGACTCGATGGACGTGAGTCTGGGTGAACTCCAGGAGTTGATGATGGACAGCGAGGCCTGGCGTGCTGTGATTCATGGGGTCGCAGAGAGTCGGACACGACTGAGTGACTGAACTGAACTGAACTGTGCTTTTGCTGCTATGGCCTGGGTTGAATCCTTGGCCGGGGAGCTGAGGTCCTACAAGCTGCTCACAGCATGGCCAAACAAAACAAAACAACCAAAAGAATGGGTCTGCAGTAGATTGGAAAAAACCTGGTCCTTCATCACAGGTAGTTTGAGCAGCACTGGTCTAAAGAGCTACTATTCTAGTCTTAGCATTTAAAATTCTCAAACAAATTCTCCTAATGAAACTACTGGTTTGCCTTTGGATACCATTCTGTTTTCTGAATCAAAGTGTTATGAGTGGGGCTTTTCAATTTAAATTTTAAGAAAAGTTAAATTACCTTTTTAAAAGATTATCTTTTGGGCTATCTGTAGTATGTCAACAAATGCTTGCTGGCTTACAGAACATTTGAAAGAATGTTCATAAACTCTCAACTATGATGAAAATAGAATGTGTCTGAATCAAGACTGTAGTAGGGAAGAACATCTGACTCCATTTTTGATCTGTTTTTCTTTAACCTTTGTATCCTATTGCTTTTACAAGTTAAGAATGTTGCCTATAGCCTGAAGTATTCAGGATAGCCCATTCTCAAGGCTCTGACCTTTAAAGATGTAACACTTTTCCATTCAGTTGCAGATCAGAGAATAACATTTGTCTTGTTGGAGGTTTACAAGAATATCATGATCTGACCTATGTGGACAGCAGAGAGAACAAAGGATTCTGACCCCAAGAAGTTTGCAACAACCAACCACATTCTGTCCCTTTTTAGTATAAAAGCTAGAATTCTAACCCAGGAAAGATGGTTCTTTGGGACACCAGTCCATCATCTTGTCAGTCTGCTGGCTTTCCAAATAAAGTTGCTATTCTTTGCCCCAACAACTCATCTCGATTTATTGGCCTATCATGTGATGAACAGTTCTGGACGATGCAGCGAGGTTGGCCTCGGTAAAAAGAGCTTTATTCGAGAGGTTTTGTACAATTTAAGCTAGAAGCCCTAGAGGTAGCAGACAAAGCAGAATATAGTCATATGTTCATCTGCATTCTGCTTGGTTTAGCTTTGCCATTAGATGTTTTGGTTTTCTTTCTTTTCTCTGTGAATTTCACTATAACAAATACTTGGAGCATTGACAGCCAAATTTTCTCCATTATGTCACATTCCTCGGTGGGTTACCACTGTCATGTTCATCCTTTTTTCCCATGTTTCCTCTGATATATTCATGTTGATGATATAAAGAGTTCCCTGAACCTTGCTTCTTTGTGGATTCTTTCTTTGATCCTTGTGTCTAGAAACATTATTATAATGAGCCTTCTTTGGGCTTTGATGATAAAAGCTTCACTTGGTATGTGTTTCCTCTCTGGAACTTGATTTTTCTAGTTGTAAGATGTGTGTTAAACAGTGTATATAAACCATTGTATGCCATTTCCTTTATTTATTTTTGTAATTCACAAAAGTATAGCCAAGTATTTTTAATGTAACAGCCTTTAACTTTAGGTTTAGATCTCCTTTCTGCTTTTGAAGCTCTTGACTTCATTTTGAAAATCTGGTTCTTATTTCTTGCCTCACTTATTATGATGGATACAAGCATCAGCTCAAGTTCATTTTTGTTGGTTGTCCAATAAGTCAATTGAGGAGCTATGGTGGTTTTTCAAGAACAGTTTGCAGTAAGGCTTTTGACTCTGATTTTAAAATTGTGGTAAGATTGTCCTTGCCCCTCATCTTGATGTTTCCATAACAGTTGCCAATGCAGAAGGATAAAGAAAAGCACATGTAAGACTATCTTTCCATTCATTCAGTGATGTTCACACGTCAGATACTACTCTTGCCCCAGCGTTGCTGGGCTTGCTTCAAAGGTAAAGTGCTCCTGTTTACTGTGGGCAATGTGGGTATATTTATAAATATTCTGTCAGAGCCATTTTTTCCTAAATATATTTCCTTAGAACCATTTTATTTTCTTGATACAATTTTGTCTGTATTTGCCTCTGATCTGGAACTCTGATTTTCAAATGTCTGTTATGAGTGGTTTTTTATTTCCTTTTCTTTCATTTTAAACAGTTCAAGGAAAGACAAATTATATATTCTTCTGTAGGTTTGTCTAGTCAAATGTGATTTTGCCACAGGCTTGTTTGTTTATTTACTCAGTTATTTACCCACAAGGTCAGCGCATGTTTAGAAAGTACTTGTTAGGGGGAAATGCTGTTGTTGTTGTTTATTGCTAAATTGTGTCCAACTCTTTCCAACCCCATGGACTGCAGCACGCCAGGCTTCCCTGTCCTTCACTATCTCCCAGAGTTTGCTCAAATTCATGTCCATTGAGTCAGTGATATTATCTAACCATCGAATCCTCTGTCACCTTCTTCTCCTCCTGCTGTCTATCTTTCCCAGCATTAGGGTCTTTTCCAAAGTGTCGGCTTTTTTCATCAGGTGGCCAAGGTACTGGAGCTTCAGCTTCAGCATCAGTCCTTCCAATAAATATTCAGGGTTCACTTCCTCTAGGATTGACTAAAGGGCAGTGAATACTATTGCGAGGTATCAGAGAAACAGTGGTGAAGACAGACAAAAACTCTGACAAGAAACTTTTGATTTAGTGGGAAAGAGACACATGATACACATATACATACGTAATTAAGATGAAATTCTGATCAAGGTTGTGCAGAATAAGTACAACTGCAATTACCCTAGTTTTGTGATTAGAGATGGGAGGGGGCTGTACAGGCATTCCTTTCTTAGAGAAGTGTTATTTAGACTGAGACTTGAGGCATAAGGGGAGCAGATCAGGTGAGGTGGAATGAAAGACCCTTCTACAATGAACCTACATGCTGGGCAAATCTGATTCTTCTTGCCCCCCCCACCTTTGTAACCCTGGAAGAATTAATTCTTTCAAGTAATACTGAGCACCTAGTATGTGCCGGAGGTAAACACTTGTGTGTGGAAATAATGTATTAAATACCCTTTAATAGGAAAGAGAAATTCATTTATGATTCTGAGATTGGTTTGGCCTCTGGAGTTCATTTCTCCTCTTTTTTATTTCAGCAGTTGATAAGAAAATACTTCAGAGACTTCCCTAGTGGCCCAGTGGTTAAGACTCCACACTTCCAATGCAGAGGGTCCTGGTTTGATCCCTAGTCAGGGATCTAGATCCCACACGTTACAACTAAAGATTTCACATGCCACAGCTGGAAGACATCATGTGCCATAACTAAGACCTGGGGAAGACAAAGAAATACATAAGTAAATTAACTGATAAATAAAAGAAAATATTTAAAGGTAGGAAGGAGAGATCAGGTCAGATCAGTCACTCAGTTGTGTCCGACTCTTTGCGACCCCATGAATCGCAGCACACCAGGCCTCCCTGTCCATCACCAACTCCCGGAGTTCACTCAGACTCACGTCCATTGAGTCGGTGATGCCATCCAGCCATCTCATCCTCTGTCGTCCCCTTCTCCTCCTGCCCCCAATCCCTCCCAGCATGAGAGTCTTTTCCAATGAGTCAACTCTTCGCATGAGGTG
>NW_011494826.1:7128135-7161132 GCF_000754665.1 Bison bison bison | reverse complement strand
TCATCTGCATATCTGAGGTTATTGATATTTCTCCTGGCAATCTTGATTCCAGCTTGTGCTTCTTCCAGTCCTGCGTTTCTCATGATGTACTCTGCATAGAAGTTAAATAAGCAGGGTGACAATATACAGCCTTGACGTACTCCTTTTCCTATTTGGAACCAGTCTATTGTTCTATGTCCAGTTCTAACTGTTGCTTCCTGACCTGCATACAAATTTCTCAAGATCAGGTGGTCTGGTATTCCCATCTCTTTCATAATTTTCCACAGTTTATTGTGATCCACATAGTCAAAGGCTTTGGCATAGTCAATAAAGCAGAAATAGATGTTTTTCTGGAACTCTCTTGCTTTTTCCACAGTCCAGCGGATGTTGGCAATTTGATCTCTGGTTCCTCTGCCTTTTCTAAAACCAGCTTGAACATCTGGAAGTTCTCGGTTCAAGGAGTGGGTTATAATAATAATAATAAAATAATAACAAAATTTGATTAATAATAATGAAATAGTGATTGTGAACTCATTGAGAACCCTTTCTGGGTTTCAGTTGCTTTATCTTTAATATGATTAGCTGAACTAGATATTGTGCAAGGCTTTTTTTCAGCTTCAAGTTTTGGTTAAGAGCCACTAACTTTCTGTATTTGCATATGAGAAATAATCCTGATAGCATTATTACTTGGCGTGTTTTGCATGTATACACAAAACAATTAATTCTATGACTATAGTTTTGAATTATATGAAGATGTTTTCAAAATCTTATTTTAATTTAGCTGTCAGTAAATTTCATATCATTATTTATTTCTGTTTCAATTCACCAAATATACTATTGCTTGGAAACATGTACAGAAGGAACACTAAACTAATCAAGTGTATATTCAGGCAAGTGTAATCAGTTATATAGTTAATTATGTATATAAATTCTTTTTGAATCTGTTGCTATTTAAGCCCTGAGATTTAAAATGGTTATTTGGAACTGGAAAGCAAAATTTAATGCCAGGCATTAGACATTTTCTCCCTCCTGCTTAGTTGCAGAAAACTACAAGGTACTAAATCTTGGCCTGATAGTACAGGTAGAAGATGCTGTATTTTCCATATAATCCTTTGTGTACAGGCACACATACATACCACATATTGCTTGAAGGAATATGCAAATACTGTTAAATATACTACAGTTCTGGCCAGAAACAAAGCCTCTGGCGAACAACAGAGTGCTGCAGCATTTTGCCAATTTTAAACCTGCTTCTATTTCTCTTCTGATTTCTGGCTGAAACATGAACCACCTTTATCATTCTGCATAGATGGCACCAACCCAGCTGTTCTCTCACTAAATTAATTAATAAAGATTCCAAATGAGTTATAATTTCATCTAAGGAGTAATTTTGGCAAGAAGATGACTTGGGTGAACTCTCTTGCTTCTCTTTATCCAAAGAGAATATTAGTCTTGGAGTCCTGGCCGCCTTTCTGTGATGTATCCCTATGGACTACTACCTGTCATTGAATAGAATGGGAAGTTTCTCTACCCACTCTAAAGATGAGAACAGAGAGAAGAAAATCTCTTCTACATTCACAAGGGGGAAATGAACCTAATAACTGCCTAGGTGGGAAATGGGTTGGGGGTCTGATAAATTAGGATTGGAATACTGTTTTCATCAGTTATTTGTTATCTAAATTCAGTGTCCCCATCTGAAAAATGAGGTAATGATACTGTAATCCACATACCAGTAGTCCTTGCAGATTGCCCCATGCTTTCTTAAGAGCTAGTTCAGTATATTGACACTTCTGGGAAAAAATAAATAAAATCCAGTGATGAGTGATGAAGACCTATGAGGTTGCTCAAGGAAAAAAAAAAGGGGATTACATTGCACAACTCCCAGCAAGGCTTATTAAAACTCCTCTTTAACAGTTTTACTTTCCCCCAGCTTCCAGTTCCTCTATCAATTTTCATATGCATTAGTTAGGGTAATAATAAGTTACCATAACAAACAGTCCCAAAATGGAGAATCCCAGGGACGGCGGGGAGATGGGGGGGTGGCGGGGAGCCTGGTGGGCTGCTGTCTATGGGGTCGTCGCACAGAACAGAGTCGGACATGACTGAAGTGACTCAGCAGCAAAAAAAAAAAAAAAAAAAAAGGTTTTTTTCTCTCTCTTGTATAGTTAGGATGTAAATGTTCCTGGTCAGCAGGGCAGCTCTGCTCCCTGGTTCCTCAAGAACCTAGGTTCTTTCTAAAGCTCCTCACTGATAACATTTGCATAATAAAATTGGATGGATTCCATATGAAGGGAACAGAGAAGGAGTGGAGGAGGCACAACTCTGTGTCTGAAGATCCAGGCTCATAAATGCGTATTTCACTTCTGCTAGTATTTGATCATTCAGTTGTTAACAAACTTAATTACTTGACCACACCTACTGTAGCAGTTTGCAAATTGGCCCCAATTCTTCACCCTGCCCTGTACCCAACCCTTTGCATTGTGACTTTACAGCTCCTCTGATCAAAAGGTAGAGTTTGTTTCTCCTCTTGAATCTGGCCTGGACTTGTGATTTATTTCTGCTAGTAGATTATGGCAGAAACAATGCTGTGGCAGTTCAGAGTCTAGATTTTAAGGGCATTCTGCTTTCTGTCTTGGAGTTCTTTCTATCTGCCATGTGAAAAAGTGAAGAAGTCCATGTGAACAAGTCCAACTAGCCTGATGATGAGAAACTGGAGCAGAGACGGACCACCTCAGCTGAGCCCAGCCCAGATCAATGACCCACAGAATTATGAACTAAGTTAGTGGTTAATTTGTTGAAAGTTGGGTTCTCTGGGAAGCAGATGCTCAGATGGAGTTAGGAATACAAAATACTTGTGAAAGGAAAAGGGAAGGAAGCAGGGTTTGGCAGGATTTACAGACAATATTTACCCTTTATTAACTATCTTATGTGTTGTATGTAGTTGTAAAAATTGGAGCTAATATATACAAAGTATCTTGGAGAAGGAAATGGCAACCTTCTCCAGTATTCCTGCCTGGAGAATTCCATGGACAGAGGCACTTTGCAGGCTACCATGCATGGGGTTGCAGTTTGCTGCAACGGAGCACATGCCAAGCATCTAGCAAAGAGCTCAGAGGTGCATCCTGGTTTTGTGGGGCCTAAATGTTATGTAACCTGCAGGTCCCTTTTTAAAGAAAAAGGATACAAAGTGACAAAAACAAAATTAAGTGCATGACCTTGGATAGGTCCCTTGTGAAAGAGAAGCTTTTCCTTCATTAACTTTATAGTAAACCTGCTCCTGATGATGCTTGACAGATGATAAATATTAGAAAGTGCATATTATTATTTGTCCAGTAAAAAAAAAATCACACAGTCATTAATTTATTGGTAGTCAGCATTGCACAAACAAGGTGCCATCAAGTTCACTTAGGTGCAAAATCCATACCAACTTCAATTTCCTCCTGAGGGGAATGGAGGGTCCTTATCACAGACAGAGGTCACCTATCCTTCTGTCTTTCCATCATATAAACCTGTGACAGGGGAACTCCCGTAGCTTTGTGAGGCAGAGTCAGACTTCCACTCTACAAGCTGAAAAATAGCAAAAATGTACTTCCTGAGCCTTTTCTGCAGCTAAGACAGTGCGGATCAATCAAGGCGCATGACCTAGATCTTGAAATGAAAATAACTGTGTGAGGAAGGAGCCCAGCAGAATGTTCTCTGGTAGCTGTTTGGAGACACAGATGCAGTATCTCTGGCAACAGCGCCCAGTGTCTGACATCCAATATCGGTGGGGTGAGGGGGAAGTTGCAGTGGCTGCACCCAGGGATAGCACTAGCGAGTTTGGATCCCACATCAATGTGAGTACAGACCTGTATACACAGTCTCCCAAAGATTCCATGAGATGCCCAGTATCTTTTCAATAGATTTCCTTTCCTGCTTAAATTAGCCAGAGCAGCTTTCTCCTGCTTGTGGCCAAAATCCCAACAGACATACTATACATGGGTTTTTAACTTCAGCGCTCACAGCTGAAGGGCAGGAAATGTTCCCTTTCCACTTTGGGTGAATTCTTACATCTGGAGGTGCTATGGAAAGAAGGATGCACTTATGTGAGAATCCGATGAAAAGCATGTTCCTCCTTAAGAGTCAGATTACTCATTTGATGTCTTCAGTTGTTTACTTGCTGTATGACCTTGGGCCGTACAAGAAACTCAGTTTCTAAAAGTCTAATGCACGCACCTGGAGTTGGTGTAAGGCTTAAATGTGATAGTATATGTGAAAGTGATCTTTAAATTGTTAAGGAGTTAACAAATCTGAGTTATTTTTAAATATATATAAAAAAATCTACCCAATTCTTACTCTAAAACTGATACACTAATTCCTGCTTTGGAAAATTTGGATAGTAATTAAAGTCAGTTTGTGAGCTTGAACACATTCCTCACATAATTCGAGCTTGTTCCATCTTGTTTGTATAGTTAGTTGGTGGCTTTACTATGGGAAATGTACCTTTGTAACTTTCTTCTTGCTGTATAGGTTACAGCAATCATTTATCTCAATAACTCTCAAGTAGTTTTCAAAATTTGTGAAGGAATAAATTTTATCATTTGAGTTCTTAAAAGAAAATAAATGTAATGTGGGAGAAATAATTTCACAATCATTTATGCAATCCACACATTGGCCTTGGCTCTTTTCCATTCTTAGACTGGAGTTTCAGTTTCTCTTTGGAGTTTCCTTTTGGAGTTTCTGAACTTGTTTAAAGAAATTGGATAAGCAGGAAATCAATCCTGGATAGAGCAGACTTAAGTATTTTTGTTTCCCATCCAAGTACTAACCAGGCCGGACCCTGCTTAGCTTCTGAAATCAGACAAGATTGGGCGTGTTCAAGGTGATATGACCATAGACTAAAGCATTTTTTAAATTGTTCTTTGCAAAATATTGTTTGGCTTGTATGTAATATATACTCATTACAGAGAAATTGGAACTATAAATAAGAAAAATATTCTAAATCCCAATAATACTACTTTGGCATTTAGTTATCTATTATTAGTTATTTATTTTCTGTATTATTATCTATTGCTGCATAACACACAGCCCCAAACTTAGTGGCCTGAGACATTCTATGAAGCACACAGAGTGTCAGGAATTCAGACAGGGGACCAAGGAGTGGCTTGTCTCTGCTCTGTGATACTGGGGACTCACTTGGGAAGAGAAGTGCTGGTGACTTGCAAGCCGTGACTCAAATCATCTGGTGGCTTCTCTATTCACAGGTGTGCTGGTTACCCTGGAATGACACAGAGGCCAAACTCGGCTGCAATTCTTGGCTGGAGTCTGGAGCATCTAGGTTTGGTCTCCCTGTGTGGTTTGGACTTTTCACACATGGCGGCTGGGTTCTAAGAGGAATATCCAGAGGAAACTTTAGGAGAGTAGTCATTCCAAGAGAACCAGGCAGAAGCTCCCTGACATTTTATGAATTGACTTCAGAATCCACACTATATCAGTTCTGTTATGCTCTTTTGTTCAAAACAGCCACAAGATTGTCCAGATTCAACAGGAAGGAGCCATATACCCCGCCATTCAGTGGAAGAAATATCAAAGAACTTGAGGGCCAAGTTAAAAATGTGTATCTTGCAAGACTTTTCTGTATGGCTTATATGATATAAGCCACACACACACACACACACATATCTAAATTTTTGTGTGTGACTACACCATGTGGCTTGGAGGATCTTAGTTCCCCGACCAAAGATCAATCCCGGGCTCTCAGCAGTGGAAGTAGAGTCCTAACAACTTGTCCACCAAAGAATTTTCTAAGTAATTTTTAAAACAAAAATGAAACCAGATCATGCATTCTATGTTAAACATGATTTTATGTAACAAGAAAATAAAAGTTAATGAGATGATTGTTAACTTCCAAGAACATTTAAATTCTGGGAGGTTTTATATAGTGATCTTAAAATTACATCTGGAGTATTTTATATTTAAGTATTTTATATATAAAAATAACTCAGATTTGTTAACTTCTTTACAATTTAAAGATCACTTTCACATATACCATCACATTTAAGCCTTACACCAACCCCAGGTGCATGCATTATAAGTGACATTTTAGAAACTTTTAGAAACTGAGTTTCTTGTGGAGCCCAAGGTCATATAACAAGTAAATAGCTAAAGGCATCAAACAAGCAATCTGACTCTAAGGTGGAAAGTACATTTTATAGTTTCCTGAAGATTAATTTAGTGAGAAAAATAAAATTTGGAAAGATGATATCCATTGAGAGTTTAAAAAAGTAAAGGTCTATACAGCAACAATGTTTCTATTTCAAAGCTATTCTTTGAATTCAACTTTTAATCTGAAGATAGAGCTCTAAACCAGTGCTAGTGTTAAAAAGAGAACCAAAAGACATTATTTCATCTCAAATATTTTAAAAGATAATGTCAATGTCATGTAGTAAAATCATGATTTGACTTTTTTATGGTCCTAGGTATGGCTCTTCAAACATGGCCATGTATCAAATCACCTGTGTACATAGCATTCTAGTTATGCTAGCCAGGAATTCAGATACTGTCTTCTTCTTCTTGTTATTTAGTTAATAAGCTTTATTTTTGGCCTTGAGGTGTATGGGACCTTAGTGCCCTGAACCAGGGAGTGAACCTGCACTCTTTGCATTGGAAGCTTGGAGTCTTAACCACTAGACCGCCAGGGAAGTAACTCCATTTTTCAGAAAAACTTTAGGTTCACAACAGAACTGAGTAGAGAGTACAGAGAGTTCCCATATACCCCCGGTCCCCACACACATACAACCTCCTCACTATCATCATCCCACGTGAGAGTCGTACATTTGTTGCAGTCAGTATTTCTATACTGGCACATCGTCGTCAGGCAGAGCCCATAGTTTACATTAGGATTCAGTTTTGGTGTTGTACATTCTATGGGCATTAACAAATGTATAATGACCTGCATCTACCATTGTAGTAGAATGGTTTCACTTCCTTCAACAGGCTCTGTGCTCTGCCTTTTCATCCCTCCCTCCCCTCTAAACTCTGGCAGCCACTAATCTTTTATTCTCCATAGTTTTGCCTTTTCTGGAATGCCATATTGTTGGAGTCAAACAGTATGTAGCCTTAGGTTGGTTTCTTTCAGTCAGTGATATGTATTTGTTGTCTTTTCATGGCTGATCATTTTTTATTGGCTTCTGCATTATCTGTATGTACCAGTTCATTCATCCATCTTGATTGCTCCCAAGTTTTGGCAATTATGAGTAAAGTTGCTGTAAATACCCATGTGCATATTTTGTGTAGAAGTAAGTTTTCAATTCATCTGGGTAAATACCAAGGGGATGCTATTGTTGAACAGTGTGATAATAGTATCTTTAGCTTTGTTAGAAACTGCCAAACTGTCTCCCAAAGTGGCTGTACTATTCTTGAATTCCCACTAGCAGTGAATGAGAGTTGCTGTTGCTCTACATCCTTGCCAGCATTTGGTGTTGTCAGTACTCTGGACTTCGCCCAGTCTAATAGGTGTGTTGTGAGATAATAACACATACATGTATTGGTCTCTGCCCCTGGTTCCTGGCACAGAGCTCCTAAAACCTGTGTAATTTCTTAAGAAATAGAAGCCCTAGGATTTGTTCTACTATTTGGTCTTTGACCTTAGTTCCTGACACAGAGTTCCTAAATCCCCTGGAATTTCCTGGGTGATAGCAGTGTCTTTTGTTCTAACAAGGTGACACTTTGGAGGTTCCTGGATGGGGTCTGGTCATCAGAAATACCAAGCCATGATTAGAAGCTTGAAATTTTTAGTCCCACCTCCCATTCTCAAGAGAGAGGAGAGGGTTGGAAATGGAGTTAATGATGAATCATGCCTAGATGATAAAGCCTCCATAAAAATCCCAAAGGTATGGAATTCAGAGAGTTTACAAGCTGGAGAACATAGAGGTGACATGACTCCTTCCCACATCCCTAGCCCTTTGGATTTCTTTATGGATATTCATCTATATTCTGTATCATATCCTTTTATAATAAACTGGTAAATAGTAAATAAACTGCATTCCTAAATCCTGCAATCCACTTTAACAAAGTACTCAATCACAAAGAGGGGTTGGTGGGAATCTTTCATTTATAGAGAATTGGTCAGAAGCACAGATGACAACCTGGACTTGGTGACTGGCATCTGAGGTGGTGACAGTCTTGTAGGACTAAGCCCTTAACCTGTGGGGTCTGATGCTATCTCCAGGTAGTGTCAGAATTGGGTAAAATTGTCAATGCTCAGCTGGTGTTGCAGAGGATTTTTGGTGGGGGAAAACCCTCACATATCTGGTGATAGAAGTGTTGTGAGTGTGGTGGTAGCATGAGAGTAAAAGATGAAAGAGATTCACAGAAGAACTGAGTTTTTCCTACACAGTAGTGATATCTCATTGTTGTTTTAATCTTTTAAATGTCATTTAATCTTTTAATGTCATTTCTTTGACGACATGATGTGGAGCATTTTTTCAGATAGTTACTTGCCATGTGTGTATCTTCTTTGGTGACATGTCTGTTTAGGTCTTTGGACCATCATTTAATCAAGCTCTTAGCTTTCTTATATGTTAAGAGCTCATTGTATATTTTGGCTAATAGTCTCTTGTCAAACTGGCACTTGCCATGGCTGCTAGCCACTTACCGCTACAAGGATTAGGTCATGTGTTGCTGCAGCTGCTGATTTTCAACATCCCCTGAAAGGAGTTCGGGGTGGAGAGCAAAAATGAGGCATTCTGTACTCTGGGAAAAACTGGCAGAATAGGTCTTCAGATAGACATTTTCAGGAGCCGATTTTATAAGCCCAATAGTTGTATCTCCTCATATCTAGAAAAGTACCAAAAGTCTTCATAGTGACAACTGCTCCTCATGACTAACAGAAATCTTCTGCAAAAAATATGATCTTGATTGCATGTATTGAAGTGAAGTGAAGTGAAGTCACTCAGTCGTGTCCGACTCTTTGCGGCCGCATGGACTGTAGCCTACCAAGCTCCTCTGTCCATGGGATTTTCCAGGCAATAGTACTGGAGTGGATTGACATTTTGCATGTATTGGCCCTTACCAAAATCACATTTATACTGACCTTCCCCCACTACCTCTTTGGAGCAGTTTTTCAGAGCTATCTGAGATGCTACCTCCAGGGCTATAGTCCTCATTTTGCCCCCAAATAAAACTTAATTCACAACTCTCACATTGTGAATTTTTTTTAAGTTAACAGTGTTTTGCCAATATTTTCATCCAACTATACATCCAAATATTTTCAAGGAAATATCTGTTGCTTGTCGTCTCATGATCTTGATTCTTCTGTTTTCAAGCTGTTCATTTTGCACTTAACAGTACATCTTCTACTCGATTGTTTTTCACACTGGGCTCCATTCTAAGAGGATTGCTTTCTTGGCACACATACTCTGGGCACAGGGTGGTGCTTTCAGGTTCAGATAACTCTCTTTAATAATACTTGTAGATATATTTTACATAGGGTTTGAAAGACAAGGGAAAGATTACTTGAGATAATTGAATCCATATTATGGAATAAATTATGTACACACATAGCTTATATACAACTGTACACTATGTATAGCATTATAATAATTATATTGATGACTCAGATGGTAAAGAACCCGCCTGTAATGCGGAAGACCCAGGTTCGAGCCCCTGAAGAAGGAAATGGCAACTCACTCCCATATTCTTGCCTGAAGAATTCCATGGACAGAGGAGCCTGATGGGTACAGTTCATGGGATTGCAAACAGTCGGACACAACTGAGTGACTAATGCTTACTTACTTTAGTGGAGTCAGAAGGCATCCAAACCAGGGCATCTGCTAGTCAGCTCTTTGCCTTTGGTAACTCACACCAATTCCTCTGCCTTAGTTTCACTTTCTATAAAATTAAAGGATCAGATTAGATCAACTCTCAGTATACATCTAAGGCTGGAGTTGAACATGACTGAACAACTAACACTTTACTTTCATAGATGAAATTGACTAATTTTTGAATTTTCTACATAGTGCTTATCTCCAGCTCAAACATTTTGTTTTTGATCATTTATTTTCTACCTCTTAGAATATAAGTGTTAAGATTATGCTGTATTCATCTCTGTAAGCCTAAAACAGCATCTGGCACACAGTAGTAGAGGTGACAGGATTCCAGCTGAGCTATTTCAAATCTTAAAAAGATGATGCTGTTAAAGTGCTGCACTCAATATGCCAACAAATTTGGAAAACTTAGCAGTGGCCACAGGACTAGAAAAGGTCAGTTTTCATTAAAGTACCAAAGAAGGGGAATGCCAAAGAATGTTCAAACTACTGCACAATTGCACTCATTTCACATGCTAGCAAGGTCAAGCTCAAAATCCTCCAAGCTAGGCTTTAAAAGTACGCGAACCGAGACATTCTAGATGTTCAAGCTGGATTTAGAAAAGGCAGAGGAACCAGAGATCAAATTGCTAACATCCACTGGATCATAGATAAAGCAAGAGAATTCCAGAAAAACATCTACTTCTGCTTCATTGACTACATAAAAGACTTTGACTGCCTGGATCACAACTAACTGTAGAAAATTCTTAAAGAGATGGGAATACTAGACCACCTTATCTGCCTCCAGAGAAATGTATGCAAGTCAAGAAGCAACAGGTAGAACCAAACATGGAAAAACAGACTGGCTCAAAATTGGAAAAGGAGTGCATCGAGGCTGTATATTGTCACCTTGTTTATTTAACTTATATGCAGAGAACATCATGTGAAATGCTGGGTTGAAAGAAGCACAAGCTGGAATCAAGACTGAGGGGAGAAATATCAATAACCTCAGACATGAAGATGATACCACTCTTATGGCAGAAAACGAAGAGGAACTAAAGAGCCTTTTGATAAAGGTGAAAGAGAGTGAAAAGTATGGCCTAAAACTCAATATTCAAAAAACTAAGATCATGGCATCCAGTCCCATCACTTCATGGCAAATAGATGAGGAAACAATGGATACAGTGAGAGACTTTATTTTGGGGGGCTCCAAAATCAATGCAGATGGTGACTGCAGCCATGAAATTAAAAGATGCTTGCTCCTTGGAAGAAAAACTTTGACAACCCTAGACAGTGTATTGTAAAGCAGAGACACTACTCTGCCGACAAATGTCTGTCTAGTCAAAGCTATGGCTTTTTAAGTAGTCATGTATGGGTGTGAGCGTTGGACCATAAAGAAGGCTGAGTGCCAAAAATTTGATGCTTTCAAACTGTGGTGTTGGAGAAGATTCGTGACAGTCCACTGGACTGCAAGGAGATCCAATCAGTCAGTCCTAAAGGAAATCAGTCCTGAATATTCATTGGAAGTACTGATGCTGAAGCTGAAACTCCAATACTTTGGCCACCTGATGCGAAGAACTGACTCATTTGAAAAGACCCTGATGCTGGGAAAGATTGAGGGCAGGAGGAGAAAGGGATGACAGAGGATGAAATGGTTGGATGGCATCACCGACTCAATGAACATGAGTTTGAGTAAACTCTGGGAGTTGGTGATAGACAGGGAGGCCTGGCATGCTGCAGTCCACAGACTTGTAAAGAGTTGGACACAACTGAGTGACTGAACAACAAGCCTGTGTTTACATTTGGTGAATAAATTTATGATTAAATGACTCTGGGGTTGTGTATTCTTCAGATATTGGTGAGACCTTAAGGCAGTTCTGTGCCAGACTCTTGTCTCGTCATCTTCAGAGCTGCTTACACTTGTCTTTAGATCTATCTTGTATCAAGTGATGACCACATTTCTTTAAACTGTCAGAGCAGAAACCTTCATTGCAAGGAATCCTTTGTTTCCCATCTGAAATTGCTCAGAGTATAGATTTAAAGTATAGAGTATCCAATAAATGTGTTTATATGGCTCTATTTAAAATGTATGTGTCTCTAATTCTATAAAATACTTGTTACAGCTGCCAGGAAATGCCCCTGAATGCTGGCCATTAACGGCCTTCTGCAAGTGCTATGGCAGCTGGAGGAGTCTCAGGAGGATGACAACAACTTTCAGTCCCTGTCTGGAAAATCCTCCATCCTACTCTCTCTGCTCAGGAGACTCCCTGTGCATTGTCACCTCAGCTAGGTTATCCTAACTGGCTGGGTGTAAAAATAAAACATATTACTTTGCAAGGGTTCCTATTTATCTATACACATGTGGTGCCTACTGTGTATTAGGTGAAGTAGAAGAAACTCATTACATACTAATAAATGGGTTGTTATTATCATTATTGATTGTATTACTGTTATTATTTAGGGTTAATAATTAGAAAATATGTATCTAAAAAGTTACATTACACCAAAGAAGATATATGAATGGCAATAATCACACAAAAAGATATCAACATCACTAATCGTTCAGTTCAATTCAGTTCAGTCACTCAGTCATGTCCGACTCTTTGCAACCCCATGAATCGCAGCACGCCAGGCCTCGCTGTCCATCACCATCTCCCGGAGTTCACTCAAACTCACATCCATCGAGTCAGTAATGCCATCCAGCCATCTCATCCTCTGTTGTCCCCTTTCCCTCCTGCCCCCAATCCCTCCCAGCATCAGAGTCTTTTCCAATGAGTCAACTCTTCGCATGAGGTGGCCAAAGTACTGGAGGTTCAGCTTTAGCATCATTCCTTCCAAAGAACACCCAGGGCTGATATCCTTTAGGATGGACTGGTTGGATCTCCTTGCAGTCCAAGGGACTCTCAAGAGTCTTCTCCAACACCACAGTTCAAAAGCATCAATTCTTCGGCGCTCAGCCTTCTTCACAGTCCAACTCTCACATCCGTACATGACCACAGGAAAAACCATAGCCTTGACTAGACGGACCATTGTTGTCTCTGCTTTTGAATATGCTATCTAGGTTGGTCATAACTTTCCTTCCAAGGAGTAAGCGTCTTTTAATTTCATGGCTGCAGTCACCATCTGCCGTGATTTTGGCCCAAAAAAATAAAGTTTGACACAGTTTCCACTGTTTCCCCATCTATTTCCCATGAAGTGATGGGACCGGGTGCCATGATCTTTGTTTTCTGAATGTTGAGCTTTAAGCCAACTTTTTCACTCTCCACTTTCACTTTCATCAAGAGGCTTTTGAGTTCCTCTTCACTTTCTGCCTTAAGGGTGGTATCATCTGCATATCTGAGGTTATTGATATTTCTCCTGGCAATCTTAATTCCAGCTTGTGCTTCTTCCAGCCCAGCGTTTCTCGTGATGTACTCTGCACAGAAGTTAAATAAGCAGGGTGACAATATACAGCCTTGACATACTCCTTTTCCTATTTGGAACCAGTCTGTTGTTCCATGTCCAGTTCTAACCGTTGCTTCCTGACCTGCATACAGATTTCTCAAGAGGCAGGTCAGGTGGTCTGGTATTCCCATCACTTTCAGAATTTTCCACAGTTTATTGTGATCCATACAGTCAAAGGCTTTGGCATAGTCAATAAAGCAGAAATAGATGTTTTTCTGGAACTCTCTTGCTTTTTCGATGATCCAGCGGATGTTGGTAATTTGATCTCTGGCTCCTCTGCCTTTTCTAAAACCAGCTTAGTTAGGTAAATGCAAATCAAAATTACAATGATATACAACTTCGCACCCATTAAGATGGCTTTATAAAAGTTTTTAAAAAGAAGAAAATAGGTATGGAATGGATGTAGAGAAATTGAAACCGCTATGTACTGGTGAAGGGAATGTAAAATTGTATGTCCAGTGTGGAAAGTGGTATGCCAGGCGGTCCTCAAAAATAAACATAGAATTTGGTTCAGGAATTGCACTTTTGGATATATTCCCTCCAAAACTGAAAGCAGGCACTCTATCAGATATTTGGATGCCAGTGTTCATATCCACATTTGCAATAACTGAAAGGTAGAATGCTAGCAAATATTCATTGACAGATGGATGGGCTACAGTCCATGGGGTCAACAAAGAGTCGGACTTGACTGAGCACACAGAGATAGTTTACCACAGAAACCCCTCCTAAATCACTTTGTCACCACCAAAGCCCACTGAGAAATATAAGCTCGAGGAAAATATAAGCCCAAGAAAAATAAGGTGGGATCTAGGTGACAGGTGATAAGGTCTAATCTCTTCCTTTGTCCTTCACCTCGTTTTCCTTAATCCTCTGGGTGTGGTATTCATGGGGTGCCGCACCCAGAGGCCTCGTACCCAGCCCTTCAGACCAGAGTCCCTGGTGCAAAAACGGCTGTGCCGCTCATCTGGCCTCGTGCAGGAAAGCTGTGGTGTTGTTCAGTCCCTAAGTTGTATCCGATGCTTGGTGACGTCATGGACTATATAGCTCTCCAGGCTCCTCTGTCCATGGGATTTTTCAGGTAAGAATACTGAAGTGGGTTGCTATTTCCTTCTCCAGGGCACCTTCCAGACCCAGGGATCAAACCTGAGTCTCGTGCACTGGCAGGTGGATTCTTTACCACTGAGCCACCTGGGAAGCCCAGAAGCTTGAGTGTTGTGAAAGTGAAAGTGAAGTTGCTCAGTCGTGTCCGATTCTCTGTGACCCCATGGACTGTAGCATACCAGGCTCCTCTGACCATGGATTTTCCAGGCAAGGGTACTGGAGTGGGTTTCCATTTCCTTCTCTAGAGGATCTTCCCAACCCAGGGATTGAACCTGGGTCTCCCACATTGCAGGCAGATATTTTACCATCTGAGCCACCAGGGAAGCCATTGAGTGCTGTGACTAGCACTCAATTCAAGATGGTGGTGGTAGGCCATGAGCAGACACTGGATGCTGGGCACAGTGATCTGAAGCCTGAGCAGCACAGCTGTACCTGATCATGTGAGAACTACCCTCCTACTCCCCACCCCAGAAGATCCATATAAAGCGGTTCCACCCACAACTTTTTGGGGACAGCGTGTGCTCTAGAGTGGGAGCTCCCACCTCTCCATTCTTTGATCAAACAATAAAGCTTCTTGGGCTTCGAAACCAAACTCTATCTTGTTCTGTGGCCTGAAGAAACACCTGACAGGAGGACTCGTGTTGGGGACCAACTTGAAAAGGTCAGTAACAGCACTACATACAGCTGCCTCTATTTCCACATTAAAAATGTGATGAAAATGAACAGTAGTGCAGTTCAGTTCAGTTCAGTTACTCAGTCGTGTCCTACTCTTTGCGACCCCATGGACTGCAGCACACCAGGCATCCCTGTCTATCACCAGCTCTTGGAATTTACCCAAACTGATGTCCATCAAGTCAGTGATGCCATCCAACAGTCTCAACCTCTGTCGTCCCCTTCTCATTCCACCTTCAATCTTTCCCAGCATCAGGGTCTTTTCCAATGAGTCAGTTCTTTGAATCACGTGGCCAAAGTATTGGAGTTTCAGCTTCAGCATCAGTCTTTCCAATGAAAATTTAGGACTGATTTCCTTTAGTATGCACTAGTTGGATCTCCTTGCAGTCCAGGGAACTTTCAAGAGTCTTCCCCAACACCACAGTTCAAAAGCATCAGTTCTTTGGCACTCAACTTTCTTTATAGTCCAACTCTGACATCCATACATGACTATGGGAAAAACCATAGCTTTGACTAGGTGGACTTTTGTTGGCAAGGTAATGTCTCTGCTTTTTAATATGCTGTCTAGGTTGGTCATAGCTTTTCCTTCAAGGAGCAAGCGTCTCTTAATTTCATGGCTACAATCACCATCTGCAGTGATTTTGGAGCCACCAAAAATAAAGTCTGTCACTGTTTCCATTATTTCCCAGTCTATTTGCCATGAAGTGATGGGACTGCATGGCATGATCTTATTCTGAATGTTGAATTTTAAGCCAACTTTATCACTCTCCTCTTTCACTTTCATCTTTAGTTCTTCTTTGCTTTGTGCCATAAGGGTGGTGTCATCTGCATATCTGAGGTTATTGATACTTCTCCCAGCAATCTTGATTCCAGCTTGTGTTCCATTCAGCCTGGCATTTCGCATGATGTACTCTGCATATAAGTTAAATAAACAGGGGGACAATATACAGCCTTGACATACTCCTTTTCCTATTTGGAACCAGTCTGTTGTTCCATGTCCAGTTCTACCTGTTGCTTCTTGACCTGCATACAGATTTCTCAGGAGGCAGGCAAGGTGGTCTGGTGTTCCCATCTCTTGAAGAATTTTCCATAGTTTGTTGTGATCCACACATGGTTTGTCTGTGACCACGTCAAAGGCTTTGGCGTAGTCAATAAAGCAGAAGTAGATGTTTTTCTGGAACTCTCTTGCTTTCTCAATGATCCAACAGATGTTGGAAATTTGATCTCTGGCTCCTCTGCCTTTCTAAATCCAGCTTGAACATCTGGAAGTTCACAGTTCACATACTGTTGAAATCTGGCTTGGAGAATTTTGAGCATCACTTTGCTAGCGTGTGAGATGTGTGCAATTGTGCACTAGTTTGAACATTTTGGGCATTGTCTTTCTTTGGATTTGGAATAAAAACTGACCATTTCCAGTCCTGTGGCCATTGCTGAGTTTTCCAAATTTGCTGACATATTGAGTGCAGCACTTTTGCAGCAGCATCTTTTAGAATTTAAAATAGCTCAACTGGAGTTCCATCACCTCTACTAGCTTTGTTCGTAGTGGTGCTTCCTAAGGCCCACTTGACTTCACACACCAGGATATCTGGCTCTAGGTGAGTGATCATGCCATCGTGATTATCTGGGTCATGAAGATCTTTTTTTGTATAGTTCTTCTGTGTATTCTTGCTCCCTCTTCTTAATATCTTCTGCTTTAGTTAGGTCCCTACCATTTCTGTCCATAATTGTGCCCTTCTTTGCATGAAATGATCCCTTGGTGTCTTGAATTTTCTTGAAGAGATCTCTAGTCTCCCATTCTATTGTTTTCCTCTATTTCTTTGCATTGATCACTGAAGAAGGCTTTCTTATCTCGCCTTGCTATTCTTTGGAACTCTGCATTCCAATGGGTATATCTTTCCTTTTCTCCTTGGGGTAATAACAGTAGTATACCCTTATAATATGATTACTGGTTGTCAGACACTTTTCTAAGTGCTTTTAATGAATTCATTTAATCCAACAGCCAGTAATGAATGACATAGTTTCCATTATCATCTTCAATTTACAGTAAGGAAATAGAGACACTGAAAAGTTAAATAACTTGTGAAGGGTTGCAGACCTAGCATGTGGTGAATGAAGCCAAATCAAATCCGGGCCCCCCAAAGAAACTCTCCCCTGCTTCGCTGTGGCACGCTGCCTCTCTAATCCCATAACAGGCTAGTATGAGTGCCAAGTTAACACATAGAGGCTCAAGGAGAGGATGCAGCCCTGCCCCATAACACAAATGAAACAGCTAACTGAATGCCATCCCCTGCTGCTTCCCTGCTTCTTTCATTCCATTTGACAAGCTCTGATTTTTGAGAAGACTCAAGGCCTTTGGGCCGTGAGGAACAGGCTATTCTAAACTGTTCCTGCGATTGAACTCACAGATTGTTAGGCAAACACTGATGTATGCCCTGCATGGGGATCCTCTGGGATAGTCTTAATTTTTAAATTACGACATGAGCATTTCATCTTGTGTAGGCTGGTACAGTAAATGGAGCAAGCAGAAACCAGCTGATTTCCAGAGAGGCAGAAAGCTCAAAAATCCCAACCGAGAGTCATTTAGTCCTCACATTCTGTGGCATTCTCTCATAGAAGTATACAAAATCAGCACTGACAGGCCATTTCCACTCTCCCATCTCTGATGGACATGCAGTCCAGAAAGGAGAGCAGTAGACACTGGGCTATGCCAGGGAGATCAGCCATGAGTATTGTGGTTTTTGCTGGGCTTTGATATGATTTGAAGGCTCAGTGATAAAGAATCCACCTGTCAATGCAGGAGACGCCAAAGACGCAGGTTCAATCCCTGGGTCGTTAGATCCCCTGGAGAAGGGAATGGCTACTCACTCCAGTATTCTTGCCTAGGAAATCACATGGACAGATGAACCTGGTGGGCTATAATCCGTAGGGCTACAAAGAGTTGGACATGACTGAGCACAAATACACCATTAAGACTAGTGGAATTGAATCTAACCATCATATTTACAATTAGCATACTTTACAGAGGCTTCCCTCGTGGCTCAGATGGTAAAGAATCTGCCTGCAATGCAGAAGACCTGGGTTCGATCCCTGGGTTAGGAATATTCCCTGGAGAAGGCCATGGCAACCCACTCCAGTATTCTTGCCTGGAGAATCCCGTGGACAGAGAAACCTGGCAGGCTACAATCCATAGTGTCTCAGAGTCAGACACAATTGAGCGACTAAACTTTTACTTTTCACTTTCTTTACTTTCTAGAAGTGATTATCTGTGAAAATTACAATTTTTTGTTGTGATAATAAACTTGATAATTAATCGAGAACTTACTAAGTGCCCAACACTGTACTAAGCACTTTATGCATCTTATCTCTTTTCCACCTCACAATAGCTCTCTGAGAGGTATTCTTACCTGCATTTTACAGGTGAGAAGACCTGGAAAGTTTAAGAAAATGCCAAAATCCACACATCTACAAAGAAGCAGAGCCAGGATTCAATTAAAAGTCTTTTTTAACCTGGTGCTTGTGCTCTTAACCACTTATTTATATGTTTTGTATTAAAAGAAGAATGCATTTACATTAATTTTCTGATAGATGAAAAATAGGTAGGATTTCATTAGGTTGAATGATGCGAAAGGGCTGTTTCTGTAGGCCAAAGCAATAAAATATTGGCAATTTCATAGAAGTCAAACAGTTCAACTGAGCAACTAATAAATTTTTATTTTCGTATCCTTAGCATCCTAATAGGCTAATGTGCACAAAATTATGGATCACTGGTAAGTTTTGGCATCATCCTGAAAATATAGATGTCCCTTAATAGCTCTATTGAAACCATGGGGCCACTTTCTTCCATATAAATTTTATAGAAAAGAAAGGTCCTGGGGAGAGCAGGGCTACTGAACAGCCTTCATTTTTTTTGGGTCACATATGGGCAGAGAAAGTGCTCTCTAAATTGCTCTTTAAAAAAATTATTTATTTGCTTCTTTTTGGCTGTGCTGGGTCTTCGTTACTGTGCAGCTTTTCTCTAGTTGCAGTGAGTCAGGGCTACTCTTCATTGTAGCGTGCAACTTCTCACTGTGGTGGCTTCTCTTGGCCCACTCTAGGCCTGCCAGCTTCAACAGTTGTGGCTCCCGGGCTCTAGAGCACAGGCTCAGTGGTTGTGGTATATGGGCCTAGCTGCTCCGTGGTACATGGCATTCTCCCAGACTAGGGATTGAACCTGTGTTTCCTGTGTTGCAAGCAGATTCTTTATTCCTGAGCCACCAGGTAAGCCCTATATTGCTCTTTTAGGGAGATGATGAGACATGTCTGTGATGGGATATTTCAGGTTTTAAGTTTCTCTCTTCTCAGAAAGTAAATTCTTGCATTATTTGGAGTGTAAAAGGGTAACTGAATATTTCATCATGTCATACCTGTAGAGGCAATTATAATGTTAATACACACATGCTCTGTGTGTATACATGTACATGCTGCTGCTAAGTCGCTTCAGTCGTGTCCGACTCTGTGCGACCCCATAGACGGCAGCCCACCAGGCTCTCCTGTCCCTGGGATTCTCCAGGCAGGAGTACTGGAGTGGGGTGCCATTGCCTTCTCCAATGCATATACATAGTTAATGTTAATTAAGAAAAACTCTCTTCCTATCAAAAGAGTGCATTTCCATCTTCCTTCTCATTTATATCAAAACAGCCTAGAATAGGTCTTTACAATAATGCAATAAAATATTGAAGTTTTTAAAATGGAAGGAAATTCTGACACACTCTGTTCAGGACAATGGGTAAACCTTGAGGACGTAATGTTAAGTGATATAAGCCAATCACAAAATAATAAATAATATATGATTACACATATATGTAGTATCTAGAGTAGTCAAATTCATAGAAAGCAGAATGGTGGTTTCCAGGAGCTTGGGGGAAGAGGAAAATGGGGAATTATTGTTGAATGTTGAGTATGGAGTTTCAGTTTTGCAAAATTAAAAAGTTCTGGAGATTGATTTCACAACAATACGAATGTACTTAACACTACTGAACTGTCCACTTAAAATGGTTATGATGATAAGTTTTATGTTATGTGTATTTTACTACAATTTAAAAAAAGATTGGAGTTTTTAGAGACCAGGTTTTCCCAAGGTTTCTTATTAGTATATGGGAGGATGTGTGAGTGGTCTGTGAAGATAATTTTAGAATGCAAAAGTAAAGACAGCAGTTGATTTATCTTTTTAAACCAGTCCTTGAAAGCTCTTCGAATAGAAAAAGCTAGTTGACAGCTTTTCATTTAATGCCAAATTCACTACATTTTACCTGCAAGCATTTACAGGCGTTAAAGACAGTAGTTGTATGCTCTTTCCTCGACAAACGTGGAGTTTTAAAAATATATTGAGTGGGTTCTCTCATCAATTTAATGGCCTAAGGCAGAATTTCATACTGTTACACACTTTTAAGAGCATAGCAACTCCAAATACACTACCTTTTATCCTTTCTCCCTGCCCAAATATCCTAATTGGTAATTTCATGAAAATCAGGACCAGATTTATATCTTATTTAAGATTTAATAGAACTTCCCTAGTGGCTCAAATGGTAAAGAATCTGCTTGCAATGCAGGAGACCTGGGTTCGTTCCCTGAGTTGGGACGATCCCCTGGAGAAGGAAATGGCAACCCATTTCAGCATTCTTGCCTGGAGAATCCCATGGGCAGAGGAGCCTGGTGGGCTACAGTCCATGAGGTTGCAAAGTGACTGAGTGACTAACACAACGCTTTAATACTGCTAACTGAAAGTGCACCAAATATTTTTGCTTTTTTCCCTTTTTTCTTGTTGAGGTGACAGGAAGCTATATCTTTGTTCTTAAAATGTGGGAGGGTTGGCACTTCCCTGCTGACCCCCCAGTGGTTAAGACTTTGTGCTTTCAGTGCAAAGGGGGAGGGTTCAAACACTGGTTAGGGAAATAAGATCCCACATGCCCTGCAGCACAGCCCCAAAAGTATAAAAATAAAACAAAAACAAAAACACGAGAAGATTAAGAAGTTTTACATAACTGTTTAGGGTAACACTTGAGCTTCATTGCTAATTGTGTGTGAATGTATGCTCAGTGAACAAAGGTGCAGGTGTAAAGATTAGGAGCTTAAAAGAAGTCACAGGTATTTTACAAGAGTAAGCTAATTATGATGTGTCAGAAACAAAGAGGCCAGAAAATCAAATGCAATGGAAAAAAAAGAGCACAAAGATACAATCTGGAAGCAATCTAAATGTCCATTGCCAGAGGAATGGATAAAGAAGCTAATGATACATATACCCAGTGGAATATTACTCAGCCATAAAAAATAAGGACATGATGCCATTTGCAGCAACATGGATGAACCGAGAGACTGTCATACTGAGTGAAGTAAGACAGAGAAAGACAAAGGTATGATAGTGCTTATTTGTGGAACCTGAAAAAATGGTACAAATGAATTTATTTACAAAACAGAAATAGAGTCACAGATATAGAAAACCAACTTATGGTTACCAGGGGGAGGGATAAATTAGGAGATTGAAATTGACATATGCACGACTATGTATAAGACAGATAATAAGGACCTACTGTGTAGCACAGGGAACTCTACTCATTATTCTGTAATAACATATATGGGAAAAGAATCTGAAAAAAGTGGATATGTGTATATGTATAACAGATTCACTTTGTTGTACACTTGAAACTAGCCCAATATTATACATCAACTATACTCCAATAAAAGTCTTTAAAAATACATCATTTGATGTACAGCTCTCTGTCTCAAAAAACTTCTGTAACTGCGCCTTGATTTCTAACCAGCAGAACAGTTCTCAGAGATTTCTGAGATGCTTTTCTTGGATTGTAATCCTCAAATTTGGCTCAAATAAAATTTCCAATTCTTTTTTAAAAAAATATTATTATCTATAAATAAGAAGCTTCAAGATCAAAGACTCTAAATAGGATCATAAAAGTTTCCAAGGTAAACTCCTTAGGTTGGGACTATAGAATACATGTTTTGTTCTTAATTATTTTGTATTTAATATCATGTATTTAACATAAGTACTGAATATTTATTTTGGAGATACCTCTCCAGAGCTAGAGAGACTACCAGTGAAAGTCAAGAGGCAAATTTTCCAAAGTTACCCTTTTGTGTCTTGAAAAGATTTCTGTTTGTTCTGCTCTTTCTGTAAATCAGATTTCACATGACTTTGTCATTTTATTACTTCAATTTATTACTGCTCAACAACCTTGAGTGATTAAAGCTATCGTTTCAATTGACCAATTTGAAATAATGCCTCATCAATGACTACTCATTGTTGAGTTAGCTCATAACTCATTTTAGATTGTTATGAGCTGCCAGTAACAGAAGATCTTATTAGAGGAATCAAAAAACAGGGGTTCATGTTTCTCATTATAAGAAGTCCAGAGGCTTGTGGCTCCTGGCATTGGTTGAGTAGATTAAGTTGTCAGGATCATTGTCTGAGTCAGTGGATGTCAGGCTGTGGGTCTTAAAGTCTTAAAAATTATTAAGGACTCCCAAAGAGCTTTTGTTTATGTGGATTATGCCTATTGATATATTAAAAAAATTTTTTTAATTGAAGGATAATTGCTTTACAGAATTTTGTGGGTTTTCTGTCATACATCAATAAGAATCAGCCATGGTGGTTTATATGTATTGATGTTTATTGTGTTAGTTATAGCTTCCCTGGTGGCTCAGACAGCAAAGTGTCTGCCTGCAATGTGGGAGACCCAGGTTCGATCCCTGGGTTGGAAAGATCCTCTGGAGAAGGAAATGGCAACCCACTCCAGTACCCTTGCCTGGAAAATCCCATGGATTGAGGAGCCTGGTAAGCTACAGTCCATGGGGTCTCTAAGAGATGGACACGACTGAGCAACTTCACTTTCACTTTCCTTACTGTGTTAGAGAACTTATACTTTTCAAAAATTATTTGTTAATTCATTTGAAAATAATAAGCCAATTACAAAGCAACATTTTGTGAAAAATACTTTCAAAACAAAAAGAAAAAAATTGGTGAGAAGATTGGGATTGTTTGAAATCTTTTGAATGTCCGACTTAACAAAGAATAAGTAGATTCTCATATTGCCTGCGGTCAATTTGTTGGGCCATGGTTGTTTGGTTGAAGTGTGATCTTACATAGGTATACAGTTAGGAAAATGGTGACCTTGAGAATGCCCTCAAAGGACTAAGGGACTCCCAGGGATCCTTAGGCCACCATTTGAAAACTGCTGGACTGGATGGTTCTTCTTATGTTTGCTGCATCCTAGTGAAAAGATGACTATTGTACCTCTGAGTTTTGTTTTCAAAGCAGGAAGAAGAGGGGAAAGTACAGGGTTTTCTTACAAGGCTTCTCTTCTCTGTAAGATTCCCTCTTCATCTCATTAATCATAACTGGATTAAAACCCATCATCAGATTAATCATTAACCAAGGAGAATAAGAAGATCACGACTGATTTAGAACTGGGACCAGCCTGGGGCTGAGGTAGGATTTACCATCCCTGGAATTAAGAACTCTCCCTCAGATTCAGCAAAAAATACAGATGTTGTTAAATTTGAATTTCAGAGGTCAGAGTCGCAATCTGCTTCAGGAGAACTGTCTCTTGGAGGCAGAATGGCTGCTGGAGGTGGGTTTAGGGGATGTGGAGAAGAGAAACCAGCCTGAGGAAGGCAGTGAGCAGGAGTTTTTTTCTGGGCTTCTCCCCCACCTCCGGCAGAGTACAGAGAAGGTTGCTCTACCGCAGGAGACAGCAGCCTGGCCAGCTCAGTGTAATCAAGCAGAAACAAAGAGAAGCCCGTTTGCTTGGCAGTACAGAATGTCAGAGGAGCCCTGCAGGACCCAGTCCTGAGATTTGGTCCCTGGTTTCCAAGTGTTGAGGAAGACAGACAGGCTATAAGAACGCAGTCTCACTGTTCCCACCCCTGCTTTCCAATCGCTCTTCCTTCCAGGTCAGAAGCAGCTATATTTACATTTTCTACTGGTGAACTTACATTTATTAATCTTCAGATTTCAGAAATTGTCACTGCCTTTTCATTGAACTTCTCAGTACTAACTCTGCCTCAGTAAGTTTATAAGGAAGTGGCAAAACCAATGGAAACAGGGTGTTTTTGTTCTTTTTTTTTTTTTAAGCAAACCCTTTCCCTGGGCAACAACCAAGTGGCAAAATAAATTCTTTCAATACTCATTACTGCTTGGCTTGCATACATCATTACCAACTTAAAGAAATGAGGCAGGAAGCTATTGTAAGAAAATATTATGGTAAAGGGAAACAAAAGTAATGTCACCAAAGATTGTATTTTTTTTCCTATAGAAATAAGATACCATCTAAACATGTTAGTCACTCTATCATTTCTGACTCTTTGCAATCCATGGACTGTAGCCTGTCAAGCTCCTCTGTCCATGGAATTCTACAGGTAAGAATACTGGAGTGGGTAGCCATTCCCTTCCTCAGGGGATCTTTCCAACCCAGGGTTCGAACTTGGGTCTCTTGCATTGCAGGCAGATTCTTTACTTTCTGAGCCACCAGGGAAGCCCATCTATGCCAAAGTATTAAATCTTTTTTTTTATAACTAGCAGGTCTGAGAGCCCAAAAAATCAATCATTTATTCACTTAACAGTTATTATGGGCCTTTTCTATACCAATCTGTGCTGGCCTTACAAAGGATGAATTAGACATGGTCCCATACAGTTAGTATAGGGAGGGAGAAATGTAAAGAAGAAACTAACAGCAACACACACAATAATAATGTTAATAAAATCTTTAGTAGATAAATGAATGAGAGATAGTATTAATTGTTAGGCATTGAATGAAATGCTCTATATTAAGGAAATACATCAGATCCAATAATCAATATCAATAATCAAATTTAACCCTCCTGATAGGCATATGTTGTAGGCATTATTATTTTCATATGGTTAGCAAATAAAAAAATGTCCCTGAGCTCAGAGATGTTTAAAGATTTGCCCATGTTAGTAAGTAGTAGGGGTGGGATTCAAACTGGTGACCTCTGGCAGGTGAGGAAAGGTTTCAGTTAGTAGGTGACCCTTGAAAAACAATTAGGTATTTCCTAGTAGGAAGGATGGGGGGAGTGGATTGAGGAAGGGTAGTCCAGGAAAGAGAAGAGAATGTAGAAATGGGTGGGAGACAGGACATACCCAGACTGTGGAGAAGCAGGGGGCAATTCTGAGAAAGCTGGGCCTGGGCATGATTTGGTGTGGGAAGTGAGGGGAAAGGCTGGCAAAGAAGACAGGGCAGAGCACAGGGGCCTTGAATCTTCTGAGGAATGAAAGGTACTTAAGCAGGGGAGTCACGAGATTGGATTTGCATTTGAAAAAAATTATTCCAAATCAGCAGTGTAGAGAAAGGGAGGCAGGAAACTGTTTGTCTCCCTGGCTCAGGAGACCAGCAAAGTAATGCCACTCCTGAGAATACAACTTAGAGAAACTCTCAAACATCTGTTCAAATAGAGCAGCGCTGAACTGTTTGCATTTGTGAGAAATCCTAAATGCCTTTGACAGAGGATAAATAAACAAATCGTGGTATAGTCACATGGCAAAATACCATATGGTAGTTAATGTGACTGAATTAGGGCAATGAGTGTCAACAGGAAGAAAAAATAAAATTGAGTGAGGCAAGCAAGCTGCAGAAGGCATGTATAGTAGACATCATTTAAGTAAAGCAATGCTTTAAATTGTTAGTCAATTCTTAAATATCTAAAGAAAGCATAAAACGTATCTGCAATTGATAATAGCAATTTCATGAGAATGTGCTGGGGAAAGAGGCACTTGGGGATGGGGGACAGGCTAGTCAAGTGGGCTTAAATATCTATATTTACAACTATATCTATATCTTCATTTCTTTAAGTAAAATGGCAGATATGACAATGTTAAGATTTTGATAAAACTTGTAGTCAGAACACAGTTTGTTATATTATTCTCTATGAAAGTGTTAGTCGCTCAGTTGTGTCTGACTCTTTGCAACCCTATGGACTGTAGCCCTCCAGGCCCCTCTGTCCATGGAATTCTCCAGGCAAGAATACTGGAGTTGGTAGCAATTCCCTTCTCCAGGGGATCTCCCCGACCTAGGATCAAACCCGGGTCTTTTGCATTGCAGGCAGATTCTTTACCATCTGAGCCACCGGGGAAACACCTATTATTCTCTATAATCAGCTGTGTATTTCACATATAAAGTTAAAAATGTTAAGGACTTCCCTGGTGTTCCAATGGTGAAGACTTCACACTTCTAATGCAGGAGGCCTGGATTTGATCCCTGGTCAGGAAACTAGATCCCACACGCTGCAATTAAGATGTGGTACAGCCAAAAAAAAAAGGTTTAACTTGGATTCAAAAGTGTCTGCTTTCTCCAACAAAAAGAAAGTAAAGAAAGAGAAAACAGCACTCAAGCAGCAGTACAGCCCAGTGATAGGGGGCGGGGAGAACTGCAATGTCCAGGCAAGAGGTGGTGGGGACATGGACTGCTGTGGTGGCAGGGGGAATGGAGACGACACAAGAGATGGGAAGCAGGTCTGTGGACTCATGGCAAATGGGGGGAGAGTAGAGTCTAGATGTCCTCCAGCCTCTAGGTTGTACTACTGAGTGGGTGGTAGGGCTAAACACCAAGAAAGGGGAAGTAGGAGAAGCAACAGGTATGGTTGGGGTGTGGTGAATGGAGATGGCTTTCAGACATATTCAATGAGAGGATCTTCCAGGCAGAAGCACTGGACACATCATTTGATATTCAGACCAGGAGTTCAAAGTCTGGGGTAGAAATATAAATATGGTTATCACCAGCAGTTGGGGGAAAATGTGAGAGTAAATAGAGAAAATAATAAGTCTTACTGTAGGAATAAATGTAAATGTATAATATGGATAAGGATTAAAATAAATTTTAATGGAAGGTGAGGTCAGGTATGAGAAGGATGGTATGTAAGTAAAATATGAATCTTGATTTTTGCTCATTGTACTTGAAACTTTTAAGAGAAGTAGTAACCTGACTAATTACATGTTGAAGACCTGAAATATGTGTTGTCTTAACCCCTCATCACCATGTAGAAGAACTTACTAAGGATCCTTAGGAAAGTCTGATCTCTCTACAGGATACGTTGGAACCAGCAAAAAGGCATTTCTAAATCATCAGTGGAAACCAACCTGATGTTGGTAAACCAGTCAATGCTAAGAATCACCTGGGGAACCTGCGCCAGACTCAGTGGTGCAATGGTAAAGAATCTACCTGCCAAAGCAGGAGACACAGGAAGATCTGGGTTCGATCCCTGGGTTGAGAAGATCCACTGGAGTAGAAAATGACAATCCACTCCAATGTTCTTGCCTGGAAAATCCCAAGGACAGAAGAGCCTGCTGGGCTATACCCATGCAGTCTCAAAGAGTTAGATATGACTGAGCACATATACACACCTTTGTGTTAGTTGCTCAGCCATGTCTGACTCTTTGTGACCCCATGCACTATAGCCCGCCAGGCTCCTCTCTCTATGGAATTCTCCAGGCAAGAATACTGGAGGGACTTGCCATTCCCTTCTCCAGGGGATCTTCCCAACCCAGGGACTGAACCCAGGTCTCCTGCATTGGAGGCAGATTCTTTAACATCTGAGTTACCTAGAAAGCAATGCAGATTCTAGAATGATCAACTGGAAGCCTGGAGCTGGAGCCTGGGAATCATAATTTCAAAAATCTCTACAGGTCAAGCTGATCATCAGGACATCAGTTGGTCATCAGCCACAGTATCAACTTGTGGACAGCCCCTGTCAGCTGACATGGAGTCTGTCTAGCTCCATTTGACTTCTTCTCCTCCACTGGGACCTTGAGCTCATATCTTTATGTCTTTGTTTCCTTAGCCTTACAATAGGAATAAAAGTAGTACCTACTCTTGGGGTAGTTGTAAGGACTGAATGCATTAATTTACTTAAATTAATTAATACTATTTACTTAAAATAGTATCTGGCATAATATTGTAAACATGCAATAAAAGATAGTTACTATAACTATTATTTTTACTAATATATGTGAGAAAGGTACTGGCATACAATTCTGCTACTGTTTTTGCTAACTAAAATATTCTAATGATTTTTAAGAAAGAATAAAATTCTACACTTGAGTCCTTGGTACTAAGATCTTCACTTCCCCTGTCTTCCAAGCCTCCTGAAGTAGTTGCCTTATCTCTTTTACGTCTTTGGCACAGGGAATTTATCCTGAAGCTGTTGGAAGCTTGAAAGCATATTTTATGCATGAACTAGTCTATGAGAGTTTTGGCATTCGAAAGAAGATAGATTTGTATTCAAATGGCTCTTATTACGATCCAGGTGCCTCAGCAGAACCTGGTGAGATTTGGAGTTTCTGGCAGTTTCACAGGAAGTATTTCCATGGTTAAGAAACTTTCTTGTAACCAAATGAATCTGTTAGACTTCACGTCTGTGCATGCCCTGCAGATCTAATTATATGGACTTCCTGAGGTAGATGTATCACATTACATCCACATTTTTGAAAGGAAAACTCCTTGAATTATTACAGTTCATATAGATTCTTAATTCAAATTGGTTCATAAAGGTGAGAAAGAAGACATGTTTATTATAGACATACTCTTTACCAATCTAACTAATCTTATACTAACCATACACCTTGGGTATATTTTATGAATATTGTGTTGAGTCATTTTGATAGTTAGAGTTCCACTACACTGAAAGTTACTCAGTAGTTTTAATTTCATGAGAAGGTAATACTTCTAAGATTTTTGCCTATTAAGTAGTTAATTATCTCTAAATAATTACTAAAGCACACTTAAGAGCTAAGTAAAATGTAGCCAACTGAGAGAGGTCATCACATTAAAAAATGCTCCACATCACTGTCAATAGGGAAAGACAAGGAAATACTACTGTACATCTACTAAATGGCTAAAATTAGAAACACTGACAGTACCAAGTGTAGCCAAGGCTATGGAGGAGTTAGAACACACACATTGCTGGTGGGAATGCAAAATGGTACAGCCACTTTGGAAACAGCTGGACAGTTTCTCTTGAAACTGCATAAACTAATATAACTATTTGACCCAGCAATCCCACTCTTAGGTATTTACATAACCAAGAGAAATGAAAATTATGTTCCCTTAACCTCTGGTAACTAGGGGGCAATGAGTGGGGGAAGGGATAGTTAAGGGGTTAGAAAAAAAGAAGACATATTCCCATAAAAACCTTCATGCAAATATTTATAGCACCTCTGTTCATAACTGCCCCAAACTGGGAGTGATCCAATTGTCCTTCAGTGGGTGAATGGATAAATTATCTGTGGCATACCCATATGTGGAAGGCCAAATAATGATACCCTGGAAGATGTCCATGTCCTAGAACCTGGGAATGTTGCCTTATGTGGAAGAAAAGGATTACAGGTGTGATTAAGAACCTTGAGGGGGGAGATTCACCTAAGTCTGTGTAAGAGGAAAGCAAAGGGAGATTTGACTTCAGAAAAACATGATAGGAGGTACTGTGACCACAAAGGTAGAGATCAGAGTGATGTGGCCACTAGTTAAATATTGCTGGCAGCAACACTTCCAGTATTGCTGGAAAAGACAAGGGAAGAATTCTCTGCTAAAGACTCCAGAAGCCTCGCCAACACTTGGTTTTGGCCCAGTGATACTGATTTCAACTTCTGGACTCCAGAACTGTGAGAGAATACGTATGTGTTGCTTTAAGCCACCAAGTCTGTAGTAATTTGTTATAGCAGCCATAGGAAACTAATACCCCATACAATGGAGTACTACTCAGTGATAAAATGTTATGAACCACAGTCCATGGGGTCCCAAAGCATCAAACACAACTGAACGACTAAGCACATATGTAATAACATAGATAAATCTCAAAAAATCTCATATGCTTAGTGAAAGAAACCAAACTCAAAAGTCTATATGCCATCCAATTCCATTTACATGACATTCTTTAAAAGAGACAGAGAACACATCAGTGGTTCCCAGGGGTCATGCGAGGTTGATTACAAATGGGCAGACAAAAGGAGTTCTTTGGAATGATGGAACTGTTTTGAATCTTGATTGTGACAGTGGTTATACACTTTATTTATCAAAACTCATAGACCTGTATACCAAAGAAGATAAATTTTGTCATGTGTAAATTTTAAAATTAAATTTAGAAAATAAATCAATCTTTAGCAGCCAGGAAAAATGTTGAAGTGTTAAACTTTCAAAGGGAAATTGAAATTCCTTGCTATTTATTTTTAAAATTTTTATTTATTTATTTGGCTGCACTGGGTCTTCATTGAGGCACTCAGGATCTTCAGTCTTTGTTGTAGCATGTGGGATCTTTAGCTGGGATATAAGAACTCTTAACTGCGGTATGTGGCAGCTAGTTCCCTGACCAGAGATTAAACCTGGGCCCCCTGCATTGGAACCTTGGAGTCTTAGCCACTGGACCACCAGGGATATCTCTGAAGTTCCCTTTTAGGTATTGTTGCCATACAGGTTTGTTAATAAGAAGCAAGAAAATGTTGGAGAATGTTTACCCAAAATGTTAATTTAACTTTAAAAATATTGTAAACATCCCTTCTCTGACTTTCAGGTTCCAAAAACTTGAGCTGTACATAATTGCACAATCTTGTTACAACGTGGTTAATGAAATGATCCAGGGCAAGCAATACGGAACAAGGAAACTGAAAGTTCTCGGAATACAGTTGGGCAATCTCAGACTATCCTTGTCCCTGCTGAAGTCTGTTATCACCTCAGTCAGTCAGTTCAGTCGCTCAGTCGTGTCCGACTCTTTGTGACCCCATGAACTGCAGCACGCTAGGCGTCCTGGAGTTTACCCAAACCCATGTCCCTTGAGTCGGTGATGCCATCCAACCATCTCATTCTCTGTCGTCCCCTTCTCCTCCTGCCCTCAATCTTTCCCAGCATCAGGGTCTTTTCAAATGAGTCAGCTCTCCACATCAGGTGGCCAAAGTATTGCAGTTTCAGCTTCAACATCAGTCCTTTCAATGAACACCCAGGACTGATCTCCATTAGGATGGACTGGTTGGATCTCCTTTCAGTCCAAGGGACTCTCAAGAGTCTTCTCCAATACCACAGTTAAGAAGCATCAATTCTTTGGCACTCAGCTTTCTTTATAGTCCAACTCTCACATCCATACATGACCACTGGAAAAACCATAGCCTTGACAAGACAGACCTTTGTTGACAAAGTAATGTCTCTGCTTTTTAATATGCTGTCTAGGTTGATCATAATTTTCTTTCCAAGAAGTAAGCATCTTTTAATTTCATGGCTACAATCACCATCTGCAGTGATTTTGGAGCCCAGAAAAATAAAGTCAGCCACTGTTTCCACTGTTTCCCCATCTATTTGCCATCAAGTGATGGGACTGAATGCCATGATTTTAGTTTTCTGAATGTTGAGCTTTAAGCCAACTTTTTTCACTCTCCTCTTTCACCTTCATCAAGAGGCTGTTTAGTTCTTCCTCACTTTCTGCCATAAGGGTCACTTTCTGCCATAAGAGGCAGCTTATTAACACAGATATTCCTGGAGACAATGCTGGGTCCTGTGATGGGCTGAGCCTTCTGGGATAGCAGCAAAGATTCCAGGAACCTCTGGGTTAGTTGGCACTTATCTTGATGGGACATTGAATCAAGAACACACTATACACAAAAGGACTCCCTTTCAACCTCTGTACTTCTCAAGACTCTAATTGTCTCCGGTTTCAGTGTCTAATCTAGACCTCATCTCCATGTTTCTCTGCAGAAGATAGAAATTTTAACTGGCCTGCGTTTGAGAAACAGAGTTGGAAGGATAATGGAAATCAATTGACAATTGCTTTATATTTGAATTAATCTCATAGTGTGTTATCACTGATGGTTTTATTTTGTTTTTATGGCAAATGGGCCTAATTCATTATTTTTGACAGCAATTAGATAACTGTCCAATTATGTTAGGTCAGTCCTAGTTTGAGAAGAAAAAGTGCTATCTTAAAACATGATGATCTTAAGCCTGTTTGCTTTCAGATGTAGTCCTCATTTTTCTGCTTTGTAGGCCTATTTCCTAGGCCCTTATATCATATTCTAGCTGAGTTTAGCCAGTGAGAGGCAGAATAATGGCCCCCAAAGATGCCCATGCTCTAATTGCCAGAACATGTAGAAGTATTAAATGTTACACAGACATAAAGAATAGGCCTGTTGTTGCTAAGAGGGAAGAGCAGTGGGAAAGAGATAGAACAGGAGTTTGGAATTTGGAGATGCAAACTATTATATATAGAATGGATAAACAACAACATCCTACTGTATAGCCCAGGGAACTATATTCAATATCCTGAGATAAACCATAATGGAAAAGAATATGAAAAAGAATGCACATATACATACAACTGAATCCTTTTGCTATACAGAAGAAATGAACACAACATTGTAAGTCAACTAGAGTTGAATGAAATACATTTTTTTAAAAACATCAAATGTTACACAGCAAAAGGGCTTTGTAGACATAATTAAGATTATGGACCTGAGATGGGGAGATTATCCTGGATTATCAAAGTGGACTCACTCTAATTACATGAGCCCTTAAAAACAGAATTATCTCTTACTGGGACGAGGACAGAAGAATCAGAAGGGGCATGAGAGTTCGGAATTGTGAGGAAGACTCGATCTGCTACTGTGAGCTTTGAAGATGGAAGAAGAAAGCCATGAGACAAGGAATGTGGGGAGCCTCTAGAAGTTGAGAATCACTCTTGTTTGATACCCAGTGAGAAAACAGTAACCTGGGTTCTACACCTGTATGGAGCTGAATTCTACCAACACACTGAATGACTGTGGAAGTAAATTCATTTCCAGAGTCTGCACAAACAAATGTAGCCCTGCTAACCCCTTGATTTAGGCTTTAAGAGACTCTAAACAGCTCAGCTGGGTCCACTGTTTGCTGCTGCTAAGTAGCTTCAGTCATGTCCGACTCTGTGCAACCCCAGAGACGGCAGCCCAGCAGGCTCCCCCGTCCCTGGGATTCTCCAGTGTTCTTGCCCCATCCCAAGG
>NW_011494826.1:7122241-7128035 GCF_000754665.1 Bison bison bison | reverse complement strand
ATCCCAAGGATGGGGGAGCCTGCTGGGCTGCCGTCTCTGGGGTTGCACAGAGTCGGACACGACTGAAGCTACTTAGCAGCAGCAAACAGTGGACCCAGCTGAGCTGTACCATACTTGGACTTGAGGCCCACATAACTGGGCCCCCTGGGTTCTGTAATGTCAGTTTTTCCTCTTGTTCCTCCAGCCTGAGTGTCTAAGGGCTTCCTGCTGTTGCTATTATCTCAGATATTTTCCTGTCACTGAAAAAAAAAGCATAGTGTAGAAGTTGAGAATTATGTTTTATTCAGTGGGCTTGCTGAGGACTTAAGCATGGAAGATGGCTTCTGACAAAGTTCTTAGGGACTACTCTGAAGAGGTAAGGAAGGAGCCAGGTTATATAGGAGTTTTGCAACAACAACCCAAAACCAGGAACATCAAAAGATTACTGTTAACTAAAGAAAACTGGAAATCTCAAGTTAATGAATTTACAGCCTTTCTTTGTATAGGCGCTTGTCTGGTGGAGAGGGGAATGGCAACCCGCTCCAGTATTCTTGCCTGGAGAATTCCATGGATGAGTCTGATGGACTGCAGCCTGTGGGGTTGCAGAGTCGGACGTGACTGAATGACTAACACTTGCGTAGGAAGATGGAAGAGTCTGGGATCGTTGAAATCATTCCTTTGATATTCACCTGAATGACTGAGGGTCAGTATCCTGAATCCCTTCTCAGAGTGCTGAGTTGGGGGTAGCTGCAGTGGGTGATGGCTTGAGGGCAACCACATCCTTTGTTTAGTGATATGGCAGATGGCAATGTTTGTCTACATCCCATTCCCTGGCATTCTCAGCCATTTCCAACTCCTGTGTTACCAATTCACGATAGCAGATTCCTTCTGCTTCAAATACTCCATGTGATTTCAGTTTCCTGATTTGATTCTGAGCGATAGATACAGGATAATTCAGATATTGTTTTTGTTGTTTGTCATGGTGATTGGAATGGAGGTTGTTCATTTGTTTAACAAACCTTCATTGAGAGTCTATGCTATATATCAGTGTCAAACAGGGCAGACAAGGTCTTTAACCTCAATGAACTTTACACTGTTGTCAGGCAGACACGACTGAAGCGACTTAGCAGCAGCAGCAGCAGGCAGACAGAATTTTAATTAATAAAGTAAAGCATTAGTATTACGATAAGAATAAGGATCTGTAAGAACATAAAGCAAGGGGTTCTTAAACTGATCTAGGGGCTAGGGAAGGAGTCTATAAAGAGGAGGTATTTAATGAGATTTGAAGATTGAGTAGGGTTATCCAGATGATCTGAAATAGTTAATAAGGTTGGGAGGTGGCTTTGCTGGAGAATAGGAGTAAAACAACATTATTTTATTCTGCTGGAAAAGTTAAGCAAGAAAAAAAAAATCCTGGATCTAATAAGCAATTATGGCAAAGAGGCAGGATCCAAGATTAATATATATAATCAATCACTTTCCTATATATGAGTAATGAGTATAATTAAAAGTTAAAACACAGTATGATTTTCCTGAGCACCCGTCAAAATAAAGAACTTGGGTGTAAATATAACAAAATATGTGCAACATCTTTATGAGAAAAATTGCTAAACTGTGTATAATGTCAAAGAAGAACAAAATAAATGAAGATATTTTATATTCATGGATAGGAAGACTCAAATTGTCAAGAGGTCAGTTCTTCCCAACTTAATCTATAGATTCAATGCAATTCCAAACAAAATCCCAGCAAGTTATTTGTGGATATAGACAAGCTGATTCTACAACTTCTATGAAGAGGAAAAAGACTCAGAGTAGCCAACATAATATTGAAAATGAAAAGCAAAGTTGGAGGATTGACAGTATCCTATTCAAGATTTATGATAAAGCTATGCTAATCAAGATAGTGCATATTGGTAAGAAAAAAAATAGACAAATAGGTCCATGGACCAGGACAGAGTCAAGAAGTACACTAACATAACTAAAACAAACTGTTCTCAGGCAAAGGAGCAAAGACAATAGAGCAAAAACAGAGTCTTTTCAACAAATGGTGCTGGAACAACGAGACATCTGCATGCAAATAATAATAATAATAGTCTAGACACAGACCTTACACTCTTTACAAATATTAACAAAAAATGGATCAGACCTTAATGTGAAACACAAAACTCTGAAATTCCTAGAAGACAACATAGGAGGAAACCTAGGTGATTTTGGGTGATGATAACTTTTTAGATACAACACCAAAAGGATAATCCATGAAAGAAACAACTCATAAGCTGAATTTCATTAAAAATAAAAAATTTTGCTCCATGAAAGACACAGTCAAGAGAATAAGAAGACAAACCACAGACTACAAGGAAATATTAGCCAAAGATATATCTATGAATGACTATTATACAAAATGTATAAGAAAGTCTTAAAGCTCAACAATAAGAAAACAAAAGACCTGATTTAAAAAGGGGCAAAAGCTTTTAGCAGATGTTTTACCAAGAAGATATACAGATGGTAACTAGCACATGAAAAGAAATTCAATATTATTAGAGAATTAAAACAGCAATGAGATGCCATTACACACTTGTTAGAGTGGCCAAAATCCAAAACATTGACAGCACCAAATGCTGGTAAGAATGTAGAGCAAAAAGAACTTTAACTCATAGCTGGTGGAATGGCAAAATGATTCAGGCACTTTGGGAGACAGCTTGGTAGTTTCTGATGGAACAAAATACACTTAGCATACGATCCAACAACTGCTCTCCTTGGTATTTACCCAAATTAATCAAAAACTTATGTCCACAAAAAAACCTGCTCATGGGTGTTTCATAGCAGCTTTACTCATAAGTGCCAAAACTTGGAAGCATGAAGATGGATAAATAAATCGGTACAACCAGACAACAAAATATTAAAAAGAAAGGAGCTATCAAGCCATGCAAAGATAAGGAGAAAACTTAAATGCATACTAGCAAGTAAAATAAACCTTATGTCAAAACTCACAGATGTACAACACTAAGAGTGAGCTTTGAGTGATAATGACTGGTCCACTGGGGGCTTCCCAGGAGGCAGGAGTGATAGAGAACCCACTTGCCAATGCAGGAGACATAAGAGATGCGGGTTCAGTCCCTGAGTCAGGAAGATCCCCTGGAGGAGGGCATGGTGACCCACTCCAGTACTCTTGCCTGGAGAATCCCATGGACAGAGGAGCCTGGTGGGCTATGGTCCATAGGGTCGCAGAGTTGGACACGACTCAAGTGACTTAGCACGCACACACGATATGTCCACTTAGATTCACTGATTGTAACAAATGTCCCACGCTGGTGAGCATAGGTGAATGTGGAGAAGGTGATGGGGGTACATGGGAACTCTCTGTGCTTTGGTTCAGTTTTGCTGTGAAGCTAATAAAACTGCTCTAAGAAATAAAGGTGATTAATTAAAAAATACTGTATGTTATTTTAGTAAAAAGCCAGAGTAAGTGCCATCTTTGACAATTCTATTTCTTGGCCAGGATACACAGCTCTCAGAGAAATTCTTCCTGGAACCACATTGGTATCTGACCTTATTTAACTCGGATTCCGGATCAGATGTCTGAGTTACATCTTTTTCACGCATTCTTGAGAAATGTATGAAATGAAAAATGTACTTTTTACTAAATCAAATAATGCATCCAACAGGTACCCACATGAATTTAACACAGAACTGTTAACCTTACAATTTAATTTTCAGTAATTTATTATGAGAAAATAAATATTTAAAAAATAATTATTTTAAAAGGTATTTTTAAAAGTACACAATATTTTTCATAAAGTAAAAGTAGGATACAATTCAAATGTTTACCAATGGGAAATAAATTATATAAAACAAAGTGTACATATATTGTTCAGCAATGAAAAATGTTGATGTAGATCTATATTTATTGACATAGAAAGATGCCCACAGCATCTACAACAAGAAAACAACAGATTATAAACACACAGATCTGTGTGTTTTCATAAGAATTACCCTTAGATGGTAGATTTTGGAGTGAGTGCCAGTTATCAATGCATTGCCTTTCAGCTTCAAATTCATACTTCTTCACCTGTTCTGCAAAAATGGAGAGATGCATTTTTCCTTTGCCAGCTGGCACATGAATTAAACAGTACAGAGAGCTGGAGGTTCCATGTAGATAGGAAGGGGTTTTCCTCCCTTGTTCCAATGTACTGCCTTGGCAGACTCTTGTGGCCAGAAGTTTCCCCCACCAGCCCCACCTGACCCCTCCAGTGGCTTTGCAGCAGAGTCCTTCTGGTTTCCCCAGAACCTTACAGAGCAGATTTTGAGTAAGTTTTGAGAGCACAGTAGCTCAGTAACTTCCCTGCCATCCTGTGGTCAAATGTGGAGGTGAGGAGTGGGGAGGGTCCTTGAGTCTTCTGTCTCAGACTTTGGGGTTGTGGCTGCTCCTTATCTCTGCCCTTCTTATATTCTTTAGAATTCTCTTTCTTACTAGCTTAATTCTTGTTGCTCCAATCCCCTGCTATAATTAACAATTTTTCTTATATTAAATTTTTCTTGTTTAAAAAGCTCACCTACATAAAATTATCTGTAACTCTACTCTCCCTAACCATCATTAACATTTTGGTGCATATTCTTTAAGCCTTTTTTTCCATGAATATGTATGCATGTGTTTTATGTATGTATATATACATATAAAAATTATGTCCATATTTTTTTTTGAAACAAAAGGTAAAGTATGTTATGGGGCTTCCCTGATGGCTTAGTAGTATAGAATCTGCCTGTCAATGCAGGAGATGCAGGTTCAATCCCTGGGTCAGGAAAAGCCCCTGGAGAAGGAAATGGCAACCCACTGCAGTATTCTTGCCTGGGAAATCCCATGGACAGAGGAGCCTGGGAGGCTACAGTCCATGGGGTTGCAAAAAGTTGGACACAAGGGAACAACTGAGTACTACTACTAAGGCATGTTATACAGACTGCTTTGTAAGCTTTTTGACATCAATATTTGTAATGGTTGCAAAGTACTTCATTGGTATATTTATACACTTAAATTGTTAAAAATTTCCCTAGTTTGGCACATTCAGACTATTTCTAATCTTATGTCATAAACAATGATGCAATGAATATCTTTATGCTGGAAATCTCTTATTTATTCCTCCAGATTTACCTTCTACCCTCCTCTCTCCTCTCAGCTCCATTCTCTTTAGGAAACACATTAACTGATTCCTTTGCCCTCTGGCTTCTGTTAGGTTCAGACAACACGAAGCCCCAGCAGGAGACTGGAGTGAAAGACAAGAGTGAGATCAGAGTATTCATCATGGCTCCTTCCTTGTCAGGTCTCCTAGAGCTGGCTTTTCTCCTTGACTCAAAGTCACTATCCTCAAGGTGGCCAACCCTACACAAGCCTTTCTCTCCAGTTCTCCTAACCATCCTCCCTTGTCCCTTTTTACTGGGCCTAATGCTGACAGAAAAACATCTATTTCTGCTTTATTGACTATGCCAAAGCCTTTGACTGTGTGGATCACAATAAAATGTGGAAAATTATGAAAGAGATGGGAATTCCAGACCACCTAACCTGCCTCTTGAGAAATCTGTATGCAGGTCAGGAAGCAACAGTTAGAACTGGACATGGAACAACAGACTGGTTCCAAATAGGAAAAGGAGTTCGTCAAGGCTGTATCTTGTCACCCTGCTTATTTAACTTATACCCAGAGTACATCATGAGAAATGCTGGGCTGGAAGAAACACAAACTGGAATCAAGATTGCCGGGAGAAATATCAGTAACCTCAGATATGCAGATGACACCACCCTTATGGCAGAAAGTGAAGAGGAACT
>NW_011494826.1:7116966-7122141 GCF_000754665.1 Bison bison bison | reverse complement strand
TCATGGCATCCGATCCCATCACTTCATGGGAAATAGATGGGGAAACAGTAGAAACAGTGTCAGACTTTATTTTTCTGGGCTCCAAAATCACTACAGATGGTGACTGCAGCCATGAAATTAAAAGATGGTTACTCCTTAGAAGGAAAGTTATGACCAACCTGCTGCTAAGTCACTTCAGTCATGTCCGACTTTATGCGACCCCATAGATGGCAGCCCACCAGGCTCCCTTGTCCCTTGGATTCTCCAGGCAAGAACACTGGAGTGGGTTGCCATTTCTTTCTCCAATGCATGAATGTGAAAAGTGAAAGTGAAGTCGCTCAGTCGTATCCAACTCTTTGCAACCCCATGGACTGCAGCCTACCAGGCTCCTCCATCCATGGGATTTTCCAGGCAAAAGTACTGGAGTGGGGTGCCATTGCCTTCAGATAGCATATTCAAAAGCAGAGACATTACTTTGCCAACAAAGGTCCGTCTAGTCAAGGCTATGGTTTTTCCTGTGGTCATGTATGGATGTGAGAGTTGGACTGTGAAGAAGGCTGAGCGCCGAAGAATTGATGCTTTTGAAGTGTGGTGTTGGAGAAGACTCTTGAGAGTCCCTTGGACTGCAAGGAGATCCAACCAGTCCATTCTGAAGGAGATCAGCCCTGGGATTTCTTTGGAAGGAATGATGCTAAAGCTGAAACTCCAGTACTTTGGCCACCTCGTACGAAGAGTTAACTCATTGGAAAAGACTCTGATGCTGGGAGGGATTGGAGGCAGGAGGAGAAGGGGACAACAGAGGATGAGATGGCTGGATGGCATCACTGACTCCATGGACGTGAGTCTGAGTGAACTCCGGGAGTTGGTGATGGACAGGGAGGCCTGGCATGCTGCGATTCATGGGGTCGTAAAGAGTCGGACAGGACTGAGCGACTGAACTGAACTGAACTGAATGCTGACAGCTCTGCTGCTGCTAGAAGCCCTGGATACCTACACCATTGCTTGTGGTTTTCCTGCAACTATTCATGCATTTGTAAATTAATCCCACTTGAATCATCTTAGTTGTTGTTCTCTCACTAACATTATACAACCTTTGTGTTTAAATCTTTATGTATATTTAATTATATTCTTCATATAAATGTCTAGATGAAGAATTTGCTAGGACATTGGGTGTATCTGTTTCTAAGATGTGTGGGACATGTCTTGGTACTCACTTTAGATGGAATGGTTGTAATACTGGTGATATAGAATCACCCTTTTAAAAATGTGTAATTGGGAGGGAGCTTCAAGAGGGAAGGGACATATGTATACGTATGGCTGATTCATGTTGAAGTATGGCTGAAACCAAAAGAATTTTGAAAAGCAACTATCCTCCAATTAAAAATAAGTAAATTTTAAAAATAAATATATAATATTTAATTAAATTACATATAATTTCAAAAAGTGAACAACAAAAACTACAAAGTACCTCAGAACAAATCTATCAAAAGATGTGAAAGACTTCTATGGAGATAATTATAATACTTAATTGAAAGACATAAAGTACTGACTAAATGTAAAGATATATTATGCTCATAAGTGGGAAGACTCAATAATGTGCAGATATCAAGTCCCACCAAATTTATGTATAAATTCCATACAATTCCAGTTAGTACTTTTTGTGGTATTTGTGAGTGTGTGGAACAATAAAATTATTCTAAGATAATTTAAAAATGGGTAATCTATATTCTGGATCCAACCAGATGAGGATACTCAAAAGATTTACCAAGGATAAGAAATTGGCAAGGAAGACAGCCCACCATTTACTGTGGTCTCTGAGAAGTTCTGGGGTTTCTTTGGGACAGCAAAGGATCTGGAGACATGGGTTCTATCCCTGGGTCAGGAAGATCCCCTGGAGAAGGGAATGGCAACCCACTCCAGTATTCTTGCCTGGAGAATTTCATGTACAGAGGAGTTTGGTGGGCTATAGTCCACAGAGTCAAAAAGAGTCAGACAAAACTGAGCGACTTTTACCCAGAAGTTCTGGAGATCTTGTCTTTCTGTTTTTGAATAAACCTATTTTGTGAAGGAGCATTCAGTTCAGTTTAGTTCAGTCGCTCAGTCCTGTCCGACTCTTTACGACCCCATGAATCGCAGCATGCCAGGCCTCCCTGTCCATCACCAACTCCCGGAGTTCACTCAGACTCACGTCCATCGAGTCAGTGATGCCGTCCAGCCATCTCATCCTCTGTCGTCCCCTTCTCCTCCTGCCCCCAATCCCTCCCAGCATCAGAGTCTTTTCCAATGAGTCAACTCTTCGCATGAGGTGGCCAAAGTACTGGAGTTTCAGCTTTAGCATCATTCCCTCCAAAGAAATCCCAGGGCTGATCTCCTTCAGAATGGACTGGTTGGATCTCCTTGCAGTCCAAGGGACTCTCAAGAGTCTTCTCCAACACCACAGTTCAAAAGCATCAATTCTTCGGCGCTCAGCCTTCTTCACAGTCCAACTCTCACATCCATACATGACCACAGGAAAAACCATAGCCTTGACTAGACGGACCTTTGTTGGCAAAGTAATGTCTCTGCTTTTCAATATGCTATCTAGGTTGGTCATAACTTTCCTTCCAAGAAGTAAGCGTCTTTTAATCTTATGGCTGCAATCACCATCTGCAGTGATTTTGGAGCCCCCCAAAATAAAGTCTGACACTGTTTCCACTGTCTCCCCAACTATTTCCCATGAAGTGATGGGACCGGATGCCATGATCTTCGTTTTCTGAATGTTGAGCTTTAAGCCAACTCTTTCGCTCTCCACTTTCACTTTCATCAAGAGGCTTTTGAGTTCCTCTTCACTTTCTGCCATAAGGGTGGTGTTTCCATCCAATTAGAAAGGGAGTTAAAGAAAGAAAATCCAGTTAGTTGATGTTGGTTTATAGAGTAGAATAAATAACTCTTCCACGTTTCTGTTGTTAAATAGGCTTTTGAGACCTTATTCAATTTCTAGCACAGGTAGTCCAAATTTGTCTTCATGTTTCAATGTGAGGCCCAGTTCTCATGATAATGATTTCTTATGCCTGAGCTTTTCTGAGACAACGAATAATTTAAAACAGATGTGGCAGATATGAGGTTTGCAAATTGAGGGGACACAAGAAATACTGTAACTTTTATAGGATGAACCATATGAAATTTATGTTTTGTAAGTCAAAATTGTGAAACATCAGCAATTTCATATGCTTTACTCGTAGTTTTTCTCTGCTGCTACTACTGCTAAGTCACTTCAGTCGTGTCCGACTCTGTGCGACCCCATAGATGGCAGCCCACCAGGCCCCACCGACCCTGGGATTCTCCAGGCAAGAACACTGGAGTGGGTTGCCATTTCCTCCTCCAATGCATGAAAGTGAAAAGTGAAAGTGAAGTCTCTCAGTCGTGTCCGACTCTAAGCGACCCCATGGACTGCAGCCCACCAGGCTCCTCCGTCCATGGGATTTTCCAGGCAAGAGTACTGGAGTGGGGTGCCATTGCCTTCTCCCAGTAATGTTCTCTAAATCAAGTTAATTCTATTTAGAACCTTCATCTTGTCGCACTGACTAGAAAGATAATCTAGGCCGTATGCAGGGTTCCTCTACACTTCCCCCTTCATCTACTCCTGTCCTCCCTCCAGCCTCTTCCTGTACCTGAGAATACGTCAAAGTTCCAGGGTGAATGGGACATTTGGGGAAGGGAAAAGAAAGAAAAAGAAAGTCGCTCATTCGTGTCCGACTCTTTGTGACCCCAAGGACTATAGCCTACCAGGCTCTTCCATCCATGGGATTTTCCAGGCAAGAATACTGGAGTGGGTTGCCATTTCCTTCTCCAGGGGATCTACCAGGCTCTTCCATCCATGGGATTTTCCAGGCAAGAATACTGGAGTGGGTTGCCATTTCCTTTTCCAGGGGATCTTCCCGACCCAGGGATTGAACCCGGGTCTCCCACATTGTAGGCAGACGCTTTACCATCTGAGCCACCAGGGAAGTCCTTGGGGAAGGGGAAGAGCATCTATTTAAGTCGATGTTGTGCCTTTCATGTCCTCTGCCTCTGTTCTTCGTAGGCTGTGCTGAGCACATCCAAAGAGTCATGTCTGACTCTTTGCAACCTTGTGGACTGTAGCCTGCCAGCTTCCTCTGTCCATGGGATTCTCCAGGCAAGAATACTAGAGTGGGTTGCCATGCCCTCCTCCAGGGGATCTTCCCAATCCAGGGACTGAACCCATGTCTTTTACATCTCCTACATTGGCAGGCTGGTTCTTTACCACTGGCACCACCTGGGAAGCCCAGGCTGTGCTATGTGCAAGGAAATCAAGAAAGGCTCTTAGGGACCTGCCAGTCTCTGGTCAGTGGTTTCTTCTCTGAGGTCTTATTGCTTCCATGGTAAGTAGCATATCTGTGATTGCAAAAGGGCTTCCAAATGACCATGACAAGGCTTACTGTAAAGGAGCTGGGTCACTGTGCACAGGGCCTGGACACTCATAAACACTCACTAAAATTGATCTGAGGAGTAAATAGATAATCCCAAGTGGTCAACCTAAGAGTACCAAGCTGAGTGAGTGGGAAAATAGCAATAGCAAACTCTTACAGGATTCTTAACATGACAGGCATTGTTCTAATTGCTCTGTATAAATTAACTCATTCAGCTCTTGCAATGACCCTAAGAGTTATGTAACTGAGCAGAGCTAAAGTAAGCTCTCAAGTTTGTAGCAGACCCCTGCATTTGGACTCTAAAGCCTGTGCACTTAAGCACTAGTCCATACAGCAGCCCAAGCATGGAGGATGCTTTCTACCTTTGTAGAGAAAGAGCTAGGCCTTCAATCTCCTCGTGTATTGCTTTTAGCTTCAGCACAGATTTCACTAGTGGCATTTATCTATGATATTTCAGATCACTAAAGAAGCCTGGGCAACATCCTGGCTTGCAGCCAGCCCTCTGGCCTTCCTGTCTGGTATACTTTGCAGGACTGGTCATGTGAGAAAGACAGCTAACAGCAACAATTGATGGGTGATGAATGGCTGGAAGTAGGGCAGCTCGAAGCATGACTGGGACAAGGAATGCAATCAGGAAAATGCTGACCTGGAACTTGAGTGGGGTAAGTTGGGCTGTGACGGATGGAAGGCAGCAGCTGCACGCATGGCATGTTGGCACACACAGTCAGAAACGCTACTTAATTTGAATTGAAATGGGCAACTTGAG
>NW_011494826.1:7103486-7116866 GCF_000754665.1 Bison bison bison | reverse complement strand
AGAGGCAGAGCTGCAAGCAGTGACCACAGCCACAGACCAAAATACAGACCTTCCATTAATCTGTCCAACCACACTCACAGTCTTGGGTAGTGTTGTTGTTGCTCAGCATCATCCTTCAATGTGATAAAGCACCATGATACAGAGCTGTGGGCCCCAGAGCCATGCATTATGAGACTTCTGTGGGAGAAGTAGGCAGAAAAGGCTTCAGACTGAGATTTAATGGGCACATCAGAGCCAATCTCCAAACAAAGATTCCTATTTAATATTTGGAATGGTCATTTTGGAGCACACTGAGGTGTCTGTGAATGAGGGCAGAGTATTATTGGTTCCTTTTTATTTCACACCTCAAAGTCATGGGCTCCCTATGTTATTTTTCTTCTTTCCTATTGTGGTTATTGAACTTAGATTCAGCCCAAGTCAGAGCTCTGGGCACCTGGGTGCCAGGAAATTTGACTCAGCAGGAACCTGATCCTGAGCGATCAGTGGACTGTTGGGTCCATGCTCTGTGGGCTCCATATTATTCTGGATGCACTTGCTTGATTTGCATGGGGGAAAGACTTCATGGTTCTGTAACTTAAAAAAAAATACTTATTTAATTATGGCTGTGCTGGTCTTCTTTGCTGAGCATGGGCTTTCTCCAGTTGGGGTGAGTGGGGGCTATGCTCTAGTCGCAGCTTGGGCTTCTCATTGTGGGAGCCTCTCTTGTTGCTGAGGATGGGCTTCAGGGCATGCGGGCTTCCATAGTTGTGGCACGTGGTCTTAGCTGCCCCTAACTTATGGAATTGTCCCAGACTAGGGATCAAACCCATGTCCCCTGCATTGGCGGGCGGATTCTTAACCTGGATTACCAGGGAAATGCCATATGTCTTTAATCCATTTGGAACTGATTTTTGGTGTATGCTGTAAAGTAGGGGTCCAATTTCATTTTTTTGCATATGGATACCCTGTTTTTCTAGCACCATTTATTGAAGAGTATCTTTTCCTCGTTGTATATTCTTGGTACTCTTGTCAAAGATCAATTCACCATATATGCACGGATTTTTTTCTGGGCTTTCTATTCTCTTCCTTTGGTCTACATATCTGTCTTTATACCAGTACCACACTTTTAATTACTGTAGTTTTAAAATATATTTTGAAAATATATAGTTTAAATATATTTTCATCTTTGTTCTTTTCCAAGATTGCTTTGACTATTTGGAATCTTTGTGGTTCCATATGAATTTTAGGATTTTTTTCTATTTCTGTAAAAAAATGCCATTGAGATTTTGATGAGGACAGCATTGACTCTGTACACTTCTTTGGGTAGTAGAAACAATTTAATAATATTAATTCTTCTAATCATACAACTCAATAGCAAATAAACCAAACAATGTGTATTAAAAATGCACAAAGGACTCAAACAGACATTTCTCCAAAGAAGATGTACAAATGGCCAACAGGTACATGGAAAGATGCTCAACATCATTAATTAGCAGGAAAGGCAAATCAGAAATACAATGAGATACCACTTCATATTCAGTAAGATAGTTATAATAAAATAAGACATATGATTTTAAATGTTGGTGAGGATATGGAGAAACTGGAACCCTCATCTATAATTGGTAGGAATTAGTGCAGCTCTTGCAGAAAACAGTTTGATAGTTCCTGGAAAGATTAAACATAATTACCATAAGAGGCTAGCAACGCTGCTTCTAGATATATACCAAAGAAACCTGAAAACACAATTTGTACACAAAATTTGCACACAAATGTTCGTAGCAGTGTTATTTAGCCAGAAACAACTCAAATGTTCATCTGTTGATAAATGGATAAATTAAATGATATATTCACAAAATGCAATATTATTCAGTCAAAAAAGGGATGAAGTACTAATTAATGGTATAACATGGATGAATCTTGAAAAAATTACGCTGAGTAATTTTTTACTCAGCGTAAAAAATTACTGAAAGAAGCCAGTCACAATTCACATTTTGTATGATTCTATTTACATAAAATGTACAGAATAGGCAAATCAATGAAGACAGAAAGTAGGTTAGTAGTTTTCAAGAGCCAAAGGGCTTCGGTGGAAATGGATATTCATTACTAATGTCTATGGGATTTCTTTTTGGGATATTGAAAATATTCTAAAATTGACTGTGGTGATGGTTTTACAACTGAATATACTTAAAATTATTGGCTTGAATACTTTAAATGGGTGAATCGTATGATTTGTGAATTATATTGCAATAAAATATATATATTAATTATATACAACACACATGGAATCAACAAGAAAGGAACAAGAAATACATTAATTTTTAAACATTTTATTTTAGCCCAAAACCATATCAATGACCATTTATTCTCCAATAGTTTGATGTAGGGTTAACATTTCTCTGAGTATAAGTTTAGTGATTGAAGTTCCACATTGCTTTTCTTGCATAAATCACACTGAAAAGAGTTGCATGTGATTTCCCTTATACTTTTTTCTTAAAAGATAAATAAGAAATTAAAGACATTAGCAATGTAATTGCAAAGGTCTTTTAGATTTTTTTCAAGGTCCTTGTAATCTTTTGTATTCATCTCACACACTCCTAATTTGTTATAACAGCTTTATTAAAATAATTCACACACTATAAAATCACCCCTATAAACTGTACAATTTAGTGGTTTTTAATAAAATTCACAGTTACACACACACACCTATTTTGACATTAAAATTTGTATTTACCACTCTTTCCAAAGTAATAGACACAGTTTTAATAAACAGTTCTTTTTGCACTCAGTATTTGATTAAATCATGTAAATGCAGTAACAGAAATTTGACTTGAGAAAACATAACTGACCCTTGGTAAGCATACTCATTCACCAGCATAGATGTTCTTGGGTGTTCTAGTGTGTGGCCTTTGGCACAGGTGTTGCAAAGCAGTGAATAGTACAGAGAGAATGGAGACAGCCCCTGAGTCTGGAGAACAAGTTAAGAGGAGGCTGGTAATGAGAGTTTCTACTAATCGAGCAAAATGCTCTCTAGAAGCTTGAAGGAAGAAGAAAATCTTATGGCTTCCTGTAAGTGGCTTTGAAATGGGTCTGTAATGGATAAAAGCTTTCTCTTCAGAGGAAAAAAAATGGAGAGATAAAATGAGCCTCAATATATGGATCTCTGAGCTTCAACAATTATCAACATGAGGTCAGTCTTGTTTCATCATCTGTAGTCCCATGTACTTCCCCCCATAAAAATATGGATACAATTTTGTTTTTATTATTTCTCTTCCAAATTGAAGTGTACTTTAGGTACAGCAAAACACTAATCTAGCAACACAGCTCAATGAAAGTTTACGTATGTATATACCAGTGTAACTATCACTTGGATCAAGACAGAATGTTCTACCTCACAACGCTGGGGAAAAAACGTACAGAATATTCTTAGCTTATTGGGAGGTTTCTTAATGTCCCCTTTTAGTCCTCACCGCCCCACTCCACAAGATAATCACTATTCTAATCAGTCTCACTATAAGTTAGTTTCACCTGTTCTTAAACGTCATGTAAATGAATGGTATAGTGTGTCCAGCTTCTTTTAATCAATGTCATGTCTATGAGATTGATTTACATGGTTGCATATAACAGTAGTTTGTTTGTTTTTATTGTTTTATAGTATTTTATTATGTGGATACACCATAATAAAGATTATTTTATTGGTTTGTTTAATTTTTGGTAGTTTAAAAAGTTTATTTTTTACTTTAATTTTTTAATTTTGACCCATGTGGCTTACAAAATCTCAGTTCTCTGACTAGGAATTGAACCCTGGCCACAGCAGTGAAAGCACCGAATCCTAACCACTAAACCACCAGGGGACACGTTATTTTTTAGTCCATTTTACTGTTGATGGACATAGAAGTTGCTTCTAGCTTTTCCGTGAAGCTTCTCATACATGTCTTTTGGTGCATATATGCACTCACTCCTGTTGGGTATATTTATAAGAGTGGAATTTCTGGTTGTAGAGTATAAACATATTTAGCTTTAAGTACTATAAATTTCCCAAACTGTTTGTACCAATTTATACTCCTACTAACTCCAGCTCTGGCAGTTGGTGATGGACAGGGAAGCCTGGCGTGCTGCATGCAGTCCATGGGGTTGCAAAGAGTCGGACATGACGGAGCGACTGAACTGAACTGACTGATACTCTCACCACCGAGTGAAGGCAGATCTTTCAGTTGCTCCACATCCTTGCCAACATTTAGGATTGCTGGTCTCTAGGGGTTTCAGAAGTGTAGTGGTAATCATTATTCCTTTTCCATTTTAATTTCTTTAAATCAGATAATATGTTTATTATTAAAGTCCAAGAGGATGTAGTTAAGTTAAAATGGAGTCATTAGAATGGGCCCAAATTCAGTTGACTAGGTCTGACCTAGAAGAGGTCAGAGCACAAGTGCACAGAAGACCATGTGAGATCATAGTAAGAAGGTGCCTATCTGCAAGCTGAGGAGAGTCCTTAGGAAAAGCAAACCTGGTGACAATTTGGATCTTGGACTTCTAGCCTCCAGATTGTGAGAAAATTAATGTCTGTTGTTTAAGCTGATCAGTCTGTGATATTTTATTATGGAAAACCTAGCAAACTAATCGGAGAAGGCAATGGCACCCCACTCCAGAACTCTTGGCTGGAAAATCCCATGGACGGAGGAGCCTGGAAAGCTGCAGTCCATGGGCTCGCTGAGGGTCGGACACGACTGAGCGACTTCACTTTCACTTTTCACTTTCCTGCTTTGGAGAAGGAAATGGCAACCCACTCCAGTGTTCTTGCCTAGAGAATCCCAGGGACGGAGGAGCCTGGTGGGCTGCCGTCTATGGGGTCACACAGAGTTGGACACGACTGAAGTGACTTAGCAGCAGCAGCAGCAGTGAACTAATGCATAAGGTAAGTGAATATCTAATTTTATAAGAAACTCTTCTCTAAAGAAGTATGTCATTTTGCGTTTTCACCAGCAATGTATGAGAGTTTCGGTTGCTCGGCGTCCTTGTCAGCACTTGGCAAAATCTTGCTAGGTGTGCTGTTGTTACTGTTGTTCGGTTGCTAAGTCACGTCCGACCCTTTGCGACCCCATGAACTGTTGCATGCCAGGCTCCTCTGTCCTTCACCATCTATCAGAGTTTGCTCAAACTCACCATTGAGGCGGTGATGCTATCTAACCATCTCATCTTCTGTTGCTCCCTTTCCCTCGTCTTTAGTCTTTCCCAGCATCAGGATCTTTATCAAGTAAGTGTGCTGAGGGATCTAATTATGTTTTAAGTTTGCAATTCCTTAGTGACTTAATAACACCGAACATCTTTAATTCTTATTTGCCAATCAATGTAGCTTTAATTTTCAATTTTCTGATAATTAGTTACAGTGGACATATATCTATATGATTATTGGTCATTTGGATAACCTCATTTGTAAAGTGCCTATTCAGGTATTTTGTCTGTTAAAAAACAGGATGTCTGCCTTTTCCTTTTAGAGTTGTAGGAGCTCTTTACATATTCTGGAAATAAGTATTTTGTTGGCTATATGTATTTCAAATATCTTCTCCCAGCTCTACCTTGCATGTCACTCTTGTAATGATGTTTTTGATGCAAAGAAGTTCTTCATTTTAAAGAAGTGAGATTTTTAATCTTTTATGTTAATACTTTTTTCTCTTATGTAACAAATGTCTATCTCAAGATTATGAAGATATTCTCCTATGTTTTCTTCTAAAAACATTATTTTAATTTTCATATTTAGGGGTACAATCTGTTTGAAATAAATTTTTTTGTGTGTATATGATGAGGGAGGCATCACACTTTCCTTGACCAATTGATCCATTACTAATTTACTGAAAAAAAATGTATAAAAATGTTTATTTATTTAATATATTCTTTATTGAATGAACGATTCTTTAAATTCTACAGTGCTTTACAAGCTTCAAAAGTGTCACACAAATGATTTCTATGGTTCGTAATAACCCTTTTTTTTCTCCTTCCCCTATACTGCCTCTTTCCCCTCCCCTCTCCCCACTGGTAACTAGTTTGTAAGTCTGATTCTTTTTTGCTTCATTCGCTAGTTTGTTGTAGTTTTTAGAGATCAGATATAAGTGATATCATATAGTATGTGTCTTTTCCTGTCTGACTTATTTCACTTAGCATGATGCCCTCCAAGTCCATCCATATTGCTGAAATGGCAAAATTTCCAAAACGTGTAAAATTTAAACTATAGACAATATGTGAGGAATGGAAGGTGGTAGTATTCCCACATGAGGGACTGGAAGGCAGTGCCACAGGAGTAATATAATTAGGAATAAGTAAGTAGGGTTATAGCAAACTTTAACATTCAAAAGTATTGCCTATGAAAAATATTAAGTCCTGAATAGGCCTCCTTCCACCCATCCTCCCCCAAAATTCAGAACACGTGGTCTGATGTGGATCATACATAATATGTGGACTACACTTTGGGAAATGCTAGTAAAGGCATGGCAGGTACTGTAGGTCTCTTTCTTTTTTAGCTCATGTTGATATAATTACTTTAAAAACTCTGTGGACTTCCCAAGTGTCCATTTATAATCTATTTTTCATGATATAAAAGTCAGGGGACTTCCCTGGTGGTTCAGTGGCTAAGACTCCACGCTGCCAATGCCGGGGGCCTGGATTGGGTCCCTGGTGGGGGAACTAGATCCCACATGCTGCAACTAAAGATCCCATGTGCCTGCCGCAAATAAGACTGGGTGCAGCCATATGAATAAATAAACAAATATTAAGGAAAAAAAAAGCCAGGCCCATAAATCTCTTTCAAATAAGCTATTATCTACCTTGGACTCTCTTTGAAGTTGTGGTGGGATAATGGCTTCAGATTTTTAGAAGCCCCACTGTTTAAACAGAGAACATCTGCAAGGTAGGCTCTTAAAAATCCTTAGAACTTCTGTCTGTCTGTAAGGATCTAATCTGCTCCACCTTAAACCTCTCTGACTTTTTGCTAAAGAATCTTGTAGTTCTAGCCTAGATTTACTTTCTGCTCTGAAGTCATTTGAAAATTGTTCGCCATCAACAATAGATTCCTACAACTGATGGGATAAGATTGACTACAAAATTTATGAAAAGAAACTGGAAGGAAGTTTAGGAATCATTCAAACCTGATGCTTTGTGTAATACCTCAGTTGTTGATTTGTACTTCTTTCAATCAAAACATTTTTTTCTTTTTCAGAGATATGCTATTTCCCTTTTCTCAATACTAAATAACTTTTGCCAAAAGTATTCATTGAACTTTCCAGTGGCGTATCTGTGCTTGGATCTGAGCTGTTCACTAATCTTGACATTACATCCTCTATTGCGAGGCTAGAAGCTGAAAGCAGTTTGTTACTGTTGACCTTTATGCTCTTGTAATTTAGTTTCTTTTCAATCTCCTGAACCAATGGGAATTCAGATCTCTCATAACAGTCCTGATGCACTCAGTAGAAGAAATACAGTTATAGAAAAATAAAATTTAAAGTCAAAGAAGGAAAAAAGTGGTAAACCAAAAATCTCTTTCATTGGCCTTTAGCTGACAGTAGACATCTCCTTTCTCTCCTGGTAATTTCACAGGAGGTAGACTCTGAGTTTCTAAGCATGATGAATATTTCTTGATTAGTATTTAAATTCACAGTTCATTGTTTTTTGAAAATTCTGCTCTTCTTTATTGTTGTCCTTGAAAAATCAGAAGAACTGATTCATAAGAGCATAATACAAGACTAGCAATCTATTTACCCCATTATATGGCTGAGGGTAGTACCAATAGAGGTTTTGTGGGAGGGATTGTTTTATCTCAGTTGTTTCTGACCTGAAATGAAATAAATCTTAATCTTGAGTTCTACTCTGTGATTGGTGCTGTAAGCTCAGTCCATCTGTGAACAGATCTTTTAACAATCACTGATGTCATTACCCAGACACAATAGAAAATGACAGTGATGCTCAATACTTAGAAGATTAGGGTACCCCACCAACAAACCCCCATTGAGAGTGACTTCTGATGAGATACGAAAGAACACTGAGCTTTTTCTAGAAAAGTCAGAGCTCACAATCATACAAGCAAAAAATAAATTATTGGATTAAATGGGTAAGTATAATTTTTGGTCAGTTAAGGAAATGAATGCTTGGTGAACATGACATATCATAAACTAAAACAAAAGTAAAAAGGCTTAAATAACGGAGCATTGCAAATGAATATGAAATATTTGGGTTGGATTAGATGATTTCTATCATCCCTTGCAGATCTAACATAAATTTTTCATACTGCTGGAAAAATTAGATTAATGAGAATTCACAAAAAAAGATAAAGATCAGAGTACCACATTCATGTCCTAGAAAATATGGGACAATATGAGTAAAGAGCACACATTAGCATGACAGTCAGAGTTTTCCCTTCAACTTGCCAAGAAAGCACTGTCCCCAAAGACATGTAAACAGGATGTTTGTGAAGAGAAGCTAGTGAATGAATGGGCAAGCCATTGTCAGATGGTTCCCTCTGGGATACAGAATAAGCCCGGGTGTCATCAAGGATATATTTTGGGAGAGTAGTTGGGCCTGACATAAACAAGATCCACGCTACAGCAAATGTGTTGAATTATTTCAATGTCTCACTAAGGTGATCAGCTGTCCCAGAATTCCTGGAACTGGGGGGTTTCCTGGGATATGAGACTTTGAATAACAAATGTGGGAAAATCTCAGGCAAACTGATAGAATTAACTGCATTCAGCCCAAATAGAACTATGCTGTGTCGCTGCAGAGATCAGAAGCCAAATTTTTAGAAGCAGATGATTAAGTAATCTAGCCCTAACTCTAACCCTAATCCAGACAGAGAAGAAAAACACAAAACTCGAGGAGCTTCCGGCTGGAAAGAAGGAAAAGAGGGGCCAGAAGAGCCATGTGGTGAGGTTACCGAGATTAAGGAAAGAAAAGCCTTACAGGAAGTAATCAGCTGTGATGTGTGACAGAGAAGAGTTAGTAGCAGGGAGATCCTCGGTGACTTCAATGAGAGGTGTGTCAGGATCCAGTTGGGGCAGAAGCAGAAGTAGGTTCCTGGAGTATAAGCAGTGAGTGAATGGGTAGTGAGAATACAGTCAAGTGAGTTGCTTACCAATCTACCAATCAATCAAAAACCTGGTTTTGAAGGAAATGGGTAGATAGAGTGATCTGGAGTTTGAAAGAACTGTTTTCCCCCTCATTTAAGTGGAGAGATTCCTGAATACACTCATGACTGATGAGAGGGAAAGGTTGAAGATTCAGAAGGAAAGGGCACTGCTGATGGACTAAGGTCCCCAAGGAGGCCCAGAGGGCTCACATCCAGAAGTCTGTGTCATGAGAGTTGGCATTCAGAGGAATTATTCTACAGCCTTCACAGACTAACGATTCACAATGGAGCTTGTAGTCTGTTTATTCACTCTCACAAATACAACATTTCCAAAACAATGTATGGAAGTAACAAAAGGTAGCTTTTAAAAATTGTTGACCTGGATCAAAGGAAATTGGTAAACTGGAGATGTGGCCCGAAATAAATGGAACAAAGCCTGGGAAAGGTTAATTACAGGGTTGTCATAGTATAGGGAGGAGAAAACACTGGGCACGGACTGACTGGGATCTTAGAGTTATCAAGAGGAGCTGAATATGAGCAAGCAAATAGAAGTGTGGTTTAAAAAAAAGGCACTTTTCTGTGGGACACATATTTTTGAATGCATGATTTATATTCAAACACCTAACATGATGCTGTGCATGTTGCAAATATTGCTGACTTGGTTTGATTTGTTGCTACTGATCTGCTCTCACCAGGTCATGCTCTTAAGAATTATTTGGGCAGCAGTGGTGACGGTTATGCTGAAATATCCATGTTCTCTTGCCTGACTCCTCAGGCTGAGGTTCCTCCCTGCAACTTAGCTGCTTGGGGTGAAGCTTGTACAAACAACAGTGGTGAAAGAGAGCAACTTTTTTTCCCCTTTGTGTGACTAAGTTGCCTTCATGTTGACCACATTTTAAAATTTAGGGCTCACTGAACAACTAATACTAATCAACTGAGCTAGCGGCTCAGCAGTAAAGAATCTGCTTGCCAATGCAGGAGATGAAGGACACACGTGTTCAATCCCTGGATCAGGAAGATCCACTGGAGAAGAAAATGGCAACCCACTCCAGTATTCTTGGCTAGAGAATCCCATGGGCAGAGGAGCCTGGTGAGCTATAGTCCACAGGGTGGCAAAGAGTCTGGACACCACTGAGTGGCTGAGCATACACGCATGCTACACAGGTAGCTTTACCTCCCTAATCAATCCTGCCCAAGTTTCCCTGCAAAGGCCCCAGTTATGTCTCAGGATTGTACAGGCACAGTGGAAACTCCCTTCTGCTGAAATAAGACTCTAAGATTTCTTGCAGCTATTTAGGAGTGGAAGTAAGATGTGTTGCTTATCTATTACTGTATAACAAACTATCCAAAAGTCATAAAAAATTAAATACAGTCAGAAATTCAAGCAGGGCTTGGCTGGGTAGTTTTTCTGCTCCATGAACTACTGACTGGGATCACTTTGTGGTATTTAGCTTGTAGCATGGATGGTCTGGGGTTTCTAGAAGCCTACTTTCGTATGTTTGGCACCTTGGTGGAGGCAGTTGGAAGGCTGTGCCCAGCTGGTCCTCTCTTCCTCCCCCTGTAGTCTCAAGGCCTTGCCACATGGTCTCTCCAAAGAGGTAGCTGGACTTCTCACATGGCAGCTTAGGGCTTTAAGATCAATGGTTCTAAGAGACAGCAAGTGAAATTGCCTGTCTCTTACAATCTGGGCCCAGAAATTGACACAGTGTTACTTCTGGCATACCCTGTTGGTCAGGACGGTCACCAGGACGGTCACAGAGGCCCCTCAGAATCAAAAGGAGGGACACTGATCCCACCTCTCTATGCAAAGAGTGGCGAATGATTCACGGTCACCTTTAGTCTGTTATGAAAGAATTTGAATGCCATATGCTTCAAGAGATTTTACGTGAACATGAACAATGCAGATCTCTGATAAGCAGTTAAGTGCCAGATACTTTGTTAGGATACCTGGTTATTTCTAGATCTGCAGTTGTAGCTGTCTGTATGAACGGCCCCACTCCACTATTTGGGTGGAAAAGGTGGACCTGGAATCTGGTTTTTACTTTTAATTCTGTGAAATGCTTCTGTTATAGTTTCATCTCTGCCATCCCTTCACTGGTGAAGTTGGAAATATAATCTGTTACTCATGTACTACTCAAATCTCTATATAATTCACCACTTCTGGGAAGTCTTCCCTAGACAAAACAGGAATAGCCTGCTTTCTCTCTGTCTGCTAGAGATATGTACTGTGAGTCTTTAAAGCTTTTCCAAAATTAGAAAAAAGAATTATTACATGTTAAGAATTGGAAGGTACTCTCCAAAAAATTGTACTTTGTTAAAGAGGTGGGGGGAATACTCTTTAGTTAACAGTGTTAATCTTTATCATTTTCAATAAAATTTATTTTCTAAGTTGTCACAGCTAGAGATAGCTCAGCTACTGGGAGTGTTAATCCTTTTTAGCAAGTTAGTTGCTGTTTCGGTAACACTGAGGGTAGTAAGCAGCAACCAAGGTTAATTATATCTGTTTAATTATAGTTAATTATATTATATTTCAAAACTTAGAGGGTAGGTCTTAATTCCTAGTAGGGTTTACCATGCATAACATTTCTAATAAATCTTTTTGATTTGATGTGGATAAATATGAACTTTATAATAAGGAATGAAGCACACAGTCACTCCTTTTAAAAAGCCAAAGTTCAAAAACTCAGAGAAGTTGGAATAGCTGATACATTTACACTTCTTTGTTTCAAACTACAGAACACAAAAATAAGTGATCCCTGAATATAAGAAGTGGCATATTTGCTGTAAACATGCCTCTAAGCTCGTTTCTGGTCTTATGTACAAGTGTACCTAAAAATTACTGTCTGGGCTTTATGACACTGGGCTTTAACAGAAATCATAAAAATTATAGAATTTAAAAATTCTAACCTAAAACCTGCTTTAGTACCAACCAGAGGAAATTAGACGGTTATTGGTAGGGTAATCAAGAGTCCTTAAACTCCTTTTACTGAAATGATTTTTCCCACCTTTGTAGTAAGAGACTAATGGCTTCTCTCTTCAGTGAAGCTGGATCCTTTATCACAGGCTCAGGAGACAGCCCGCGGCTTACAGACAGACTGCTTTGAGGACGTTGGAACCGCCGAGGTGCTGAGTAACCCTACTGAGAAAGAAAAAAGAGGAGGCGCTTCCGGAGTTAAAATAAGACAGAATGCATCATTGGAGAACACAGTGGCTGAAGGACTGGCAGAATTCTCAACAGCTCAGGCTACCACATACTGTTCAGTTTTCGTTTGTACTTTGGAGGGTCTTTAGAAACCTCTGACAAAAAAATAGAGGTACAGTACCTTTTTAGCCAGTCAATACAAAGGAAACCCTGTTGGTATAGGAACTGTTCTGATGTTCATTACTTAAAAATTGCTCGTTCCCCTTTGTCAGTATGGAGGGGGAGGTGTTAGTGATGAGTCTTAATTTTTTGTATCCCTATCCACCCTCTAAAAGCTTTTGAATTATTTTGAGCGCTGATAACATTTGAGGAGAGTTTGTAGTGTTTTGTGTATGTTCTGTACAATGTCTGGCATTCTGCGAGAAATTGATAAGCAGTAAATAATAAACACATCTCATTCGCCAGTGGACCAGAAAGATCGCTGTCATTCTTTTAGCAAAGAGCAAACTAATAGGCAGGAATTCTGGCCAGCCTCTCCTTTCCGTTACAGCTTCCAGTTATTTACCCAGGCTTAAGGAATGGCCACCGGTTGGCAGACACAACAGCTTCACAGTATTTGCACACAATTTATTTAGGTCGGTTTAAAATCTTTCTCTTTGACGCCAGGGTTGTCCGACGATTCAGAGAGAAACTCTGGAGACAGAGGGATGGAAGATTTCGTTTTCCAGTGATTTCCGAGGAGGAATCTGGGACGGGCTGGGTGAAATCGAGTACCATTTGCTTAAGGTCAAAAAAAAAAAAAATTCCAGTCTGGGGGGCCAGGTGGTGCTTCGGTAGGAGGGCCATGCAAGACGAAACCAGCTTTGGAGGAAGGACGCGGGGGGTGGGGGTTCCTGCAAGAAGAGAATTCCGCTGTGCCTCGAGCGCCCACCCTCCACCTGGCTGCGGGACGTTATCTCTGGAGAAAAGCCCTGGAATCCCGAGCCCGCCGGACGCTGGGACTTACCGAGTGCGCGGGAGAGCGCGCGGGGGCCGAGGCGGCGACGCCTGTCCCTTTAAGGGGCCGGTCTCCGGGCACCGCCGGGGCCCAGACGCCGGGACGTGCCGGGGCCGCCCCGCCCCGAAGCCGCCCGTTTCCTGCCGGGCGGCG
>NW_011494826.1:7087613-7103221 GCF_000754665.1 Bison bison bison | reverse complement strand
CTCTCGGCCTCACCGGGCCGCCCCGGCCCGACCTCGGTTCCGCCGCGGCGCCTCTTCGGAGGACGTCTCCCGAGGGCGAGGTCGGCGGGAGAGGGCCCTGGGGTGACCGAGGAGCCTATTTTTAGCCAGGCGTGAGGGCCCCCGGGAGGGAAGGCGGATTACCGCCTCCTCGGCCGGTGGACGGAGGGAGCGTGTCCCCGGCGGCGGCCCTGGGCCACGCTTACGCCATGCTGGAATTTCAGCCCTCGCCGCTCTCGGGGTGCTTGGGGAAGCAGCGCTCGTCCGTCCTCAGGCCCCCTCCCGCCGACCAGTGCTTGTCCCCGGGCCCCGGAGTGGGGCGGTTGAGGATGGGAAAGCAGCGTGAGGGGAGAGTTTGGAAAAATCTGGGGACCGCCCGGGAGAAGGGGGAAGTTATTCTTCCTCTCCCTGAGGGGTGTGTCTTTCTTACGGATTCTCCCTCCTCTCTTCGGTTATCCAACAAGGAGATTTTTGGCTTCGGGGACCTCGGCAGAAAACCTAACCTGCAGTCTAGAGAAGTCGTACGGTAATCAGACGTGGGCAGTGCTGCCCCGCGCGTCGGTGGTGAAGGAGCATGTGTGTACCGGAGACCGACAGCCCCAGGCGCGGGGAGCCGCATCCTAACCTCAGCTAAGCTGCACCCTGATTAAATTCAGGAACGGGTTGTTTAATACTAGCTGTTCTTTTTGGGAGGAAGGACGAATCTTAAGTTCATGGTTGGGCCTATTCCAGGAGAGGATTCCTTAGCAGGTATCTTAATAAGCACTGCTTAAAAAGCTGCAGTTGGAAGTTAACTGTTCAGAGTTATGGGGTTTTTTGAGATGCTTTGTGGAAACCCTTGAGAAATTTAGACAACCGTTTTCTGCTAAAGATAAACATCTTGAGGTGAATGAACTAAACACCCTAAATTGTGTAGGACTTCTCTTAAAGTTTGAATTCTTGGTTAATTAGGTTGTTCTTTTCACTACTTCACCTAGCAGGCGAATGGTATCACTGTTTCCAGCTTGGCTGAACTAGTTGCTGCTGAGACTGGTATGATTGTCCCAAGAATAACACCAGAGTACTCTTGAGTTGATCTGTTTTGAGTAGACATGCCTTGCTATAAATACTTTCATATTTAATGTGTTATCTGAGAAGTGGCCCCCCCCACCCCCGTCTCCGACCCCCCACCTGCTCTTCTTTAAGGATATAACAAGAAATAACTGGGTTTATTGTTTGTAGATTCTAAGGAAAATTCATTAATTCATCCTTTCCCCCTGCCTCCAACATTGAATTAGAAATGTCTCTTAATTTTGCAGCCTTTAGCAGATGCACTTAAAGAGTGAGGCATTCTGTTTACCTTTCTGAGATTCATACTGAAACTTATAACAAAGCCTGATGAAATTTTTTCTTAAAAATATTAAGCTCTTTAAAATTATAAAGAATATTGAGTATTGTATAACTCTTATGGGATCAGGGTCAACATTATGAAGAGCCATTAATTTACCATTTTGTTTCCACTTTAGTTTTTTCTGTATCCTTTAATATCATAGTCTCTTCTGCTTGATGCAGATGTTTTCTTGATTGTCTCACTCCAAGCCTTCTTAGAGTTTATAGACGTTAATCTGCTTTTAGTAGGGAGAACATTCTAATAATTAGATATTAAATGGCAATCAATATGACATTTATGAAGGACCTGAGGTTAGTGAAGGACAGGGAAGCCTGGTGTGCTGCAGTCCATGTGGTTGCAAAGAGTGGGAGGCGACTTAGCGACTGAACAACATGAATAAATAAAATTGAGTTTCATTGTTTCCTCTTTCAGTATTTGTGAACATGACTTTGTGTGTTCTGATCTTAGAAATGTAGTTTATGTACAAAGCACAGGTAAAACATTGGTTTAGATAAGAATAGAAGCTTTTTTTCCCTATAAACAAAATTAAGCAGAAAGGGGGAAAATTATTAGTATCATGACTAAGGAGTTTGATTTAACTTAACCTTCTGTATCTGAGCTCTTGAAAGAGAAAAGTAATGGCAGTTTATAACCGTTTGCATGCCAGGCTATTGAATTGGTGTTTTAAAGTCCACTCCCCTACCCTCAGTCTTTGAGATACATTGTAGCATAAGCCATTTAGGCTCTTAAAATTAATTTTTAAAGTGGTATAGGGTTTTAATTGGTTTTATCTTAAAAAGATGAAATAGGTAAAATAGTATACTTTTAGTTTTTGTTATTTAGTCAATAAGTTGTATCAAATCTTGTCTGACTCTTTTGCAACCTCATGGACTGTAGCCTGCCAGGTTCCTCTGTCCATGGGATTCTCCAGGCAAGAATAGTGGAGTGGGTTGCCTTTTCCTTCTCCAGGGGATCTTCCTGACCCAGAGATCAAACCTGCGTCTCCTGCTTGGCAGGCAGATTCTTTACCACTGAACCACCTGGAAAGCCCATACTTTTAGTACTAAGAATAATTTCAGTAATGACTCTATTAGGAAATCTATTATTTCTAGGAAATGTGTAAGATGAGTTCACTTCTTTTTAAAAAAGTTATGATTTTAGTATTTTACCTATCACTTTACTACAGTTAAGAACTTTAACCTCACGTCAAGTTTCAGCAAAGTGATTTGTATACTACATGGGACTTAGACAAAATGAATTGTTTATACTCCCCTTCTTCCAGGGTATTGCTTTTAGGGTTTCTCTTCTTACTAATTACTCTCCTTATTTAGTCTTTATGATTCGTCCTCATTCTTGAAGTGCTCTTGGTTCACTTTACTTTCTATATTCCTCTGATGATCTCATCCAACGTCATGGCTTTAAATACCTATATGCTGATGGCTTCCATTTTTATATCTCCAGCCCAGACTTACCTCCTGTGTTCTGTAAAACCTGTTCTGAATTTCCTTTTGGATGTGAAGTAGTAAACTCAAACTAAAATTCCATGTTCCTCTTTAAACCTGCCTAAGGTGCAGTGTAATCTGTCGTACTAGATGACAGCTCTGTCCAACATTCAAGTGAAAAGAAAATGGAATCATCCCTGACTTATTCATACTTGGTATTCTTGGCTCAGTCTTATTTTGAAAATATATCCAGAATCAAGTCACTTCTTACCACCTCCATTGCTCACTAGGCTAGTCTAAACCAGTCTTCTCTCTTGTCTAGATTTCTGCAGTTAAGTTCCTGATGGGTTTCTCTGCTTCTGTCCTGGCTCTCTGCAGTCTTTTTCAGCAGAGCAACAAGATCATAACTCTCTCTTCAAAAATCCTGCAGTGACTTCCCATATGCATCGTAAAATCTGAAGTCCTTATGACCTACAAGGTCTTACAGAATCATCCTACTCTTCCCATCTCCCCTTGCCTCTCCCAGGATAGCGACTGCTCTGCCTCCTGCTTATTTGGCTCCAGTCCCACTGTCTTAGGGACTTTATGCTGGTTGTTTCCCCTCCTTGAATCACTTTTTCTGTGAGGTATCTCTATGAGCCATTCACTTGTCTCCTTCATACCTGCTCTTTAATTGTTTTTCAGAAGTCTGCTTTCCTGCTTAAAGCTGCACTTCCCTGCTTGTGATCCCTGTTCTGTTTTCCATAGCGATTGTCACCTTCCAACAAGCTCTAAAATTTGCTTGTTGATTTTGCTTATTGTCTCTTTTCTCTGCTCCCAGACATACTATACTGTAACCTCTATGACAGGGCTTTTTGTCTGTTTTGTTTATTGATGGATCCCAAGAATTGCTCAGTGGTAAAGAATCCGCCTGCCAATGCAGGAGAAATGGGTTCAATCCCTGGTTCGTGAAGATCCCCTGGAGAAGGAAATCGCAACCCACTTTCCTATTCTTGCCTGGGAAATCCCATGGACAGAGGAGCCTGGCAAGCTACAGTCTATGGGGTTGCAAAAGAGTCAGACACAACTTAGCAATGAACAACACCAGTGGTTTAGGGCAGTGCTTGGCACATAACATAATCTCAATAAAGGTTTTTTAAAATTTTGTTTATTACAAGTGAATTAAAATCTTTATCTCCTGCAGGGTTTTTCTTTTTTTTTTTTACTGTGATGCATATCTCAATTTTGGACACATGTGGTTTTCAGTTTGCTCCTTTCCTATGAGCAGACAGAGAGCACAAGAAAAATGGCTGGGAACCTTTGGGAACACCTTGATAGAGGAAGGGATGTTGGAGTTGTGGTGGAGACCTTACCTGTCCCATGTGATTAGGATTATTGGTTAGGTCTTTTAAAAAGTTGCTTAAAGCGAGAACTCAAGGTATCTGTGCACTTGGTTTTAACTTTAAGCGGGTACTTTTATTTGCCTCTCATTTTATTTGGATCAATCTCTTGTCTTTGAGTAGAGGTCTCCTGATCTTTTTGCTATGCATCATACCCTAAGAGCATTATCTATGATTTCTAGTATTCTTTCTTTAAAAAGTAAAATGAAACTTTCAAACTTCAAAATCATTCTGGGTTTTTCCAATCCTTATTAAGACCTTCCAAAGGATTTAACTTAGTTTTGTAGAAATGAAAGCTTGATCTTTATTCTGTCATTTAATTGATTTATAGAAATAAAATATATAAGTGAGTAGGTGTTAGCCAGAGCATTTAGCTTTCTGTAGACACCAGCCCCTGTATTTTTAACCAAGGGGACAAATGTCATTTAATTCAGTGGGAGAGGTTCTTTAAGATAGCTTCTATATTGAATAGTTCTCACAGGATCCTAGCTGTCTACCATTACTAGTGGAGAATGTCATTTATCCACATTTCTTTATTTTGATTCTCAGTGACATCTGCAATTACTTATTAGAACTTATATGATTTTTAGTAATTACATTGTATATCAAGAGCCTTGATGATGTGCTACATTCTCACTGGAAAATGTGTGATGATTATTATTTATTCTTATACATGAGTCACTTAAGTTGCCAAGGAAACAGTCTGGTCTGAAAGTCAGTAGTAACTAGGAGACCTGTAGGTCTTAGACCTTATTAACTAAACTTCTGTGCAAGTTTCTTGTCTGGAGAATCCCATGGACGGAGGAGCCTGGTAGGCTGCAGTCCATGGGGTCGCTGAGGGTTGGACACGACTGAGCGACTTCACTTTCACTTTTCACTTTCATGCTTTGGAAAAGGGAATGACAGCCCACTCCAGTGTTCTTGCCTGGAGAATCCCAGGGACGGTGGAGCCTGGTGAGCTGCCGTCTATGGTGTCACACAGAGTTGGACATGACTGAAGCGACTTAGTAGCAGCAGCAGCAGCATGCAAGTTTCTTATTGTTCAGTTCTTTAATTGTGTAGTGTGTGGTGTAAGTGGATAAAGTGTGGGTGCCAGGGAGTCCGAAGAACTTGGCTTTGAATTTGGCTTTGCTTCTTAAAACCACTTACTGTATGTGTAGATTTACCTGCCCAAGACTCATTTGCCTTGCTTATTTTATCTTAGTAGTTGCTACATAAGTGATAGCTAACATTAGAGTGCTTATTTGCTGTTTAAGACTTTGTAAATACTTTATGTATAGTATCATATTGACTCCTCTCCACAGCCTTATGAGAGAGATGGTATTTGATGGAAACAGTGGAGGCAGGTTAAGTAATTGTCCAAAGACACAAAGCAAAGAAAAGGAGGAACTGGAATTTGAACTAGATATTCTGACTCTAGAGCCCATTCTCATCCATTGAGCTGTTTTATAAGAATGTTTTCTGGAAAAAAAAGAAGCACTGTTCATGTGCAGTTGTCTTTTGTTAGGAATTATAAAATTTCATTAAGGTTATAAAGATTTCTTTCCCATGGAGCTAGAGGATTAACTCTGAAAGCTAGTGACTTAAATTTGAGGACCTAAAGTTTTCCAAGGAGAGAAAATAGTAAAAGCTACTTAAAACCAAATGCTATAAAATATTTTATATAGAAAGCAGTAGGTAGACTATTATCTTTTTAATTTATAAGAAATTTTTTCAGTCTTAATTCCTATGTATGTGCATTATAAGTTACTGCCATGTGATCTTGTAGGCATTGCTCAGTGGTTATTTTGGAAAGGCCAACCCTGATCATCAAAATACATGTCCTCTTTGTCTGAGCTTTACATTTTTCTTCATTGCATTATCAGTTATTACCTAACATCATAAAACTGTGACCAACCTAGACAGCATATTAGAAAGCAGAGACATTACTTTGCCAATGAAAGTCCATCTAGTCAAAGCTATGGTTTTTCTAGTAGTCATGTATGGATGTGAGAGTTGGACTATAATGAAAGCTGAGTGCCCAAGAGTTGACGCTTTTGAACTGTGGTGTCGGAGAAGACTCTTGAGAGTCCCTTGGACTGCAAGGACATCCAACCAATCAACCCTAAAGGAAGTCATTCCTGAATATTCATTGGAAGGACTGATGCTGAAGCTGAAACTCCAGTACTTTGTCCACCTGATGCGAAAAACTGACTCATTTGAAAAGACCCTGATGGCTGGGAAAGATTGAAGACAGGAGGAGAAGGGGACGATAGAGGATGAGATGGTTGGATGGCATCACCAACTTGACGGACATGAGTTTGAGTAAGCTCTGGGAGTTGGTGATGGTCAGGGAGGCCTGGCGTGCTGCGGTTCATGGGGTCACAAAGAGTTGGACACGACTGAGCAACTGAACTGAACTGATAATTTATGCTTATTTATTTATTTGTTTGATATCTGTTTCACCTGTAAGAATATAAGCATTATGTGGCAGAAACTTTGTCTTGTTCACCACTGCGAACTGTGTTTTTGGTACTTACGTACTGCTCGCCAGATTTAATTTTTTTAAAAATTAACTTATTTTAATTGGAGGTTAAATACTTTTCAATACTGTGATGGTTTTTTGCCATACATCAACGTGAATCAGCCATAGGTAAACATGTGTTCCCCCCATCCTGAACTCCCTATTCAACCTCCCTCCCCACCTTAACCCTCTGGGTTGTCCCAGAGCACCTGCTCTTGGTGGCCTGCTTCATGCATTGAAAATGAGTGAATCAGTTGTCTGGTGTTTGCAAACGATTGGGACTCATTGAGCCTTCTGCTTTCCTTGTCATTTGTGCCATCCTCCTCCTCCATTAGCATGACTAGTTGATTTACATGGAATGCCATGTAAAGTGAGACTTCAAGAATAAGGGTTTCAAGTTGACTCTTGGGAGGGGGATGGAAAATAAAATTTAATACACGAATTTCAGCAAAAATACTTCTCTGGTTAGTAGCAGTTAATCTTAATTGATCAGTAATGTAAGTTTTCTAAGTGAAATATGTACATAAATTATTTAGTGATTGCATATGTCTAGATCTATTTATCTTTGAAATAAATTTGAACAAGCTACATTGAAAGCTCCTCAATGTTCTGAATGCTGTGTTGTTGAACACTTGTTTCCTTAAATTTTAAAAATCCACACACCGGTTGAATTTATGTGCTTCTGGACTGTACTTGTTTACTTTATTGGGAAATCATGCTTATTTGAAATGTGTTCTATAATTATTTTACATAGTTTTCATAACCTGAATGTCTCAGGTGGCTGAACGTGATTTCTGTGAAGTGAATTTCTCAAGCTTCTCGTATAATTTGGTATTTTCATTTCTGGGTATAGTTTCAGTTACTGTGGTGTATAATCCTTTTTTGTATTTTTTTTTCCCTAAACACTATAAATGGGATCCTTCTGTATGAGTTTATTTGCAACTTCCTTTTTCCCCTCAACTTTATTGTCCTAATATTTTTCTTCCATGTTATATATAACTTTGATTCATTCACTTTCACTTCTACATGGAATTTCATTGTATGTATATTTTCTAATTTATTATCTGTTGATGGACATTTGGGTAGTTTCCGGTCTTCTTTTACTATTATAAACAATGCTGTTATGAATACCTTGTATGGCTCTGTTGGTGCACTTGCATCTATACTGTCTCTAGGTGGTGTTTTAAAAAATTTTTTTGTTCTTACTTAAAATAAGAAATAACTTTCACATTATGAGACTCAATACATTATCAGATATAAACATATATAACTAAGTTTCTTGGGGGGAAAACCCTATGTGTTGCTGCTGCTGCTGCTAAGTCGCTTCAGTCATGTCCGACTCTGTGCGACCCCATAGAGGCAGCCCACCAGGCTCCCCCATCCCTGGGATTCTCCAGGCAAGAACACTGGAGTGGGCTGCCATTTCCTTCTCCAATGCGTGAAAGCGAAAAGTGAAAGTGAAGTCGTGTCTGACTCTTCGCGACCCCATGGACTGCAGCCCACCAGGTTCCTCTGTCCATGGGATTCTCCAGGCAAGAGTACTGGAGTGGGGCGCCATCGCCTTCTCAGCTATGTGTTGCTAGTTTGTTTCATTAAAAGTACAATTGCTAATCAAGACCTACTAAGTTGATTTTTGTTACCTACTAATGTGTTGAGATTAGCAGTTTGAATGAATTGTTTTGGACCTTATATCTCGCTTGGAGTGGAACTGCTGAACTGTAGGAGAGGTTCATTTTCAGCTTTAGGTAGTGCTGAGTTGTTTTTAGGTATAATTGTAGTACCAGTTTATTCTCCACATTCTTGCCTATATAGTTGACCCTTGACCATCTTGGGGGGTTAGGGACGTTGACCCTCTGTGCAGTCAGAATTCATCCTATAATTTATAATTGGCCCTCCATATCCCCTGTTTCTCTCAAACCGTGGTTGGGCATCTGTTGTGTTGTACTGAGGTAGTTACTGTTGAAGAAAATCTGTGAATCAGACCCTTACATTGCACTCCGGTGTTGTTTAAGGGTCTACCTTACATAATAATGGTAAATAATAAAGTTAGACAGCTGGTTGGGCATGAATTGATATCTTGTGGGTTTTGCATTTTTGCTTATGAGTGGAGATGTATTTTCCAAAATTTGCTGGCCATTTTTGTTTCCTTTTCTCAGAAATGACTGTTGGGTTTTTTTTCTTTATTTTTTAAAAATAATTTTTGGTTGTGCTGGGTCTTCGTTGCTGTGCATGGGCTTTCTCTAGTTGTGGGGAGCAGGGCCTACTCTTGGTTGAGGTGCGTTGGCTCCTCCTTGTGCTGGTTTCTCTTGTTGCAGTGCACAGGCGCACGGGCTCGAGTAGTTGTGGGTCGCATGCTCTAGAGCAAGGGCTCAGGAGTTGAGGTGCACAGGCTTAGCTGCTCTGTGACATGTGGATCTCCTCGGTCCAGGGATTGAACCTTTGTCCCCTGCGTTGGCTGGCAGATTCCTGCCTACTAGGTCTATACAGTCATCAAAAACAAGACCGGGAGCTGACTGTGGCTCAGATCATGAAATCCTTATTGCCAAATTCAGACTGAAATTGAAGAAAGTAGGAAAAACCACTAGACCATTCACATATGACCTAAATCAAATCCGTTATGATTATACAGTGGAAGTGAGAAATAGATTTAAGGGACTAGATCTGATAGAGTGCCTGATGAACTGTGGACGGAGGTTTGTGACATTGGACAGGAGACAGGGATCAAGACCATCCCCAAGAAAAAGAAATGCCAAAAAGCAAAATGGCTATCTGAGGAGGCCTTACAAATAGCTGTGGAAAGAAGAGAAGTGAAAAGCAAAGGAGAAAAGGAAAGATATACCCATTTGAATGCAGAGTTTCAAAGAATAGCAAGGAGAGGTAAGAAAGCCTTCCTCAGTGATCAGTGCAGAGAAATAGAGGAAAACAATAGAATGGGGATGACTAGAGATCTCTTCAAGAAAATCCCAGGTACCAAGGGAACATTTCATGCAAAGATGAGCACAATAAAGGACAGAAATGGTATGGACCTAACAGAAGCAGAAGATATTAAGAAGAGGTGGCAAGAATACGCAGAAGAACTGTACAAAAAAGATCTTCATGACCCAGATAATCACAATGGTGTGATCACTCACCTAGAGCCAGACATCCTGCAAAGTCAAGTGGGCCTTAGGAAGCATCACTATGAACAAAGCTAGTAGAGGTGATGGAATTCCAGTTGAGCTCTTTTAAATCCTAAAAGATGATGCTGTGAAAGTGCTGCATGCAATATGCCGGCCAATTTGGAAAACTCAGCAGTGGCCACAGGACTGGAAAAGGTCAGTTTTTATTCCAATCCCAAAGAAAGGCAATGCCAAAGAATGCTCGAACTACCACACAATTGCACTCATCTCACCTGCTACCAAAGTAATGCTCAAAATTCTCCAAGCCAGGCTTCAGCAATACGTGAACTGTAAATGTCCAGATGTTCAAGCTGGTTTTAGAAAAGGCAGAGCAACCAGAGATCAAATTGCCAACATCTGCTGGATCATGGAAAAAGCAAGAGAGTTCCAGAAAAAACATCTATTTCTGCTGTATTGACTATACCAAAGCCTTTGATTGTGTGGATCACAATAAACTGTGGAAAATTCTGAAAGAGATGGGAATACCAGACCACCGGACCTGCCTCTTGAGAAACCTGTATGCAGGTCAGGAAGCAACAGTTAGAACTGGACATGGAACAACAGACTGGTTCCAAATCTGGAAAGGAGTTCGTCAAGGCTGTATATTGTCACCCTGCTTATTTAACTTATATGCAGAGTACATCATGAGAAACCCTGGGCTGGATGAAGCACAATCTGGAAATAAAGATTGCCAGGAGAAATATCAATAACCTCAGATATGTAGATGACACCACCCTTATGGCAGGAAATGAAGATATTAAAGAGCCTCTTGATGAAATTGAAAGTGGAGAGTGAAAAAGTTGGCTTAAAGCTCAACATTCAGAAATCTAAGATCATGGCATCCAGTCCCATCACTTGATGGCAAATAGATGGGGAAACAGTGGAAACAGTGGCTGGCTTTATTATTCTGTGCTCCAAAATCACTGCAGATGGTGACTGCAGCCATGAAATTAAAAGACGCTTACTCCTTGGAAGAAAGTTATGACTGACCTAGACAGCATATTGAAAAGCAGAGACATTATTTTGCCAACAAAGGTCCGTCTAGTCAAGGCTATGGTTTTTCCTGTGGTCATGTATGGATGTGAGAGTTGGACTATAAAGAAAGGTGAACACCAAAGAATTGATGCTTTTGAACTGTGGTGTTGGAGAAGACTCTTGAGAGTCCCTTGGACTGCAAGGAGATCCAACCAGTCCATCCTAAATGAGATCAGTCCTGGGTGTTCATTGAAAGGACTGGTGTTGAAGCTGAAACTCCAGTACTTTGGCCACCTGATGTGAAGAGCTGACTTATTTGAAAAGACCCTGATGCTGGGAAAGATTGAAGGCATGAGAAGGGGATGACAGAGGATGAGATGGTTGGATGGCATCACCGGCTCCATGGACATGAGTTTGAGTAAACTCCGGGAGTTGGTGATGGACAGGGAGGCCTGGTGTGCTGCGGTCCACGGGGTCGCTAGGAGTCGGACATGACTGAACTGAACTGAACTTAGGGAGAGTCCTTGTTTTTCTCTTTGATAGGAGTTCTTTTATGTTCAGAATACTAATTTTTTGCTTATCACACATCGCAAATGTCTTTTCCCATTTTGTGGTTTGTGTTTTTCATTCTCTTATGGTTTCTTTGTTAATAAATGTTAAACCTTTTAATTTAGTAGAATTTCTCAGGATTTGTGTTTTATACTTTGTGTCTTGTTTAAGAAATCCTTTTCTACCTCAAGGTTGTAAAGATATTCTTGCATGTTGTCCTAGGAAGTTTAATGTTACATTTCATAATTCTTTCTCAGGAGTTGATTCTTGTTTTTTCCCTTTTGTGCTGCTGGTGTATTTTCTCCAAAATTCCACTGCTTTGCATTTCAGTTTGTTTTTTTAAGTAGTAAAATGTGTGAATTTAGTAGATACTTTTGAAATAAATCTTTGAGTTATTAGTATTATGTGCTGTCCACACCTTGCTTTTAGAGTCATAGATAAATATTATGTAAGAGCATTAAGGTATGAATGGTTGTCTAGTAAACTTTGAAATCTTCACTCTCCCCCAACCCCCATATGAAGTTAAAAATTTGTAAACATTTCAGTGATACCATTGTTTGCATGTGGTTTTCTGAAGTTAAGGACATTTGTTGTGAAGTAGTCTGGTTGGTTATTTTCTTAAAGTTGCAATTGTTTGTGCTTGATATTTTATGATTATATTGTAGTGCACTGTGAATGTAGACCTATTTCTCTGTATCCAGCTCGGAGTATACATACAATCTGAGGATTCAGATCTTTCTCAGTTTTGGAACATTCTCGGCTCTTTAAATATGTTAATAACTCCCATTACTTCTCTTACTTCTTACTTACTTCAATTACTTCTCAAGTTTCTTCTCTTTTGGTTGACCTATGTTAGAGTCTGTTAGTTTATCCTCTGTGTATTTTAATTGTTCTTTCAGTTTTTTTTCTCTTTATTTTTCTATGCCTTGTACTAGGGTAGCAATTTATGTTTTTCTTCTGCTTCTGTCCGTTTAGAGTTTATTCTGTCTGTTGAGCCTACATGGCAGTATTTACAATTTTCATTTCTTAGATTTGGAGTTGCTTTTTCATATACACCTGCCTGTTTCATTTGTCTCAGTTTTTGTTTTATAATCTTTTTGCTATTTTGTAAAAAGATTCCTTTATCACTCTGACAGCTTCAACATGCTCAAATTTAAAAATCTTTGTCAGACTGTTACATAAACTAATACCATCTGGTGTGAATTCATGTTTTTATTGATTTTTTTTTCCTCCCCACATTATTAAATTTCTTCCTGTGTTTTGGTTTATTTATTTATTGAGTACATTTTGAGTGGAGTTTTTGTTTTTTTTTTTTAAAACCTTTTTTCCATCCCCCACCTCAAAATTATTATTTTTTTAACTGTTTCTACCTGGCTTACTCTTCATCTAGTTGCAAGCTAGGTTTGTTCTGAAACAGTTAAAAAGAGAAAGCAAGGTGGATAGAAGTGTTTCTAAGATGAAATCATATACTGAGAAAGAGGGAGGTAAGGGTGTGTGTGTATGTGTAGAGAGATCTCATGTTTAGGGGAGTATTGAATGAAATCTAAAACGACAGTTTCCTATGATGGAGAGGAATATAGAGTAGAAGAGCACAGAAAAATCTGTGGGTCAAAGCAAGCAGCTCAGTTGTGTCCAACTCTTTGTGACCCCATGGACTGTAGGCTGGTAGGCTCCTCTGTCTGTGGGATTCTCCAGGCAAGAATACTAGAGTGGGTTGCCATTTCCTTCTCCAGGGAATCTTCCCAAGCCAGGGATCAAACCTGAGTCTCCTGCATTGCAGGCAAATTCTTTACCATCTGAGCCACGAGGGAAGCCTAAGAAGAGCACAGGGGTACAGTTTATGCTCTGAATTTCCCTTTTGCTTCATACTTGATTCTGGAACCATGTATATATTTTATATAATTACTAAAAAATTTCTAGAGGAAAGGAAATCCTCTTACACTGTTGGTGGGAATGTAAGTTACTGCAGGCACTGTGGAAAAGAATATGGAGGTTCCTCAGAAAACTGAAAATAGGATTACCGTGTGACCCAGCAGTCCCCCTTCTGGGCATATATCCAGGCAAACTTATAATTCAAGAAGATACATGCACCTGTATGCTCATAGCAGCAGTATTCACAACAGCTAAGACATGGAAACAATCTAAATGTCCACCAACAGAAGAATGGATAAAGAAGATGTGGTACATATATATAGTAGAGTACTACTCAGCCATAAAACAGAATGCATTAATGCCATTTGCAGCAACATGGATGCAACGAGAGACTGTCTTAATACTAAGTGAAGTAGCTTACATGTGGAATCTGAAATATGACACAAATGAACCTATCTATGAAATAGAAACAGAATCAGGGACGCAGAGAGTAGATTGGTGGTTTCCAAGGGGGAGGGACTTCCCTGGTGGCTCAGAGGGTAAAGAATCTGCCTGCAGTGTGGGAGACCCAGGTTTAATCCCTGGATTGGAAAGATCCCCTGGAGAAGGGAATGGCAACCCAGTCCAGTATTCTTGCCTGGAGAATCCCATGGACAGAGGAGCCTGGAGGGCTACAGTCCCTGGGGTCACAAAGAGTCGGACACAGCTAACACACACACACACACACACACACACACACACACACACATGCGGGAGGGCTGGGAGAGGGTTTGATTGGGAGTTTGGGATTAGAAGCTATGAACTGATGTGTATGGAATGGATGAACAACAAGGTCCTACTGCATAGTGCAGGAAGCTATGTTCAGTATCTTCTGATAGCCCATATGGAATCTAAGAATATGAAAGAGAATGTGTATATATATTGAGTCACTTTGCTGTACAGCAGTAATTAACACAACATTGTAATTCAGTTATACTTCAATGTAAAAACTAAAATTAAAAAAGGGGACAATTTGAACATCAGTAAAGACAATAACTAATGAATTGAAGCTAGTCAATTGTATGTTTAATCTTCAAGTTCGTAATGCTAAAAATTTAAAAAAAGTTGCTGTTGGGCTAACATTATTTTAACAATTTTGGTAAGTAAAGAAAAATAAGCATTTATCCTACTTTTCTTATATGAATTGTATCTCAGGGTAGCCAAATAGGTCATAAGAGAAGTTTTTTTCTGTAGATGTATTCTAGGTAAGAAAGAAAGAGGGGATAGACTTAGAATATCACCATTTTGCATCTCCTAATGAATAATGTCTAGGCAAAGATCTCCAGTAGTTGGTAACATCATGGAGACATTGAGGGACTTCCCTGGTGTTCCAGTGGCTGAGATTCTGAGCTCCCAACGCAAGGGACCCAGGTTCTATCCCTGGTCAGGGAGCTAGATCCCATGTGCCACAACTAAGAGTTCTCTTGCTGTAACTAAAGACCCCACATGCTTAACAAAAAGAATGAAGTTCCCGGATGCCACAACTAAGACCTGGTGCAGCCAAATAAATAAACTTTTGGAAATGTGCCACGCTGTCTGTGCCTTAGTCTTGCACTGAGGTCATAATCCTAAATGTGATCTAGCCTTTAAATTTAACTACCAATTTATAGGAAATAGAAAAGACAAAAACAAAAACTTGTTAGCACTGTGGGGATTCCATCGACAAAATTCATACTGAGAATCTCTACAAGAAAACTACCTGGTTTTTCCAACCCCAAATTCTCGGATTACAAGAAACTGAATAATAGATAAAGGGATGACAAATGAAAGGAGACAAGAAATAAACATCATTCAATACAGAATAACTGAAAAAATATTTACACAGCAGTTGGGGAGATGTGAATACTGGCTTGATATTTGATATTAAGGGATTATTTTTAATTTCAAATTTGCTGTGAGGCTGGATTTTTGCCCTTTTTCCTCTCCAGGCTTAGGGCTTCTATAAAGCTATAGCACTGTTACCATAGGTTTTAAGTCTGATTCTTTTTCTTAGATACACTCCCCTCACCTCCCCCTGAAGCTGCCCCCTGCCTCTCTCATAGACTCTCTAAGACTGACAGGTGGGTCTGAGCCTAGCTCCCATCAACTCTGCTTTTGCCCTGGATCCTGGTGCACATGAGATTTTGTGTGCAGCCTTTAAGAATGAAGTTTTTAGTTTCCTCCAGTCCCAGGGGGCTCCTGCAGTTAAGCTCTATTGGTCTTCAAAGCCAAGGCCTCTGGATGGCTCATCTACCTACTGCCAGAACCCTGACATGGGGCTAAGAACTCTTAACTCCTCTGGGAGAACCTTTGCAATACAGTTAT
>NW_011494826.1:7075165-7087513 GCF_000754665.1 Bison bison bison | reverse complement strand
TGGGAGAACCTCTGCAATATAATTATTTTCCAGTTTGTGGGTTGCCCACCCAGAACATTATGGGATTTGATTGTATCATAACTCCGCTCCTCCTACCGATCTGCTGTAGTTCCTTCTCTGTGCCTTTGGACTGGAGCCCACCAGGCTCCTCTGTCCATGGAATTTTCCAGAAAAGAATACTGGAGTGGGTAGCCATTCCTTTTTACAGGGGATCTTCCTGACCCAGGGATCAAACCCGGGTCTCCTGTATTGGCAGCAGATTCTTTACTGTCTGAGCCACCAGGGAAGAAGCCCTTACGTCTTTAGTTATAGAAAATCTTTGTGGGTAGTTTCCAGTTTTTTTCACTGATGGTTGTTCTACAGGTAGTTGTGAATTTGGTGTGCTCATGAGGGTAGGTGAATTTAGGGTCTTTCTACTCCACCATTTTGGCTGTTCTATAAAATCTTTTTTTTTTAATTTGATTAAAAAAAACATGTTTGTTTTTGTTTGTCTTGAGTCTTTCTTGTGACACGTGGGTCTTTTTTTCCTTATGTGGGCTCTTTATTGCAGCTTTCGGGCTTCTCTCTAGTTGTGGCACATGGGCTGTAGAGTGCAGCGGTCTAGTTGTGGCATGAGGGTTCCAGAGTTCGTGGGCTCTGTAGTTGTGGCGTGTGGGCTCTCTGGCTGTGGCCTGAGGGCTCACTAGTGGTGATGTGAGGGTTTAGTTGCCCCGTGACGTGTAGGGCCTTAGTTCCCCATCAGAGATTGAACCTGTGTTCCCTGCCTTAGAAGGTGGCTTCCTGACCACTGAACCACCAGGGAAGCCCCATCTCTTATAAAGTCTTAATGAAAGCTTTTTGTGTAACCGTTGGGTGGTAGGCGAAGGAGGCAAGCTCTCTCTTTTCCTTGTGTGAAGTATGGACATTTCTTTTCCTTTAGTTTACCCTTTGCTGACTTGGAGTGTATAATGTATATAGTCACTCAGTTGTGTCTGACTCTTTGGGACTCTGTGGACTATTGGGAGCCCACCAGGCTCCTCTCTCCATGGGATTTTCCAGGCAAAAATACTGGAGAGGGTTGCCATTTGCTGACTTGGACCCCTTAAAAAGTCCCAGTTTTATGTACCTGTCTCATTTCTACTTCCCCAACTTATAGCCTTGTGTTTCCTGTGATAATCTTGAGTGGCCATTAATACTTTCAGTTCCTATATCATATTTCCTCTCTCCCAGGATTTCCCTTAATTTCCAGAAAACATGTCTATTTCAAAACAAAGCAACTTCTGTAACGTTTAATTGAAAGAGTTTTCACTTCCAATTTAAGAAATAGAGTCCTTAAATTAGCTTTAAAATCACGGTTTAATTTATAATTTAAAAATACAGTGAATTCAGTTTAAGCTTAAATTATATTATGAAAATAATATACGCACAGCGGAAACAATGTAAACATTCTGAAAGATTTAAGATGAAAAGTTACCAGACACGTACCCAGAAGTCACCATAGAGTTAATGGCTTCTGTTGTGTCCTTTCAGGAGCTCTCTAAGCATGTATGGGCATGACTGTGTTACTTAAAAGGGAATTTTCTCTGTATGTAGTAGTGATAGTCGCTCAGTTGTGTCCTATGGACTGTGCCTACCAGACTCCTCCGTCTGTGGAATTCTCCAGGCAAGAATACTGGAGTGGGTTGCCATTTCCTTCTCCAGGGGATCTTCCCCACCCAGGGATCAAAACCTGGGTCTCCGGCATTTCAGGCAGATTCTTTACCATCTGAGCCTTGTGCAACTTGCTTTTTATGTATACTTGGTTTATTTACAATATTTTTGAATGTCTTGCCACTTTACATGTGAAGCTCTACTGTAAGGTTATTTAATCATTTCCCGAATGTTGGACATATGGTTCTTTCTAACTTTAAAGTTGCTTTACTAACAGTGAACACTCTTTTTAGTGTGTCTTTGTATTTGTGTGATTACAATAAACTACCAGAGAAGGAGTTTTCTCTATTGAAGAGTATGCACTATTCTTATATCTGTCTAGGAGATTGCATTAGTTATAACCAAGTTAGCACTACCTGAGAATACTGGTTTTCATACTTCCTAGTTCATGTCAAATTTTGTAAATACAGTTTATTGAGGTATAAGAGGTATAACTGACACACAATGAACTGCATGTATTTAAGTGTACAATATGATAAATTTTGACATGTGTACACTGATGAAACCATCACCACAATCAGGATGGTGTACATATGCATCATCTCCAAAATTTCCTCATTCCTGTTTGGTAATCCCTCATTCCCACATGTTCCTTCCCTGCCAATTTAAGGTGGAAAAGGTAACATTGTTTTAATTTGCATTTCTTTAATATGAGTGAGGTTGCAATAAAATATATATATATTTGTTGGATATCTTTTTCCCCTCTAGGAATCTTGTAAAGGTGTCCTTTAACCTTTCTGTCTTGTGTTCATCTTTTTCTCACATTTTTGCTGATGTTTGTAAGTTAAGGCTACCAGACCTTTGTCTTTTTTGAGTTTAGTCCCTTATTTTTTCATAAAATCTTTACAGTGTTTTCTGGGTCAGTTTTTTCCGTTTTTTCCTTGATGGCTCTGAGTATTACATGAGACATAGGGGAAAAAAAAACCCTTTTACAAACAAAATTATTTTACATGAAAAGAAATACATTTGTCTTCTGGTTTTTCATGGTTTAATTTTTTAACCTTTAAAAGTTTGGTCCATAAATAATTTAGTTAGGGGCTTTAATTTTTCCCCAAATTGGCTACCATTTATGCTGATACTATTTATTAAATCATAGGTTTACTTATTGATTGGAAATGGCTCTCTGATATTATAGTAAAATTTTCTCACGTATTTGGGGCTTTTTATATTACATTTATTTGGCAGTTTTTGGGCAAGAGGTAAACATTCTTGTTTCCTAGTGAAGTTTTCCAATAGTTCCCTTGGAGTTTTTTGAATAGTATTTGACATTCTTATCTTGTCATTTACATTTCATGTTTAGTTTGTGAAATGATATTAAGTATTATGTCTTTTTGGGAAATAGGCAAGAATAAATATATTATTTTATCATTTTAGTACCCTCATTGATGAGTGACCGAAGGCGATGAACTTTAGCTTAACACTTTTTAACTTCCCTGGTGCTCAGACGGTAAAGAATCTGTCTGCAGTGCAGAAGACCTGGTTTCAATCCCTAGGTTGGTAAGATCCCCTGGAAAAGGGAATGGCTACCCACTCCAGGATTTTTGCCTGGAAAATTCCAGGACAGAGGAGCCTGGCATGTTATAGTCCATGGCATCACAGAGTCAGACGTGAGTGAGTGACAAACGCTGTCACTTTAACACCCTGGCAAAACTTTCCTAAAGGATGATAGGGTTTGAAGTATGTTTTCTGTTTGTTGATAAATTTCATCAATACCATGCATCAGTTATTAGGAATGCCTTGTGGTAGTGGAATTGGACACAGTTGATGAGGTTTAGGGCAGTTAGAGGGCCACAAGGAGAAGTTACGGGAGGAAGATTGTGGATCAAAACTAGGAAGAATATTCTAATGTCTTTATAGAAGGAACTTATGGGAGGTGTTTATTCCTAATAAGCATAAAATCGCTGACCATTCAGCTGGATGTAGTTGACTTAGATGGCCTCTTCCAACCTAGAGATCTTGTGAAGTAGATTTTAAGACTGTAGATTTTAGGGGAAGGAAGTCTTCTGTATATGGTGTAACTGTGTTACAGATACATCAGTGGTATGAATTTCATGTTCTAATGTTAATTTTTTGAACAATTTTGATGATTTATAATCATCTTTAGAAACTGATTTTATGTATTGATTTGAAATACTAATTATTTAAATGTATTATTAAGTTTCTGGTAGTAAAGCTTTTAATTTGTATAACTTAAGTTAGCTTTCTTTACAGAATAAACTTAACCAGGTTATTTCCTGTGGATATGTTTTAAAATGAACAGTGTCTTTTCCTGAGAAAATGGACTAGTTGGGGCTTGATGGATAAGCAAAAATCTGAAGGACTGGCATAACTCTCAGAAGCTACCAGCTATGCAGATCCATTTCAGTTTTTTGGAGAAGCTGTTCAAACTGATTTATCTAGTCTTGTATTAAAGGGAAAACAATGAATGGTTAAAAGAGAACCAATATAAGTTTCATGTGTTGTGACATGATACCTAATGGAGAAATTGAATTTCATCACTCATCTCTGGCTTTAGTTGGATTTGTTTCAGATTGGGGTAGCAGTACTCTAGATTGGGTATTGCTGAAATAATTTAAGGGATGTGTTAATAAGGTGTGAGTCATAGAAATAAGTATGTGTTGCAGTATACAAGGAGAAATTGCACCTCAGCTTTAAGATTCCAGTGTAGTCTGTTAGGTTAATTTTAGGAAGTTGTAAATGGAGTTCCCATGTTAGGCAACTCAGTGTTTGCTTTGTTAAAGTATTTTATCTTTTGATTGGTTTGAATCTTTTCCTCTTGTTGTAAAAGATAATTGTATACTTGTATTATGGACCCTGGGGCGATTATAATTTTGTTGTAGTGACAAACTAGAGAATAGAAATTTAGATAAGTTTTTGTATTTTGATGGCCTTTTCAGGAATTGATTAATTTGTTTTTTTTTATTGGTTTGTAGAATCAAGTTTTAAAAAAATTTTATTGTAGATTTAATACACTTGTAAACTTTTAAACTTTTTCAGCTATGCAATATATAAGATGAATTCACTTATTTTCTTGTGTTTTCTTGAAGTACTTTATACATTTTTTTAAGTTGTCTGGATGTCTTTATTTGATCTGAATGATCAAGCCTTTCCTCTACTGATTTGAAATAATTTACAATAAACTAAATTAAAAAAATCAGTTTGGATCTATTTTAGATTTTGAGTTCTATTATTCTCTCTTCATTTATCTTCGTTGCACTGCAATATATTATGTTTCTATAATTGCTAGACTATTATGCCCTGTCCCATAGAATTCTGTGAACATGTACATAAAAATAAAGGCTCTAGGATTTTAGGAAGAGGAGAACTATCTGTAGGCATGGTGCTTGAGCTGGAAGAGTAGATCTCATTGACACTCAGGTTCGGTTTTTATACCCTGTTTTAGTTTTTAAAGTTGTGGTGTCTCTTTTGTTTGGTTCTGTTGGGTCTCTGTTGCTGCGCGTTGGCTTGCTCTAGCTGCGCAGGGCTGGACTCCTCTCTGGCCGCTCTCTTGTTGTGGAGCATGGGTTCCAGGGCGTGTGGGTTTCAGTAGTTGTGGTGCCAGCCTCAGTTTCCCCATAGCATGTGGAATCTTCCTGGGCCAGGGATTGAACTTGTGTTCGTTCCCTGCATTGGCAGGCGGATTCTTAACCGCTGGACCACCGGGCAAGTCCTATGCTCTGTTTTGGATGCTCTATAGGTACTTAACCTCATGCGAAGAGTTGACTCATTGGAAAAGACTCTGATGCTGGGAGGGGTTGGGGGCAAGAGGAGAAGGGGACGACAGAGGATGAGATGGCTGGATGGCATCACTGACTCGTTGGACGTGAGTCTGAGTGAACTCGGGGAGTTGGTGATAGACAGGGAGGCCTGGTGTGCTGCGATTCATGGGGTCGCAAAGAGTCAGACACCACTGAGTGACTGATCTGATCTGAGGTACTTAATCAGCTAGATCATAGATTCATTTAAAGTCAGTGAATCTATTTGTCCAGTACCGATAAACGTCTTGTGTTCTCCATTCCAGGTTTTAAATTTAAGTGGAGAATAAAGTGAGCAAAATTTATAAATAAAATATTAGCCATATAATAATTAAAATGTATTTTATAGGACCGACAGTGCCCCCTTTTTTACCCTTACTCTGAACTAATAACTTTCCCATTTCATTAAGAAAATAGTAGCATCAGGAGGATAATTTACACAAACTTATACACTGTATCTACCTCCTTGCCTGGGCCTATATATTCCCTAGATGTCTGTGCTTCCATCTAAGGCCAGTCTCTTTAGTTGCACACCAAATTCTTTCCCTCTTGCCATTTGAAAACGTTGTCCCTCACCCCTCTCTCTCCTGCCTCATCAGACTTTCCCCTTCTACTGGATCATCTTTATCAGTGTATTAACATGCTGTAATTTCTTCTGCCTATACAAACCAAATTCCCAACCTCATATTCCCCTCCAGCTTCCATTGCACTTTTCTTTATTACTTCATAGGAAATCTCCAGAGTCGTCTCATCTGCTGGAGTTCTCACTTTTCACTTCTTTTCAGTCAGGTTTTGATGATCACCACTCTATTGTTTTGGTCCAAGTTACCACTAATGTCTCTGTTGCTAAAATCCAGTAGTCAGTTTCTAGTTCTCATTGTACTTTATTTACTAACACCATTTAACAAAGTTGATTCATCTCTCCTTCTTGATATATTTTATTCATTTAGCAACCAGAGTGACATTCTCCTAATTTTCTTTTTATTTTATTCTCAATTGTTCAGGGGCTCTGTCTTGAGACCTGGGCTCTGTTTATCCTCATTCCCTTGGTGATTTTTTTCTCTAAGCCATGGTCCTTCCAATTCTTTGTCCTCTGCTCCTTTCAAATGATCTCTTCAACCTCATCTTTTACTACATTTCCTCTTGTACATTATACTTGTCTTTATTGTTCTTGCTCAAATGTGTCAGGTGTGTTCCTGTCTCATGTACTGTATATAAGTTGTATGTAAATTGTGTAACAGTGTTACACTTAATGGATGATAAAATAACTATACAAAGTGAATTAATAGACTGTTGTGGAAGATGGTAGTTGAAAAGATACTTTCATTGTAATGATTTGAGCTGTGTTTTGAGGGATAAGCGAAGATTTGATAAAAGGAACAAGGCAAAACTTTTTGGGTTTGATACTAGAAAGGAGGGGCAATTGGACTTTGTAGAAAGTAATTCCTTTTGGTTTCCCGATTTAGAGTCTGCTGTGGCTTTTTACCGCTAGTTTTGTCTACTTAGTTGACTGCTAACCTTCCGTATCTGGTTATAGTTTATATTTCTCAAAATCATATCTAGAACTCCCAGACAAAAACTTACTCCTGTATTCTTGAACTTGACATGTGATTTCATAGTTTACAGATTTCTTCCAAGCTGGAAGCATTCGTGTTGTCTTAGATTCCTTCCTAACTTTCACCATCCTCTAATCTCCATTGACTTAATTCACCCTATCAGATCTATTTAGCCTATTGAAATAGTCATTTTAATTGGTTTCCTTGCACCTGTGTTAACCTATCCATTGGATTTTAAATTTTGATTGTAACTTATTTGTAGAAGTCCTAATTGATTCATATCTACCTAATTACTTTTGATAGTTTCTATTTTTTACTCATTCCCCAGTTTCCTCTTAGTTACTTTATGTGTGTAGGTTATAATCTATATCTACTAATTCAGGTATCTTAAATCTTTAGGGATGTGATTCCTTAGTTTATTTCTGTTGCCTCTTGCTCATGGTGGCTTATCTCGTGTTCTGTCATTTTGTGTTATGGGCTCTTATCTGAATGACAGTATTTGGGAATCTTGAGCTTCCTGGCTTGAGGGAGCAACCCAGCAAAGAAGATGTGATTCATTTTTGTCACATGCACTATGGGTACCACCAACTTGGGACCGCTTAAATATTTTGTCTTGGCATTTCCAAGATCATGTAAGTAGTTTGGACTTTAGCTCTGTGTAAGAAGAGACCCCTAAAACCAAGTCAGAATTGGGACCAAAAGTCAGGACTCTTGACTTCATTTTAGTGCTTCATTGTACTACTAGACTGTAAATAAGTGGTGGATGACTAAGGACGGTGACAGTATCCCCTTTGAATAAGCATAGATGGGAAGAGGAAAACAGAGAAGAAGCTAGAGGGGTTTTACAGAGTTGTAGAGGAGATGTTCTATGTATGTATGTACACATACATACCTCTACTCTAAACATAAAGCAGAAGTGTCTTATAACTTAAACACAAAGGCGTTTTGTGTTTAAAAACTTTGTGTTTAAGTTATAAGACACTTCTGCTTTATGTTTAGAGTATAGGTTAAGATCCTGGGCTATAGGGCCACATTTCTTAAGATTCACATCTATATGTTACTACTTTGAGCTTTGTGGCTTTAGATAAGTTACTTAACTTCAGTGCCTCACTTTCCTTGTTTTTAAAATGGGAATGATAATAAGGTTTTGAGAATTAAATGAGATATTCACAATAGATGCTTAAAGTTCTAGCATAAAGTAATTGCTCAAAAATGTTAATTGCATGTGATAAATAGTAAGAAAATAAGTAAAATGTATTTAAGTTTTAGTTGATTATTAATTTCCTCATGTTGGCCTTTAAATATATTTGCCTTCATTATGTGATTTCTTCCAATGCAAACTTATTAACTATTTGGCCCCATGTTGTATAATTAGAGGAAGTCTATTTAAAATTTGGTTCACTTGACAGAGGCATCTCTACTGCCATTAGCTGTTAATTACATTAAAATTGTGTTCTTTTAAAGTTTAAGGTGTGATTAAGTTAAAAGGTCCTTAATATTACAAAGGGAATGTGATAATATGGAAGAAATTAGCATTGGTGACTTTTGCTGTCATCTCATAATCTGAGACTCTGCTTGTCTCCATGTTTTTCTATTAATAACTCAACAAATGTACGTTGAATTGCTACTATGGACTTAGATAGTATGGACTTTGATACCTGATTCCTGTCATCTTGAAAAATGAAAGTGAAGTCGCTCAGTCCTGTCCGACTCTTTGCCACCTCATGGACTGTAGCCTACCAGGCTCCTCCCTCCATGGGATTCTCCAGGCAAGAGTACTGGAGTGGGTTGCCATTTCCTTCTCCAGGGGATCTTCCCGACCCAGGGATCAAATCCCGGTCTCCTGCATTCCAGGCAGACACTTTAAACTCTGAGCCACCAGGGAAGCCCCTCCTATCATCTTGAGTTAAATTAATTCTGTCTCAACTTCTCCTTCCCATTTCTTTCACTTTTAAGTTGGCCACCCCCGCCCCACTACTTCCTTTAAAAATCTTTCTGTCTTTCATCTTTTCCGTGTATTTCTCTGAATTTCATTCCCAGTTCCTTCTTGGCACCTTTCCCCCTGCTTTGTATTACGCTTCTACCTATGGGTATAATGTAAAACTGGAATACAGAATGAAGCAGGGAAAAGACTACTAGAGTTTTGCCAAGAGAATGCACTGGTCATAGTAAACACCCTCTTCTAACAACACAAGAGAGGATTCTACACATGGACATCACCAGATGGTCAATACCAAAATCAGATTGATTATATTCTTTGCAGCCCAAGATGGAGAAGCTCTATACAGTCAGCAAAAACAAGAATGGGAGCTGACTGTAACTCAGATCCTGAACTCCTTATTGCCAAATTCAGACTGAAATTGAAAAAAAGTAGGGAAAACCAGTAGACCATTCAGGTATGACCTAAATCAAATCCCTTACGATTATACAGTGGAAATGAGAAATAGATTTAAGAGACTAGATCTGATAAGAGTTTCTGAAGAACTATGGACTAAGGTTCATGACATTGTACAGGAGACAGGGATCAAGACCATCCCCAAGAAAAAGAAATGCCAAAAAGCAAAATGGCTGTCTGAGGAGGCCTTACAAATAGCTGTGAAAAGAAAAGAAGCTAAAAGCAAAGGAGAAAAGGAAAGATACACCCATTTGAATGCAGAGTTCCAAAGAATAGCAAGGAGAGATGAGAAAGCCTTCCTCAGTGATCAGAACAGAGAAATAGAGGAAGACAATAGAATGGGAACTACTAGAGATCTCTTCAACAAAATCAGAGATACCAAGGGAGCATTTCATGCAAAGATGGGCACAATAAAGGACAGAAATGGTATGGACCTAACAGAAGCAGAAGATATTAAGAAGAGGTGGCAAGAATACGCAGAAGAACTGTACAAAAAAGATCTTCATGACCCAGATAATCACGATGGTGTGATCACTCACCTAGAGCCAGACATCCTGGAATGTGAAGTCAAGTGGGCCTTAGAAAGCATCACTACAAACAAAGCTAGTGGAGGTGATAGAATTCCAGTTGAGCTCTTTCAAATCCTAAAAGATGATGCTGTGAAAGTGCTGCATTCAATATGCCAGCCAATTTGGAAAACTCAGCAGTGGCCACAGGACTGGAAAAGGTCAGTTTTTATTCCAATCCCAAAGAAAGGCAATGCCAAAGAATGCTCAAACTACCGCACAATTGCACTCATCTCACACGCTAGTAAAGTAATGCTCAAAATTCTCCAAGCCAGGCTTCAGCAATATGTGAACTTTCAGATGTCCAAGCTGGTTTTAGAAAAGGCAGAGGAACCAGAGACCAAATTGGCAACATCCGTCGGATCATGGGAAAAGGAAGAGAGTTCCAGATAAACATCTATTTCTGCTTTATTGACTATGTCAAAGCCTTTGACTGTGTGGATCACAATAAACTGTGGAAAATTCTGAAAGAGATGGGAATACCAGATCACCTGACCTGCCTCTTGAGAAATCTCTATGCAGGTCAGGAAGCAACAGTTGGAACTGGACATGGAACCACAGACTGGTTCCAAATAGGAAAAGGAGTACATCAAGCCTGTATATTGTCACCCTGCTTATTTAACTTATATGCATAGTACATCATGCAAAATGCCGGACTGGATGAAGCACAAGCTGGAATCAAGATTGTCAGGAGAAATATCAGTAACCTCAGATATGCAGATGACACCACCATTATGGCAGAAAGTTAAGAAGAACTAAAGAGCCTCTTGATGAAAGTGAAAGAGGAGAGTGAAAAAGTTGGCTTAAAGCTCAACATTTAGAAATCTAAGGTCATGGCATCCGGTCCCATCACTTCATGGCAAATAGATGGGGAAACATTGGAAACAGTCAGTGACTTTGTTTTTTTGGGCTCCAGAATTTCTGCAGATGGTGATTGCAGTCACCATGAAATTAAAAGATGCTTACTCCTTGGAAGGAAAGTTATGACCAACCTAGAAAGCGTATTAAAAATCAGAGACATTACTTTGCCAACAAAGGTCTGTCTAGTCAAGGCTATGGTTTTTCCAGTGCTCATATAGGGATGTCAGAGTTGGACCGTAAAGAAAGCTGAGCACCAAAGACTTGATGGTTTTGAGCTGTGGTGTTGGAGAAGGCTCTTAAGAGTCCTTTGGACTGTAAGGAGATCCAACCAGTCCATCCTAAAGGAGATCAGTCCTGAGTGTTCATTGGAAGGACTGATGTTGAAGCTGAAACTGCAATATTTGGCCACCTGATGCGAAGAATTGACTAATTTGAAAAATCCCTGATGTTGGGAAAGATTGAAGGTGCGAGGAGAAGGGGACAACAGAGGATGAGATGGTTGGATGGCATCACTGACTCAATGAACATGAGTTTGAGTAAACTCTGGGAGTTGGTGATGGACAGGGAGGCCTGGCATGCTGCAGTCCATGGGGTAGCAAAGAGTCAGACACAACCGGGCGACTGTACTGAACTGAACTGTGGTATATTAATCACTACTGTAGTTCTTATTCATTTTGCCATTTTTAAACAAAGAGTTGAAAACTTTGTGAGTTCTTCTTAAACTAACAAATTTTAAAGTATTAAGACAAGTGAGACTGCACCCATGATTATTGCACAGTTCTTTAATTTACATATTAATCTTAATGACCTATTTATTATACATGAGATATTTTGATCCTGCAAGTAAAATTATGGTTTTGATTATTCAGCATTTAATTGAATTTAGTAGTCTCAGTATTTACAGTTTTAACAGCAATATTTTATTGAGTTGATACTTGTTAATTCAACCCATTCTGATGTTATGTATTTAGTCTCAGCTTTTCTTATTATATGTAATATTGCCCTGAACATCTTTACATATGCTTTTCTTTGTACATGTCTTGGGATAAAGCATCAGGAATATTGGATTAAAGCAATGCAAACATTTTCTTGACTTTAAATTTGCCTTGGTGTTTTGGTTGGACTCCTCCTAGATGCAGAAAGAGAGCTCAAATGAAGGGGCATTGAATTGTATGAAGGGAATCTCCTGAAAATCTAAAGACTGAAATCATGATTCTTCCAGCCTTATATGAGACCTAGAAAAGGGAAGTAGAAAAATCATCAGGAATCTGTGTTTCAGAGTTTCTGTGGTTTCAGAGTTTCTCTGAAAGTTTCAGAGTTCTGTGTTTCAGAGTTTCTCTGAAGGTTTGCTTCTTTATCTGCTTCGTCATAGATTTTGTCTCCTAAGAAAGACTTACGCTGCATGGACTGGAGCTTACTATTCATCAAAGACCTTCTGACTTTGATTTGACATTTTTCCAGCATTTTGGCTACTGCTCAGTGTCTTAGCCTCTTTTCTTTCCTCAGAGCAAAAATCCATAGAGTTC
>NW_011494826.1:7067433-7075065 GCF_000754665.1 Bison bison bison | reverse complement strand
CTAACTCATTGTTTTGTCCTTTTTCTCCCCTAACCTAACCCTCAGCCAAATTGAACAGGCTTTGTAGCCTGTGGATGGTAATATTAAACAAAATCCAAACGTAAAACATCTTTTAAAAATAATTTTTGGTTGACCAGTGACAGGCATAATAAAATCTGTCTAATAAAAATTTTTGGATAGTTCATTAATTATTAAAGAAGAACAATTCTGTATGTTTCTTTTTAGTATTTTGTTAGCCTGTGATTCACTCTCCCCTTCATCTTGTTAAATCTTTCTCTTAGTAGTCCAGGGTTACATTAATATCCTTTAAATTTTGCTTAAATTGTTGTAATAGGATGGGATTACCAATTTTGTTTTTGAAGTATAACTTTTTTGCAGTAAGAGGAGAAGGCAATGGCACCCCACTCCAGTACTCTTGCCTGGAAAATCCCATGGACGGAGGAGCCTGGTGGGCTGCAGTCCATGGGGTCGCTGAGGGTCGGACACGACTGAGTGACTTCACTTTCACTTTTTACTTTCATGCATTGGAGAAGGAAAGGGCAACCTGCTCCAGTGTTCTTGCCTGGAGAATCCCAGAGACGGGGGAGCCTGGTGCGCTGCCGTCTGTGGGGTCGCACAGAGTCAGACATGACTGAAGCGACTTAGCAACAGCATTACCTTGGAAAAAAATCAAGAGAAGCAGCTTATTTGTAATTTATTTTAGTGCCAAATGACTAACATTTTTATTTTTATTTTATTTCCATATTCTTGATGGATCCCACCATATCATGAGGCAATGGTTAGCTGGAATAAAGGTGCTCACAGCTGAATGAACTCCCTTTATTTTCTTTGCTGTTAAGAGTGTGTACTTTCAATGACTATCTAGAGTGTTAGTAGTTAATGCCTCTTTATTTCCATATATAGTATATTCATAAACATCGTACAATAAGAGAAAAACTAAATACTGATAGTATCAAAGTAGATATTTTGGGAAAAATGAACTTTTTTTCTGTCAGAATCTTTTCACATGCTTGAAAAATAGAAGGATGTCTTACATTCCTAGTTACCAAAAAAAATTTTTTACAGTATATAGTATATTTGAACTGTAAAGTAATCAAGTATATGATTTAAAAAACTAACCTGTTTAGATTTGTAGATCAGGTTAAATCTGAAGACCTCTTGAAAAAACAGAGGTTTTGTGTGTTTAATTTTTATAAGACTGACCCAGGTTTTTGTTTTTTCTTTTTTCCCCCACATTTAGGTTTTATAGGATCACATTAACAAAGGCACCATGGAGTTTTATGAGTCAACATATTTTATTGTTCTTATTCCTTCAGTGGTTATTACAGTAATTTTCCTCTTCTTCTGGCTTTTCATGAAAGAAACATTATATGATGAAGTTCTTGCAAAACAGAAAAGAGAACAAAAGCTTATTCCTACCAAAACCGATAAAAAGAAGGCGGAAAAGAAAAAGAATAAAAAGAAAGAAATCCAAAATGGAAACCTCCATGAATCCGATTCTGAGAGTGTACCCCGGGACTTTAAATTATCTGATGCCTTGGCTGTAGAAGATGAGCAAGTTGTACCTGTTCCATTGAATGTGGTTGAAAGTCCAACTAGTGTTAGAGAAAGAAAGAAGAAGGAAAAGAAACACAAGCCTGTACTAGAAGAGCAGGTCACCAAAGAAAGTGATGTATCAAAGATTCCATGCAAAAAAGTAGAACCTGTCCCAGTTACTAAACAGCCGACTCCCCCCTCGGAAGCACCTGCTTCAAAGAAGAAACCAGGGCAAAAGAAGTCTAAAAATGGAAGCGGTATTGTAATCTATTAAACTTTATTGCATGGTTTTATTTGTTTTAATAACTTTAATAGAGTTGGAAGTTCAGATACTTTAAGTGTGCACACATGCTAAATATTGAGTTTGAAATCGAGATCATTATCCTTTTCACTATTTGTTTTCATTAAATGCTGCTAGAAAGAGTTAGTATTGATCATAAAACAGCATTTAAAGCTAAATTTCACATTACACATATGGAAAAGGCCTTAAGTGGAAATATATAAAATGTGTTTTACTAAAACCACTAAAGACCTATAAATATCAGTAGTTAGAAGCTTTTACATTTATTTCAACCAATACTTTCTAATCAATGTGATAAGAATTAAAGATGAAAAGAGAAATCAGTTATCATTTTTATCCTTGATTGATTTACTTTGCAAACATTTATCATACGTCTGTTTTGTGTTAGTCACTATATAGGTGCTAAGACTACAGAGGTAAAGAGTGCATTTTCCAGGTAGTCACATGCAAACTGTATATACAAGCCGAAATTCATTATTATAATATAAAAAGTTTAGTATAATGGGCTAGATATGTCTCAGTCAGTATCGGCGTACTAAAGTGGGTCACTTAGAGCATGTAATACCTAAAATTAATCTGAAGTGTTGAATAAATATTAGCTAGTTTTTCTTGGTGAATAGGGTGCTCTAAGGAGAAGGGTTAACAGATGCAAAGGAAAGGACATGAGAAATGGTGTGCTGATAGGTGAAACTGTGAATTGTTTGCTCTGTGTGAAAGGATTGTGTTTACCATTAAGTTGTTTTCGTATCTTAACTTGTGGAATAGTAAGTTATCGTTATATTGGATTTTAAATATTTACTTGCCAGCTATGTCAAGCGTGGTACTAGAGAAATAAGAGTAAAGGGGAGAGGAGGACATGTGAGCCAATAATGAAATATGACTTACATAAGAAAAGTGCAAAGTATAGAGGTAGTACAGAAGCCAAAACAACTGGTACATACGGGACCCGTGGGCCAAAGGCTTTGCAGAGGAGGCAGTGCCTGAACTGGGTTTGCAGAATGACTCAGTTCATTAAGGAGATAGTGGGATTTTATTCCTCATTGGCAGAAGATCATGCATAAAGGAATAAAGGTGCAAGAATGCAGTGTGTTGTTGAACCCTGAAGTGGGAGGTAGGGAATGGTAGGAAACAAAATTGAAAAGGTAATGGAGTGGGTAGATTAGGATGGTTTTTGTGTACAGAGCTAAATAGGTGGGATGTATAATTTGGCCATTGTTGAGGATTTTCAAACAGGTTAGTTTCCATTGACAGATTTACATTTTAGAAAGGTATTTTTGGCAGAACTTGGGAAAAGAAGTTTCATAGGGCAGTGTTTGATGTAGGCAGACTTGTTAAGAGAGTATTGTTTTCCAAAGTTAAGCTGAAGGACTGAACTGTGGTAGTGACAGAAAAAGTAGAAAGGAGATTAGAGGGATCTGCAAAGCAAAAATGACATGGGTAACCTTATTGGATAGGATATGGCAGATAAAAAGGAGAAAGCAGGATTAAAGATGATTTCCAAGTTCTAAGTTAGGTCAGGGTTGGCAAACTGCAACCTGTAAGCCAGATCTGGCCTGTTTCTGGTTTTTTATAGCTCATGAGCCAAGAATAGTTTTTATGTTTCAAATAAAAGAAGAGTAATATTGTGTTAAATGTGGAAATGATATGAAATTGAAACCTCTGTGTTGTAAATCAAGTTTTTTTAAATGCAACAACACTCTTGATAACATCTGTTTGTGGCTGGCTCTCACAAGGCAACAGCAGGTGAATAGTTGTGATAAAGTCTAAATGGCCACAAAACCTTTACTGTCTGTTCAGACCTTTATAGGAAAGGTTAACCAATCTTTTATTGGTAGATGTGGATAGCACTAAGAGGCAATACTGGGGAGAGAGTGGATGTGCACGGAGAGGAGAATGCTCTCAGTTTGTGTTTCTGGTGCCTGTGGGGGCTGTTCACATAGGGAGCAATTCAGGATGCAGTAGGAAAGTTAGGTACAGAGGCGTAAGGCTAGAATACAGATTCAGAAGATACAACTACTAGCATGCAGGTAGTAGTTGATGTCATGGTTGTAGAGAAGATTATTCAAGGGAGGTATTTAAAATGAGAACACAGCCCTGAAAAATACTAGATATAAGGTATTCAGTAGGAACAGCTTACAAAGAAGACTGCAAAGGAATATTCCAAGTGTAAGAAAAGAATTCTCATGAAAGCTGAATTTTAAATTTTATTTATTTTATTGTGGTAAAATAAGTATATAAAAATTTTACCATTTTAACCATTTTTAAGTGTATAGTCTATGGCATTAAGTACACTCACATTCTTGAACAGTCATCACCACCAGCCATCTCAAGAACTTTTCATCTTTCCCAACTAAAATTCTGTACCCTTTAAGCACTAATTTCCCACTCTTTCCTCCCCCTAGTTCTTGGCAAGCAACATTCTACATTCTGTGTCTATGAATTTGACTGCTCTAGGTACTACATTGTAAGGGAAATCATACAATGATTGTCCTTTTGTGACTGGCTTATTTCACTTAGCCTAATGGAGAGGAGAGAAATTTAAGGAGGTAGAGACCAATAGTTTGAAATGCTGAATAGAAGTTAAATAAGGATTAAGGGATATTATTGATAGAATCAGGCATTTGGGACATTAGGGACCTGAGTAAACTTTTTTGTGAATATAATGGAAGAGATAAAAATCAGGTTGCAATTAGTTGAGAAATGATTGGTAGAAAAGAAAGTACAGACTGTTCTTTTGTCAATATAAGAAGGAAATGGGTGTGGGAGGCTAGGGATTACAGTGGTGGGAAGGGTTTTATTTTTTAAGATAAGAGATTTGACAATGCCTATAAGCTGAGTAGGGTTAGGAGTGGCTGAGAAATGGGATATAAAAGGAGCAAGTACTAGAAATCCTGATGAAGTTAAAGAGCAGTTGTAGCAGAGCAAGAAAGCTAGAATGATAAGTGAGGGAATTGTATATCAGAGTTTAAAATTTTGGTGGTAAAGCGCTCTGGGAAGTATTCATTAATAAATTTTTTTCTGATGTGTTCATTTTTTGCTACTATGATTTTTCATTTATTTTTAATAAAGATGATCAGGATAAAAAGGTGGAATCTCTTACGGCACCTTCAAAAAAGCAAGAATCATTACCTCTGCATCAAGAGACTAAACAAGAAAGTGGATCAGGAAAGAAGAAAGTTTCATCAAAGAAGCAAAAGACTGAAAATGGTGAAACATGTAGATACGTATTTTATAGCTACTAATTCTAGAGAAGTCTACTAGGACAAGGACCCTAGAGACCTCACATGCTCCTTAATTCTCAGCTTAATGTGTATATTAACAACTTTAGTACTAATACAAGTCTAGGGTGCTTTGACAGATGGGCAGGGTATAAGTTTGTGGTGAAAACCTTAATCTGAAATTTAAAAAAGACAAAGCATTTATAAATATTCTCATTCTTAAGTGAGTTTTGAAAATAATGTAAATAGCATAAAAGCTCTATAGAAGAAAAGTTTTCCTGAAATATATGTACTTTTAATATCATGTAAAGATCATACTTGAGAACACTATCTAGATTTATCATTACCCTGCATTCCTAATCATTAAATGTAATGTGCATGTCTATATGAGAAGCATCCAGTTAAAAGTGATGGAGCAATTTTTATTCTCAGTTGTCCACGAGATGTCTTAGCTATGAAATTTATGTAGATTAAATAGTAATTTTTATAATATTGGGCTGTGATAGCAACCTGTTCTAGAAAATTGGAAAGGGAAAAGGTGAAATTCTGTTATTTGCATTAAAATTATGGTATATCAAGCAATCAGGTATAGAAAAAATCACCCCAGTATTTGATAATATCAAGTATTTATTACAGATTTTAAATAAAAGAACTGTATGTGCCTCCAAGTTTTTTTTTTTTTTTTAAAGTAGGGCTATAGAGAGATTTCCATATGGGTGTGGAATTTTGTGTCTCTAACCAACAAATATCAGAACGCTACTTAAACTCTTACAGTTCTTCACATTAAAGCTAGAAACTAAAAAAGCGTCCTACCTTCACTTTTAATGTTGTTTTGGAAGTTTTAACTAGTGTAGTAAGATGTGCCATGTAAGTTAGAGGTATAACTATTAGAAGATATCTACAAGGAACAATGGCTATTTTTGTATCTAGCAAGTAAAAAAATCAGTTAAGAATTATGAGTTGGAATAAGAGGTCAGTAAAGTACCAACATACATAGAAATTAATAATTTTCCTTGAGCACTAGTTAAATGTGAATGGATTCTTAGTTAAATCAGAAGAAACATGAGATCGAACCAAAACATATAAGAATGTATAAGAAGAAATTTTCAGATATTGTTAGAAGAGATGTGTGATACACTTTAGATAACCTAAGTGATATGTTGTAAAATAATATTGAATGGCTATTTCTTAATTTGAAGAGTGTTTTGACTTGTTAAAAAGGATATATAGGAATTTGAAGCCAAATTGAGCTGGTAATAACTGCATTTATCATGAAACTTAGTTGTGCTTACATGTTATTTTATTACTCCATTATAAAAAGCCTTGTGTGATTATGATTTGTAATTTAACTTGCAGTTTTGGTAGATGAACCCCTTATTCATGCAACAACTTATATTCCTCTGATGGATAATGCTGATTCAAATCCTGTGGTGGATAAGAGAGAGGTTATTGATCTGATTAAACCTGACCAAGTAGAAGTAATCCAGAAAACAGGGGCTAAAAAACTGAAGATTGAAACTGACAAAGGTAATGTATACAGAGTGCAACAACCTGTTGTATTGAAAAAACATATTTTTGAGTTCTTACGGAATGAGTGCATTTTCTCATAGAATCAATGAATTCCAGAAGGCTAATAGAGTCTTTGTGGTAAAGGATTTATTGGTAGTTTTCTTATCCAGTCCTCTCAGTTTTATAGAGCTGAACATTGGACTTTGACTTTTCTGAAGTCTCGTAGCTGTTTTGCTGTCTGATAATCTCTTCCCTTCTTTTATTGTCTCAGAGTTTTCTGTGTTAATTCACAGAAAACTATTATTTTGGCCCATGTGGCTTGTGGGATCTTAGTTTCCTGACCAGAGACTGAACCTAGAACCATGGCAGAGAAAGTGCTGAGTCTTAACAGCTGGACAGCCAGGGAACTCCCTATTATTATTTTTTTAATAGGGTTTTCTTTTTTTTAAGAGCAGTTTAAGTTCATAGTATGCCAGGAGCCGGCATATTGCATATTGAGTGCATATTGCATATTGAGTGCAGCACTTTTCAGGATCTGGAATAGCTCAACTGGAATTCTATCACTGCCGGTAGCCAGCGTGAGGAACTCCGTCCGCCCATGACAAAGGTCATGAGGAAGGAGGCTCGGCATACGCAAAGGCGGGATCGAGCCTCAGGAGTCCCCCATCTACCCCCAAAACCAGAGTCTGCCTACTTTTTGCTTTGTGCTTTCATCTACACCTCTGACTTTACGGGGGGCTGTACCCCACTACCTCTCTCTGAAAAAAAGAGTTAGCTTACAGCTCCAGTTAATAATTCCTGGGTGTGACAGTGTTTAACCTACAAACTCCTTTGGAAATCCTCTAGCCTGCCTGAATAGGTTTTTCTGGCCACATGTGATTGCTCAGAGCCTCCCAACTGTGAGAGGCATGAAATGTTCTAAACTGTCTAAATACAGATTCCTTTGAGCAGTTAAAAGATTGATTAGAAATTGTATTGGTGAAGGGATTTTCACTTGTCGGCCAATGTTTGCTGCTAAATTTCCATATCCCTTACCTGCTGTGTCCCTGGCAGTGTATTGATTAATAT